>NC_086453.1:102682832-102997832 GCF_028390025.1 Pseudophryne corroboree | reverse complement strand
CTGCCTGGCTGCGACGGCAGGAGGCCCGACGCCATCTTTGTGATCGGAGCTGCTATGTGTGATGTCATGCAGCCACTCCGATCATTCCTACGTCCCCCAGTCGTGCTGCCATTCCCCCTTTTCCCGGCCACCGCCCCTACAACGCTCCTTCTCCGCCTGGGAAATGGAGTGTTGCCGCCCCCCTCCCGCTCTGCGAACGCCTCTGCCTGATTGGCAGTAAATGCGGGCACATGCGCAGGATGGGCTCTTCGCATGCGCCCACATCAGCATTGCATTTTTTGTGGTCCAACCTGAATAAGCTTCAAGGTTTGCAAAAGAAGCACATGTAATGTGTATTTGTGTATTGTGGTAAAACTACTGGTTTAAAGAAACGGGAAGCTTCTGGTGTGGTATAGAAGATTTACAATGTCTAGGTCGACAGGTAATGTAATAGGGTGCGAGTTGTAAACTTGTACCTAGAATATGTCCAAAAAAATTAAATAAAAAATAGACCAGCTTCTGGCTGGCGAGTCTGACAGAACCACGCACAGATCAGTGAGATCTGTGCATGCTTCTGTCTGTAAACGAGACAAAGAGTTAAAAATTTAAAAACAAAATTACGTGCAGTCCAAGTTGCATTATATGGTTAACCACAAGGTTTATAGAAGTACACCACAAGGTTGACTTCTATTAACCTTGCGGTTAACCACATAATGCTGCTGTTCCAACAATATACTACTATGAAGCTTTCTCACCATAGAAGTCTAAGGGGGAAAGTGTGTGGGTGTGATATGCCTATATGCTACAAGCTCAGGAAAATGTAACTTTCCAGAGCTTGTGCCCGATAGACAACACCACCTATAGATAGCATTGCCTATAGAAGGCCATGGGCTTTATTAATCTGGAAGTAAGTTCTTCGCTGGGGCAGCTCTATCCCGAAAGAGCTGTCCCGGCAGCAGGTGCGTCTTCAGAGTGGAGGATGCCCGTATGCAGTCTCCTTCTGGACCCCCTCCTGTCTAGCCGGCAACACTCTTGACTATGAGCACTAGGGTAACTAGAGTACCCTAGCGCTGTCCAGGAGTGCGCATGTGCAGGTCTCAGGGAATATGGCGCTGCGGAAATTTTCCCAGTGATTTCCTGACTGTGCTTGAGTAAAACACAGGGAAAACGGCTGCTGCGACATTTTCCCAGGTATTTCGGCAGCCGAGCTGCAGCGACACGGGACTCCAGAGGGTATGTCGCATCGCACACACTGCACCCATTATAGATATGCCAGTGCCCAGCAGTTAAGCAGACACACTGATATGCATGAGAATAGGGGCGGGATGTATCCCAATTCATTTGCGATACATGAGACATCCTGCCTGAATGAAGTACTCAGTAAAGGTGGTCAACTTGAACAGCCAATCAGAAGTGACTTGCTAATGCTGCTGATCGCCATAATTGTGTATTCTGCACTATCCCTCCAGCACTTGCACGAGATTTACTACTGGACAGGCGTATGTGTCAGTGCTCAGGCATATGAGAACACACTATTACTAGATATAGCCCACAGTATGTGTGCCTGTCTCTTCTCTCGCGTTTCTATTTCTCTAGGCGCATGGAGTTGTACAGTAGGTGGAAGATATGACCTCATCTTTATTGGGATGCGTGTATATATTTTTAAAGCAACTGCACACAGTACAAAAATGTGTATTTTATGTAAAAAGACCGCCGGGATGCAGTCAATTTACCTCCAATCAAAATCCAGACGGTCGAAATCCCGACAGCAATTGACCGACGGTCAAAATCCCGACATGGACAAAATACCGACATTTAAAATACCGACAAGGTCAAAATACAGACATGTAAAATGCCAACAGGTCAAAATACCGACATTAGTTTTTCATGATTTTTTCATTGAAACCGACTTGTTCATACTTTACCATCCCAGTGGACCTGGAGGGGGAATATAATAGTGTGCCGAGCGCAGCGATCCATGCGAGGGGACGCGGTACACGTTTATGGTGTCCATGTCGACCTATGTCGACATATACTCAAAAAACCACTGAAAATGCATTTCGGTATTTTGACCTATCAGCATTTTACATGTCGGTATTTTGACCTTGTCTGTATTTTAAATGTCGGTATTTTGTCCATGTAGGGATTTTGACCTTGTCGGGATTTCGACCGTCGGGATTTTGATTGGAGTTATTTCATACCGATCCCAGACCTACAGCACATCCTAGTCTGGGATCCGGTCTCTAGGTCGACAGTAACTAGGTCGACACTATCTAGGTCAACCAATATTGGTCGTCAGTAACTAGGTTGACAGGGTCTCTAGGTCCACAGGGTCTCTAGGTTGACATGTTCTAGGTTGACGGGTCAAAAGGTCGAGATGAGTTCTTTGCTGTTTTTTTCTTTTTTTTAACCTTTTCATACTTAAGCATCCACGTGGACTACAATTGGGAACGGTAACCTGTGCCGAGCGAAGCGGTAGCGGAGCGAGGCACCTTGCCCGAAGCATGATGAGCAAAGCGAGCCATGCGAGGGGACATAGTGCACTAATTGGGGTTCCCGGTCACTCTACGATGAAAACGACACCAATTTTTTTTCAAAACTCATGTCAACCTTTTGACCTAGACCATGTCGACCTAAAGACTCTGTCGACGTAGAGACCCTATCGACCTAGTTACTGTCGACCAATAGTGGTTGACCTAGACACTGTCGACCTAGTTACCATCTACCTTCCATACCACACCCTCCTAGTCTACATGAGCCCCACTGCTGGGATGCTCCCTATATCCAAAACACAAATACAGATTGATACAGTATATTTTATTTAAGCAGTTATAGCAATATAAAACTTACCTAACGTTGCTGAATGCTTCGGGCTATTAACAGTGAGGATAAAATTATGATGCAGATTATCTACAAAACCAAAAAGAAATAAGAATTACAGAAAATCATTATTCATATACATTGTAATGTATGACCAAAACGACATATTTCTGATTAATGTGCAAAACATCTTCATATGGGATTATGGGCCTACTTCAAGGTTGATTGCAAAATTATCTTTTTCCTCTAGTGCACAAAACCATGTGCACTGCACATGGGCAGATGTAACATGTGCAGAGAGAGTTAGATTTGGGTTGGTTATATTGTTTCTGTGCAGGGTAAATACTGGCTGCTTTATTTTTACATTGCAATTTAGATTTCAGTTTGAATACAGCCCACCCAAATCTAACTCTCTCTGCACATGTTATATTTGCCCCTCCTGCAGTGCACATGGGGGGGGGGGGTAATTCCAAGTTGATCGCAGTAAGAATTTTGTTAGCAGTTGGGCAAAACCATGTGCACTGCAGGGGAGGCAGATATAACATGTGCTGACAGAGTTAGATTTGGGTGTGGTGTGTTCAATCTGCAATCTAATTTGCAGTGTAAAAATAAAGCAGTCAGTATTTACCCTGCACAGAAACAAATAACCCACCCAAATCTAACTCTCTCTGCACATGTTATATCTGCCCCCCCTGCAGTGCACATGGTTTTGCCCAAACTGCTAACAAATTTGCTGCTGCGATCAACTTGGAATTACCCCCATGGTTTTGCCCATTGGAGGAAAATGTTGTTTTGCAATCAACCTTGAATTAGGCCCTATGCCCATTATCATACTAAACCATATGTATTCTTTTCTTACTGATCTCTTATTAAAACATACAGTATGTATTTACCATCTATACCTGTACAACTATCTCTTGGTTACACTGATAAATCCAGACATTTGTGTAACCCTGTAGGAATTTAGGAGACATGATTATTGGATTTCAGAATTTTGTAAAAATATGTAAATAAATTCATTGGGAACAAGTGCTCCACCAAGACAAAGGAATGGTGAGCACCTAACATAGGGGCAGATGTATTAACCTGGAGAAGGCATGAGGAAGTGTTAAACCAGTGATATGTGCAAGGTGATAACGCACCAGCCAATCAGCTCCAATATGCAAATTGACAGTTAGGAGCTGATTGGCTGGTGCGTTTATCACCTTCCGACTTATAACTGCTTTATCACTTCCTTATGCTGTCTCTAGTCTTAATACAATTATCTTATTAAAGAACAGTCATTTAGGCCTAAGCTATAAAACACATGCTTTATATGACAAATAATAGGGTTATCTGATATTTTACTAACAAATCTTTACCACAATGGGCCGGATTCAGAGATGGATGTCACTGCGCATGTGTCTAAGTTGCACTGCATGTCCGGCCGGCACTGGTTTTGCTATGGCGGTCGCAGTGAGAATTTATTTTTGCGTTTGTGGGAGTAATGCCAGAGTGGTAGCTCAAACGCAGGGGTGTCACAATCGTATTTGGGGCGTGTTTCAACCTGTGACTGCGATCCCGTGCTTAGTCAAAAGGGCCATATCATCTTCCTTTCAGCGGCATAGCTGCGCGACAATAGAGTCATTGAGAATGTAAATTTTTGTCCAGTAGTTGCGTGTATGTAAGCAGTGGGTCAGAGACGCTGATTATAGGCGTATCCAGACTTGGACTGGCCCACAGGGCTACAGGGGAAGCCCCCAGTGGGCCCCACTGCCTGGGGGCCCACCTCCTGCTCTAAGGATCAGGTTCTAGACTGTGCATTTGAATTATACATTATACATATGTTACCTTATACTGGACTATGGTGTATTTTCTACAGTGCATTACTGTTATTAATCTGGTACATTATCATGCATGCAGCAGGTGAATTTACTGTATATATTTATGAAGGGGCCCAGACTTTGCACTCTCTAATGGTTATTCAACTCAATAAGGTGGCAGGCCACACCCCCTCTGCAGACTGGCCACACCCCTAAACATGGGCCCCTACCACTGCATTCCCCTGGTGGGCCCTACATGCCCCAGTCCGACACTGGGCGTATCTATACAACTCACGGTGGCTACAACATTAGCATATTTTCAGACAAGCACTGTTACAAATTTTCAGCTGCGAATGCCTTTGTCATGCCCAATGTACACTCCCCACATACTGTGTATTGATACCTTTTCCAATGTAATTTTACTTAAAAACAATTGAAAAGCAAAGTGCATGCATGTTGGGCCTGATTTTGATTTGGAAGTAAAGCAAAAAAAAACAAAAACATTATTTTGTTTCTGGGACAAAGCCTGTTGCCATTCAAGGGGAGCAAATGCATTTATATATTTTCTGTGCAGGGTAAATATTAGATGCTTTTGCATGTAGCCCACTAATGTTAGACAGCTTTATTTTTATGCTGCAATTTAAATTTCGGTTTGGACACACCCCACCCAAATCTAACTTTCTCTGTACATGTTATATCTGCTTCCCCTGCAGTGCAGCACGGTTTTGCCCAGGTGCACAGTTACTTGCTTTTTGGGGGTTTTTTTTGCTTTACTTCCAAATCAGAATCAGATCCAGTGTGCATTGCCACATATACAGTAATTTACACACTTTATTAATCTGTAAAAAGGTGCTTACAAGATAAAGAAACGTTGACTCTTATATCCATGGCCGGAGGCCCCCAATCTCTCTTGCTGGCGCACTGTACAAGTAGACTCTGGCAGTAAGCCAGAACCCAACCTACTGCACATGTGCATATATCCAGGGACATGGCATCCACGCCATTTTCCCAGGGATTCTTTGCTGCACTGCATTCTCGAGAAAAATGGCATTGGCAGCAGACTCAGTGGAGGGTGCAGGGCAAAGTGCTGACTTTCAGACCACCACCTTCAGGAGAGGGCAGGTAGGTTGGCACAGCAGAACAAAGTGCAGGGGGCGTGACGTGTTATAGGGAGGCTGCACAGGTGTGGTTTCTGTATTCATGGCCACTTCCCCCGCCAGAGCCTGCCCTAGGCATAGGCACACTAGGCCGCTGGTGCTGGTGCCTAGGGGCACCAGCAGCTTCTGCTGATTAAAATGATATGCGGCATGCCTATATTCTGTGTGTAGCATTTCGTATGCAGATACAGCCACAGTTGCACACAGTATATAGTTATGACGCATATCATTTTAATCAGCAGAAGCTGCTTGTGTATCCTAGGCACATAGCAATGCATATAAGATGCATTTTTATAAAAAAAAAAAGGCGCCCGACGTTAGCAGAGCTGCCAGCTGACCCACGCCAGGCATCTCCTGCTGCATGGTGTATTGAGGCAAGATTTATGAGGACACATCTGTATCCAAGCAGAGGTCACAGTGTAAACGGCCGTGTGAGTGCTGTGTGTGAGTGGGTTAGTTGTGCAATAGTATTCGGCATATGTGTAAGGGGCATTATACGTGTCATGTGTATAAATGCATTAGTAATGTGCTGCATATGTGTAAGCGGTACTATTTGTGTCTTGTGTATAAGGGCATTAATAATGTGCGGGATATCTGTAAGGGGCACTATGTGTGTCATGTGTATAAGGGAATTAATAATGTGTGGCATATGCGTAAGGGACATTATGTGTATAAGGGCACTAATAATTGCGGCATATGTGTAAGGGATATTATGTGTGTCATTATGTGTATAAGGGAATTAATAATGTGCAGCATATGTGTAAGGTACATTATGTCTATAAGGGCATTAATAAAGGTTGTCATAATGTGTAAGGTGCATTATGTTTATAAGGACATTAATAATGTGTGTTATATGTGTAAGGGGCATTACTGTGTGGTGTTATGTGTATAAAAGCATACTAATGTGTGGCATTATGTGTATAAGGTGCTCTAGTGTGTGGTGTTATGTATAGAAAGGGCACTACTGTGTGGTCTAATGTGAATAAGGAGCAATATGGTGTGGTGTAATGTAAATAAGAAGCAATTCAGTGTGATGATAAAGTTGCAGTGCTGTGTAGCGTGTAGCGTAATTTCAATTGGGGGTACTAATGCATGGTCATGCCCCTTGCCATCAAAAACACACCCCTTTTTGGGCGCACTGTTCCTATTTAAAATATAGGTATTAGGAACACCAAAATATGGACATCTATGTGTGAGGGGTGATGGTGCTGGGAAAGGGGTGCAGGGTCATAGGCTGAAATAGCGGTGGTGCTAGGGGGCACCAGCCAAAATCTTGCCTAGGGCATCATATTGGTTAGGGCGGGCTCTGTCCCCAGCTATACAAAGCTGACCTTGCCTGCATTGCACAGCAAGGGGTGTGGCTACAATGAGGCTGTTCAGTGCAAAACACATCATCATCCAACATCCTGACTGTCCTGGGAGAGTAAGCCAGTATGGTGGATGAGCAGTGTGGTCCTCCTTGGACTCAGGGGCCCGCCAGCACCTCACACACTGCTCCCATTATAGATATACCCATGCTTTATCTGCAGAGGCGTAACTAGGGTAGGGTGAGTGGGGCACGTGCCCTGGGCGCCTTGGCAGGCCCAGGAGAGGGGGGCGCCGCTGGCGGCCAGGGCATCATGCCCCACTCGCCCCCGTCACGCCGAAATGTGAGGGGGGAGAGCGCAGCGTCTCTCCCTCCCCTCACCGCCGCTGCCAGCACTAGCAGCGCTGCCAATAGCACTGCTGTGTCCGGTCTCCGGCGGCGTTAGCCTATCAGAGCTTGCGGACCGGCTCCTGATTGGCTGCCGGTCCGGTTGCTCTGATTTGCTAGCGAACCGGCGCCACACAGCCGCCGGAGACCTGGAGCGGTGAGGGTAAGGAGAGGCGCTGCGCTGCGCTCTCCTCCCCTCACATATCAGAGGCGAGCCGGAGCCACAAGCGGTGAGTGACCGGGGGGGGGGGGGGGGATGGAGCACAGTGGGGCATGTAACTGGCACAGTGGGGCATGTATCTGGCACAGTGGGGCATGTATCCGGCACTGTGGGGCATGTATCCGGCACTGTGGGGCATTGTAACTGGCACTGTGGGGCATTGTAACTGGCACTGTGGGGCATGTATCTGGCACTGTGGGGCATGTATCCGGCACTGTGGGGCATTGTATCTGGCACTGTGGGGCAATATAACTGGCACTGTGGGGCAATGTAACTGGCACTGTGGGGCAATGTAACTGGCACTGTGGGGCATGTAACTGGCACCGTGGGGCATGTATCCGGCACTGTGGGGCATTGTATCTGGCACTGTGGGGCAATGTAACTGGCACTGTGGAGCATGTATCTGGCACTGTGGGGCAATGTAACTGGCACTGTGGGGCATGTAACTGGCACTGTGGGGCATGTATCCGGCACTGTGGGGCATTGTATCTGGCACTGTGGGGCAATGTAACTGGCACTGTGGGGCATGTATCTGGCACTGTGGGGCAATGTAACTGGCACTGTAGGGCATGTAACTGGCACTGTGGGGCATGTATCTGGTACTGTGGGGCATGTATCCGGCACTGTGGGGCATTGTATCTGGCACTGTGGGGCAGGGCTGCCACCAGAAATTGTTGGGCCCGGGACTCACAAAATAGGCAGGGCCCCTCGCCCCCCACACACACACTTTTGCTGAAAATATTTACAGCTTTATTAAAATAAATAAAAATGTATACATTATCAAACGTGTTGGGTGCTCATGAAATATGTAAGGGGTGGGGGAATCATTAAATATTTATGAGGTGGGGCAACATTAAATAAGGGGTGAGCGAGGGTTATTATTATATAAGAATAATAGAATATGTGTGTGTGTGTGTGTGTGTGTGTGTGTGTGTGTGTGTATACACATATTATTTTATTCTTATATAATAATGACCCCCACTCACCCCTTATTTAATGTTGCCCCAACTCATAAATATTTAATGATTCCCCCACCCCTTAAATATTTCATGAGCCCCCATTGCATTTGACAATGTGTTTAACACCTTATTTAAAAAAAATAATAATAAAATATATATATATATATATATATATATATATATATATATATATATATATATATATAAAACCTGCCAAGGGTAGAGGGGGCACAGCCAGGGGATGCAATACTGACATTAGGGGAAACGGCCATACTGTCTTAAGTGTCACTCAGAACAATCAAAAAACACTTACATACAGTAATACTCACCCTCTGCAAATCCGTCCAGAGCATCCTCTCACCCACTCTGCTCCTGGCCTCCTGTGCTCTTCAGTCCATTGTCCAGCGTGGCGGCTGACTGCTGAACGGCTCCTCTTCACTTCACTGGTGCGGCATCATTTCACTGCCGCGCCCGGCTCCAACAAACTTTATTAAACCGCAAGCTGCTGCTTGCTTAATATGATTGGCAGCGGGCGGTGGCGGGTGGAGGAGAGCAGCCTGAAGGCCCGCCGATGACAGCCTCAGGGGAAGGAGAGCAGCGGCGCAGCGGCGGCCTCAGGCAGTCTCACCAGCGGCGGCCTCCGCCGGGAATACCTACGGCAAAATGAGCAGCCCGGGCCCTCCACTCTCTGTCAGAGTGGCCGGGCCCGGGACAAGTGTACACAGGGCACCCACTTGATGGCGGCCCTGCTGTGGGGCATTGTATCTGGCACTGTGGGGCAATGTAACTGGCACTGTGGGCCATTTTCAGTGACCACACCCTTCTGGTGCGTGGCCACACCCCTTCTGGTGTGTGGCCACGCCCATTTTTCCAGTGCACGCGCCTTCGACGAGGGCACACGCTTCTTTTGGTGTATTTTTTTTTTTTTGGGGGGGGGGGGGGGGCGCCATTTTCCATCTTGCCCTGGGCTCCGAAAACCCTAGTTACGCCTCTGCTTATCTGATAGCTCTAGATTAGGGGTGGGCAACATGCGGCCCGCGGGCCGGATGCGGCCCGCGAACCGATCCTGCCTGGCCCGCTGTCCCCCACCAGTGCGCAATGACAAGCGGCCCGACTGGCTGAGCCGCTTCTCATTGCGCTACAGCAGCTCCGAGAGACGCGGCGCCGCTGAGGAAATCCCGGTCACGTCACAGGGGCTGCTGACCGGGATTTCCTTTCCGACGTCTCAGGCGCTGGGCGGTGCGGGGGGCGGATCCACATCAAGAAGAGTGTGGATCTGTACAGTGGCCAGCGGATCTCTCATGCGGGCAGCGGGAGCTGAGCTCTCCAGCGGGCAGCGGATCATCTGGGCAGCGGGAGCTGATCTGTCCTTAAAAAAACAACAACTCAAAGGTTGGTAAATTCATAGCTGGCGCTGCCTGTTGAGGGGGGCTGGGGTCCCGAGTAGGGGGAGTAAACAGCAACCTGTGTCCAGGGAGGGAGGGAGTCTGTTGTTTAAAAGCTGCTATATGGGTCCAGGGGAGGGGGGTGGGCGGCATAGAGACTGCCATATAAGTTCAGGGGAGGGGGGGGATAGAGAATGCCCGATCCCACCCACTCTGCCGCCAGAGCCCAGACACCACCCCCTCAGGTTACACTGAGCGTCCCAACAACAGGCGCGCAGTTTACAGTGCAGCCTGACCAGCAGAGGCGTATCTAGCACGGGGCGAGCAGGGCACGTGCCCTGGGCGCCATGGCAGCCCCAACAGAGGGGGGCGCCACCGGCACGGCCCACTCGCCCCATGCGTCAGGGATTCCGCCGGCGCTACCCGCGGCGGTTTCCCTGTCTCCCCGGCTGCTGTGCCTGTCACAATAGACAGGCAGCGGCAGCCAGGAGCCTCCCCCTACTCCCCCCTGCAAAGTGTACGCGACCGCGTGCGCGATCGCGACCGCGGAGGTGCGCGCATGCGCGTGCGCGACCTCGGGGGGCGCGCGGCCCCTGAACAGCAGTGAGGGCAGGTGAGCGGGGTAATCTTCTTTATACTTCCCAGTCGGGACATTTTGTGTGTGTGTGTTAAGTGTGTGTGTGGGACAGTGTTCTTGTGGGACAGTGTGTGTGTGTTAATTGTGTGTGTGTCGGACAGTGTGCGTGTGTGTTGTGTGTGGGACAGTGCGTGTGTGTTAATTGTGTGTGTGTGTGTGTGTGTGTGTGTGTGTGTGTGTGTGGGACAGTGTGAGTGTGTTAATTGTGTGTGTGGGACAGTTTGAGTGTGTGTAAATTGTGTGTGTGTGTGGGACAGTGTGAGTGTGTATTAATTGTGTGTGTGTGTGGGACAGTGTGCGTGTGTTAATTGTGTGTGTGTGGGACAGTGTGTGTGTGGGACAGTGTGAGTGTGTTAATTGTGTGTGTGGGACAGTTTTGCGTGTTTGTTAATTGTGTGTGTGTGTGGGACAGTGTGAGTGTGTTAATTGTGTGTGTGGGACAGTTTTGAGTGCATGTTAATTGTGCGTGTGTTAATTGTGTGTGTGTGGGACAGTGTGAGTGTGTTAATTGTGTGTGTGTGGGACAGTTTGAGTGTGTGTTAATTGTGTGTGTGTGGGACAGTGTGCGTGTGTATTAATTGTGTGTGTGTGGGACAGTGTGCGTGTGTGTTAATTGTGTGCGTGTGTTAATTGTGTGTGTGTGTGTGTGTGGGACAGTGCGTGTTTGTTAATTGTGTGTGTGGGACAGTGTGCGTGTGTGTTATTTGTGTGTGTGGGACAGTGTGCGTGCGTGTGTGGGACAGTGTGCGTGTGTTAATTGTGTGTGTGTGTGTTAATTGTCCCGGCGGTTATTGGCGTCTGTAGTGTGCGCCCCGTCCTCCTCCGCTGCCGCTGACAGGAGCGGCGGTGTGCGGCTCTCCCCCTCCTCCGCCGGCTCCGTCCTCCCGTCGTGGCCCTGCAGTGTGTGCCGGTCTCCCCAGCAGCAGCAGGTTAGTCTCTCTCTCCCCCCCCCCCCTCTCTCTCTCTCTCTCTCTCTCTCTCTCCTCCTGTGGATTGAAGTTTGTAAGTATCATTTTCATTTTTACAGGTACCCCTATTGGATTCTACTGGACAAGTGGACGTGACCAGCGTGGGATGTAGGTAAGTAATCTGTCTCTCATTTTTACAGGTACCCCTATTGGATTCTACTGGACAAGTGGACGTGACCAGCGTGGGATGTAGGTAAGTAATCTGTCTCTCATTTTTACAGGTACCCCTATTGGATTCTACTGGACAAGTGGACGTGACCGGCGTGGGATGTAGGTAAGTAATCTGTCTCTCATTTTTACAGGTACCCCTATTGGATTCTACTGACAAGTGGACGTGACCGGCGTGGGATGTAGGTAAGTAATCTGTCTCTCATTTTTACAGGTACCCCTATTGGATTCTACTAGACAAGTGGACGTGACCGGCGTGGGATGTAGGTAAGTAATCTGTCTCTCATTTTTACAGGTACCCCTATTGGATTCTACTAGACAAGTGGACGTGACCGGCGTGGGATGTAGGTAAGTAATCTGTCTCTCATTTTTACAGGTACCCCTATTGGATTCTACTAGACAAGTGGACGTGACCGGCGTGGGATGTAGGTAAGTAATCTGTCTCTCATTTTTACAGATTCCCCTACTGGATTCTACTGACAAGTGGACGTGACCAGCGTGGGATGTAGGTAAGTAATCTGTCTCTCATTTTTACAGATTCCCCTACTGGATTCTACTGGACAAGTGGACGTGACCGGCGTGGGATGTAGGTAAGTAATGTGTCTCTCATTTTTACAGATTCCCCTACTGAATTCTACTGACAAGTGGACGTGACCGGCGTGGGATGTAGGTAAGTAATGTGTCTCTCATTTTTACAGCTACCCCTATTGGATTCTACTGGACAAGTGGACGTGACCGGCGTGGGATATAGGTAAGAATGTGTGAGTGTGTCAGTGTGCTTTAATAAATTTTTACTGTCACGGTGTGTGAGTTGTGTTTTTATTTGGGTATTTTTTCTGTTGTAGAACTACAGGTACCGGCGGGCCCGTTATTTCCCTGCATGTTGGTACTTGAGGTTCTCCAAGTACCAGCAAGCGGGGGAGGCTTTCTGGGCCTTGTAGTTCCACAACAAAAAACAATATTCTTTTCTCTGACGTCCTAGTGGATGCTGGGGACTCCGTCAGGACCATGGGGATTAGCGGCTCCGCAGGAGACAGGGCACAAAAATAAAGCTTTAGGATCAGGTGGTGTGCACTGGCTCCTCCCCCTATGACCCTCCTCCAAGCCTCAGTTAGGTTTTTGTGCCCGTCCAAGCAGGGTGCAATCTAGGTGGCTCTCCTAAAGAGCTGCTTAGAAAAAGTTTTTAGGTTTTTTATTTTACAGTGAGTCCTGCTGGCAACAGGCTCACTGCAACGAGGGACTTAGGGGAGAAGAAGTGAACTCACCTGCGTGCAGGATGGATTGGCTTCTTAGACTACTGGACACCATTAGCTCCAGAGGGATCGAACACAGGCCCAGCCATGGAGTCCGGTCCCGGAGCCGCGCCGCCGACCCCCTTGCAGATGCCGAAAAGTGAAGAGGTCCAGAAACCGGCGGCAGAAGACTTTTCAGTCTTTATGAGGTAGCGCACAGCACTGCAGCTGTGCGCCATTGTTGTCACACACTTCACACCAGCGGTCACGGAGGGTGCAGGGCGCTGCGGGGGGCGCCCTGGGCAGCAATGAGAATACCTTGTTCTGGCTAAAAAATACATCACATATAGCCCCTGGGGCTATATGGATGTATTTAACCCCTGCCAGGTCTCACAAACACCGGAGAAGAGCCCGCCGAAATAGGGGGCGGGGCCTATCTCCTCAGCACACAGCGCCATTTTCCTGCTCAGCTCCGCTGCGAGGAAGGCTCCCAGGACTCTCCCCTGCACTGCACTACAGAAACAGGGTAAAACAGAGAGGGGGGGGGGCACTTTTTTGGCGTTTTTTGATATATTAAGCTGCTATAAGGGAGACAACACTTCTATAGGGTTGTTCCTATATATTTATAGCGCTTGGGTGTGTGCTGGCAAACTCTCCCTCTGTCTCCCCAAAGGGCTAGTGGGGTCCTGTCTTCGATAAGAGCATTCCCTGTGTGTCTGCTGTGTGTCGGTACGTGTGTGTCGACATGTATGAGGACGATGTTGGTGTGGAGGCGGAGCAATTGCCGGTAATGGTGATGTCACCCCCTAGGGAGTCGACACCGGAATGGATGGCTTTGTTTATGGAATTACGTGATAATGTCAGCACATTACAAAAATCAGTTGACGACATGAGACGGCCGGCAAACCAGTTAGTACCTGTACAGGCGTCTCAGACACCGTCAGGGGCTGTAAAACGCCCTTTACCTCAGTCGGTCGACACAGACCCAGACACGGACACCGAATCTAGTGTCGACGGTGAAGAAACAAACGTATTTTCCAGTAGGGCCACACGTTATATGATCACGGCAATGAAGGAGGCTTTGCATATCTCTGATACTGCATGTACCACAAAAAGGGGTATTATGTGGGGTCTGAAAAAACTACCTGTAGTTTTTCCTGAATCAGACGAATTGAATGAAGTGTGTGATGAAGCGTGGGTTAACCCCGATAGAAAACTGCTAATTTCAAAGAAGTTATTGGCATTATATCCTTTCCCGCCAGAGGTTAGGGCGCGCTGGGAAACACCCCCTAGGATGGATAAGGCGCTCACACGCTTATCAAAACAAGTGGCGTTACCGTCTCCTGAAACGGCCGCCCTCAAGGATCCAGCGGATAGGAGGCTGGAAACTACCCTGAAAAGTATATACACTCATACTGGTGTTATACTGCGACCAGCCATCGCCTCTGCATGGATGTGCAGTGCTGGGGTGGTTTGGTCGGATTCCCTGACTGAAAATATTGATACCCTAGATAGGGACAGTATTTTATTGACTTTAGAGCAATTAAAGGATGCTTTTCTTTATATGCGAGATGCTCAGAGGGATATTTGCACTCTGGCATCGAGAGTAAGTGCGATGTCCATATCTGCCAGAAGAAGTTTATGGACGCGACAATGGTCAGGTGATGCGGATTCCAAACGGCATATGGAAGTATTGCCGTATAAGGGGGAGGAATTATTTGGGGTCGGTCTATCGGATTTGGTGGCCACGGCAACAGCCGGGAAATCCACCTTTTTACCTCAGGTCCCCTCCCAACAGAAAAAGACACCGTCTTTTCAGCCGCAGTCCTTTCGTTCCTATTGGAACAAGCGGGCGAAAGGACAGTCATATTTGCCCCGAGGCAAAGGAAAGGGTAAGAGAGTGCACCAAGCAGCTTCTTCCCAGGAGCAGAAGCCCCCCCCGGCTTCTGCAAAGCCCTCAGCATGACGTTGGGGCTTTACAAGCGGACTCAGGGGCGGTGGGGGGTCGACTCAAGAATTTCAGCGCACAGTGGGCTCACTCACAGGTGGACCCCTGGATCCTGCAGATAGTATCTCAGGGTTACAGGTTGGAATTCGAGAAGTCTCCCCCTCGCCGGTTCCTAAAGTCTGCTCTGCCAACGTCTCCCTCAGACAGGGCGACGGTATTGGAAGCCATTCACAAGCTGTATTCTCAGCAGGTGATAGTCAAGGTACCCCTCCTACAACAGGGAAAGGGGTATTATTCCACACTATTTGTGGTACCGAAGCCGGACGGCTCGGTAAGACCTATTCTAAATCTGAAATCTTTGAACCTGTACATACAAAAAATTCAAGTTCAAGATGGAGTCACTCAGAGCAGTGATAGCGAATCTGGAAGAAGGGGACTTTATGGTGTCCCTGGACATCAAGGATGCTTACCTACATGTCCCAATTTGCCCTTCACATCAAGGGTACCTCAGGTTCGTGGTGCAAAACTGTCATTATCAGTTTCAGACGCTGCCGTTTGGATTGTCCACGGCACCTCGGGTCTTTACTAGTGATGAGCGGGTTCGGTTCCTCGGAATCCGAACCCGCCCGAACTTCAGCTTTTTTTACACGGATCCGAGCGACTCGGATCTTCCCGGCTTGCTCGGTTAACCCGAGCGCGCCCGAACGTCATCATGACGCTGTCGGATTCTCGCGAGGCTCGGATTCTATCGCGAGACTCGGATTCTATATAAGGAGCCGCGCGTCGCCGCCATTTTACACGTGCATTGAGATTGATAGTGAGAGGACGTGGCTGGCGTCCTCTCCGTTTAGAGAAGAAATAGATAGGAGAGTGAGAGTGAGACAGTGACACTTCATTTACTGGAGCTTAGGAGGAGTACTCAGACAGAGAGTGCAGAATTTTGCTGATAGTATTAGTTAGTTATACTAGTGACAGAGTGAGACAGTGACACTTCATTTACTGGAGCTTAGGAGGAGTACTCAGACAGAGAGTGCAGAATTTTGCTGATAGTATTAGTTAGTTATACTAGTGACTGACCAGTGACCACCAGTGCAGTTTTATATTATTTAATATAATCCGTTCTCTGCCTGAAAAAACGATACACAGTGACTCAGTCACATACCATATCTGTGCTCAGCCCAGTGTGCTGCTGCATCATCTATGTATAATATCTGACTGTGCTCACACAGCTTAATTGTGGGGGAGACTGGGGAGCAGTTAGGTTATAGCAGGAGCCAGGAGTACATATTAAAATTAAACAGTGCACACTTTTTTTCTGCAGGAGTGCCACTGCCAGTGTGACTGACCAGTGACCTGACCACCAGTATATAGTATACTATATTGTATTGTGAATGTCTGCCTGTAAAAGTTAAACACACGTCGTGTGACTTGTGTGGTGTTTTTTTATTCTATAAAATAAAAAACTCATTCTGCTGACAGACAGTGTCCAGCAGGTCCGTCATTATATAATATATACCTGTCCGGCTGCAGTAGTGATATATATATATATTTTTTATATCATTATTTATCATCCAGTCGCAGCAGACACAGTACGGTAGTTCACGGCTGTAGCTACCTCTGTGTCGGCACTCGGCAGTCCATCCATAATTGTATACCACCTACCCGTGGTTTTTTTTTCTTTCTTCTTTATACATACTACATCTCATTATCATCCAGTCTATATTAGCAGCAGACACAGTACAGTACGGTAGTCCACGGCTGTAGCTACCTCTGTGTCGGCACTCGGCAGTCCGTCCATAATTGTATACCACCTACCCGTGGTTTTTTTTTTCTTTCTTCTTTATACATACTACATCTCATTATCAACCAGTCTATATTAGCAGCAGACACAGTACGGTAGTCCACGGCTGTAGCTACCTCTGTGTCGGCACTCGGCAGTCCATCCATAATTGTATACCACCTACCCGTGGTTTTTTTTTCTTTCTTCTTTATACATACTACATCTCATTATCATCCAGTCTATATTAGCAGCAGACACAGTACAGTACGGTAGTCCACGGCTGTAGCTACCTCTGTGTCGGCACTCGGCAGTCCATCCATAATTGTATACTAGTATCCATCCATCTCCATTGTTTACCTGAGGTGCCTTTTAGTTGTGCCTATTAAAATATGGAGAACAAAAATGTTGAGGTTCCAAAATTAGGGAAAGATCAAGATCCACTTCCACCTCGTGCTGAAGCTGCTGCCACTAGTCATGGCCGAGACGATGAAATGCCAGCAACGTCGTCTGCCAAGGCCGATGCCCAATGTCATAGTACAGAGCATGTCAAATCCAAAACACCAAATATCAGTAAAAAAAGGACTCCAAAACCTAAAATAAAATTGTCGGAGGAGAAGCGTAAACTTGCCAATATGCCATTTACCACACGGAGTGGCAAGGAACGGCTGAGGCCCTGGCCTATGTTCATGGCTAGTGGTTCAGCTTCACATGAGGATGGAGGCACTCAGCCTCTCGCTAGAAAAATGAAAAGACTCAAGCTGGCAAAAGCAGTAGCACCGCAAAGAACTGTGCGTTCTTCGAAATCCCAAATCCACAAGGAGAGTCCAATTGTGTCGGTTGCGATGCCTGACCTTCCCAACACTGGACGTGAAGAGCATGCGCCTTCCACCATTTGCACGCCCCCTGCAAGTGCTGGAAGGAGCACCCGCAGTCCAGTTCCTGATAGTCAGATTGAAGATGTCAGTGTTGAAGTACACCAGGATGAGGAGGATATGGGTGTTGCTGGCGCTGGGGAGGAAATTGACCAGGAGGATTCTGATGGTGAGGTGGTTTGTTTAAGTCAGGCACCCGGGGAGACACCTGTTGTCCGTGGGAGGAATATGGCCGTTGACATGCCTGGTGAAAATACCAAAAAAATCAGCTCTTCGGTGTGGAACTATTTCAACAGAAATGCGGACAACAGGTGTCAAGCCGTGTGTTCCCTTTGTCAAGCTGTAATAAGTAGGGGTAAGGACGTTAACCACCTCGGAACATCCTCCCTTATACGTCACCTGCAGCGCATTCATAATAAGTCAGTGACAAGTTCAAAAACTTTGGGTGACAGCGGAAGCAGTCCACTGACCAGTAAATCCCTTCCTCTTGTAACCAAGCTCACGCAAACCACCCCACCAACTCCCTCAGTGTCAATTTCCTCCTTCCCCAGGAATGCCAATAGTCCTGCAGGCCATGTCACTGGCAATTCTGACGATTCCTCTCCTGCCTGGGATTCCTCCGATGCATCCTTGCGTGTAACGCCTACTGCTGCTGGCGCTGCTGTTGTTGCTGCTGGGAGTCGATGGTCATCCCAGAGGGGAAGTCGTAAGACCACTTTTACTACTTCCACCAAGCAATTGACTGTCCAACAGTCCTTTGCGAGGAAGATGAAATATCACAGCAGTCATCCTACAGCAAAGCGGATAACTGAGGCCTTGGCATCCTGGGTGGTGAGAAACGTGGTTCCAGTATCCATCATTACTGCAGAGCCAACTATAGACTTGTTGGAGGTACTGTGTCCCCGGTACCAAATACCATCTAGGTTCCATTTCTCTAGGCAGGCGATACCGAAAATGTACACAGACCTCAGAAAAAGAGTCACCAGTGTGCAAGGTTCTGATGCCCTTTGAACTTGCCACACGTGAAGTCAGTTCAGACACTGCCAGCCTGAGTCAGGTCATTCCCCTCATCAGGTTTTTGCAGAAGAAGCTGGAGACATTGAAGGAGGAGCTAACACGGAGCGATTCCGCTAGGCATGTGGGACTTGTGGATGGAGCCCTTAATTCGCTTAACAAGGATTCACGGGTGGTCAATCTGTTGAAATCAGAGCACTACATTTTGGCCACCATGCTCGATCCTAGATTTAAAGCCTACCTTGGATCTCTCTTTCCGGCAGACACAAGTCTGCTGGGGTTGAAAGACCTGCTGGTGAGAAAATTGTCAAGTCAAGCGGAACGCGACCTGTCAGCATCTCCTCCTTCACATTCTCCCGCAACTGGGGGTGCGAGGAAAAGGCTCAGAATTCCGAGCCCACCCGCTGGCGGTGATGCAGGGCAGTCTGGAGCGACTGCTGATGCTGACATCTGGTCCGGACTGAAGGACCTGACAACGATTACGGACATGTCGTCTACTGTCACTGCATATGATTCTCTCAACATTGAAAGAATGGTGGAGGATTATATGAGTGACCGCATCCAAGTAGGCACGTCACACAGTCCGTACTTATACTGGCAGGAAAAAGAGGCAATTTGGAGGCCCTTGCACAAACTGGCTTTATTCTACCTAAGTTGCCCTCCCACAAGTGTGTACTCCGAAAGAGTGTTTAGTGCCGCCGCTCACCTTGTCAGCAATCGGCGTACGAGGTTACATCCAGAAAATGTGGAGAAGATGATGTTCATTAAAATGAATTATAATCAATTCCTCCGCGGAGACATTGACCAGCAGCAATTGCCTCCACAAAGTACACAGGGAGCTGAGATGGTGGATTCCAGTGGGGACGAATTGATAATCTGTGAGGAGGGGGATGTACACGGTGATATATCGGAGGATGATGATGTGGTGGACATCTTGCCTCTGTAGAGCCAGTTTGTGCAAGGAGAGATTAATTGCTTCTTTTTTGGGGGGGGTCCAAACCAACCCGTCATATCAGTCACAGTCGTGTGGCAGACCCTGTCACTGAAATGATGGGTTGGTTAAAGTGTGCATGTCCTGTTTATACAACATAAGGGTGGGTGAGAGGGCCCAAGGACAATTCCATCTTGCACCTCTTTTTTCTTTTCTTTTTCTTTGCGTCATGTGCTGTTTGGGGAGGGTTTTTTGGAAGGGCCATCCTGCGTGACACTGCAGTGCCACTCCTAGATGGGCCCGGTGTTTGTGTCGGCCACTAGGGTCGCTTATCTTACTCACACAGTCAGCTACCTCATTGCGCCTCTTTTTTTCTTTGCGTCATGTGCTGTTTGGGGAGGGTTTTTTGGAAGGGCCATCCTGCGTGACACTGCAGTGCCACTCCTAGATGGGCCCGGTGTTTGTGTCGGCCACTAGGGTCGCTTATCTTACTCACACAGTCAGCTACCTCATTGCGCCTCTTTTTTTCTTTGCGTCATGTGCTGTTTGGGGAGGGTTTTTTGGAAGGGACATCCTGCGTGACACTGCAGTGCCACTCCTAGATGGGCCCGGTGTTTGTGTCGGCCACTAGGGTCGCTTATCTTACTCACACAGTCAGCTACCTCATTGCGCCTCTTTTTTTCTTTGCGTCATGTGCTGTTTGGGGAGGGTTTTTTGGAAGGGACATCCTGCGTGACACTGCAGTGCCACTCCTAGATGGGCCCGGTGTTTGTGTCGGCCACTAGGGTCGCTTATCTTACTCACACAGTCAGCTACCTCATTGCGCCTCTTTTTTTCTTTGCGTCATGTGCTGTTTGGGGAGGGTTTTTTGGAAGGGCCATCCCGCGTGACACTGCAGTGCCACTCCTAGATGGGCCCGGTGTTTGTGTCGGCCACTAGGGTCGCTTATCTTACTCACACAGTCAGCTACCTCATTGCGCCTCTTTTTTTCTTTGCGTCATGTGCTGTTTGGGGAGGGTTTTTTGGAAGGGACATCCTGCGTGACACTGCAGTGCCACTCCTAGATGGGCCCGGTGTTTGTGTCGGCCACTAGGGTCGCTTATCTTACTCACACAGTCAGCTACCTCATTGCGCCTCTTTTTTTCTTTGCGTCATGTGCTGTTTGGGGAGGGTTTTTTGGAAGGGACATCCTGCGTGACACTGCAGTGCCACTCCTAGATGGGCCCGGTGTTTGTGTCGGCCACTAGGGTCGCTTATCTTACTCACACAGTCAGCTACCTCATTGCGCCTCTTTTTTTCTTTGCGTCATGTGCTGTTTGGGGAGGGTTTTTTGGAAGGGCCATCCCGCGTGACACTGCAGTGCCACTCCTAGATGGGCCCGGTGTTTGTGTCGGCCACTAGGGTCGCTTATCTTACTCACACAGTCAGCTACCTCATTGCGCCTCTTTTTTTCTTTGCGTCATGTGCTGTTTGGGGAGGGTTTTTTGGAAGGGACATCCTGCGTGACACTGCAGTGCCACTCCTAGATGGGCCCGGTGTTTGTGTCGGCCACTAGGGTCGCTTATCTTACTCACACAGTCAGCTACCTCATTGCGCCTCTTTTTTTCTTTGCGTCATGTGCTGTTTGGGGAGGGTTTTTTGGAAGGGCCATCCTGCGTGACACTGCAGTGCCACTCCTAGATGGGCCCGGTGTTTGTGTCGGCCACTAGGGTTGCTTATCTTACTCACACAGCGACCTCGGTGCAAATTTTAGGACTAAAAATAATATTGTGAGGTGTGAGGTATTCAGAATAGACTGAAAATGAGTGTAAATTATGGTTTTTGAGGTTAATAATACTTTGGGATCAAAATGACCCCCAAATTCTATGATTTAAGCTGTTTTTTAGGGTTTTTTGAAAAAAACACCCGAATCCAAAACACACCCGAATCCGACAAAAAAAATTCGGTGAGGTTTTGCCAAAACGCGGTCGAACCCAAAACACGGCCGCGGAACCGAACCCAAAACCAAAACACAAAACCCGAAAAATTTCCGGCGCTCATCTCTAGTCTTTACCAAGGTAATGGCCGAAATGATGTTTCTTCTGCGAAGAAAAGGCGTATTAATTATCCCTTACTTGGATGATCTCCTGATAAGGGCAAGGTCCAGAGAACAGCTGGGGGACGTAGTAGCACTAACCCAAGTAGTGCTGCAACAGCACGGGTGGATTCTGAATTTTCCAAAATCTCAATTGACCCCGACGACACGTCTGCTGTTCCTGGGAATGATTCTGGACACGGTTCAGAAAAAGGTGCTTCTTCCGGAGGAGAAAGCCAGGGAGTTATCCGAACTTGTCAGGAACCTCCTAAAACCAGGGAAAGTGTCTGTGCATCAATGCACAAGAGTCCTGGGAAAGATGGTGGCTTCTTACGAAGCGATTCCATTCGGCAGATTCCACGCACGAACTTTTCAGTGGGATCTGCTGGACAAATGGTCCGGATCGCATCTGCAGATGCATCAGCGGATAACCTTATCGCCACGGACAAGGGTGTCTCTTCTGTGGTGGTTGCAGAGTGCTCATCTGTTAGAGGGTCGCAGATTCGGCATACAGGACTGGGTCCTGGTGACCACGGATGCCAGTCTGAGAGGCTGGGGAGCGGTCACACAGGGAAGAAACTTCCAGGGAGTATGGTCAAGCCTGGAGATGTCTCTTCACATAAATATACTGGAGCTAAGAGCGATTTACAATGCTCTAAGCCTGGCAAAACCCCTGCTTCAGGGTCAGCCGGTGTTGATCCAGTCGGACAACATCACGGCAGTCGCCCACGTAAACAGACAGGGCGGCACAAGAAGCAGGAGAGCAATGGCAGAAGCTGCAAGGATTCTTCGCTGGGCGGAAGATCATGTGATAGCACTGTCAGCAGTGTTCATTCCGGGAGTGGACAACTGGGAAGCAGACTTCCTCAGCAGACACGATCTACACCCGGGAGAGTGGGGACTTCATCCAGAAGTCTTCCACATGATTGTGAACCGTTGGGAAAAACCAAAGGTGGATATGATGGCGTCTCGCCTCAACAAAAAACTGGACAGGTATTGCGCCAGGTCAAGAGACCCTCAGGCAATAGCTGTGGACGCTCTGGTAACACCGTGGGTGTTCCAGTCAGTGTATGTGTTTCCTCCTCTGCCTCTCATACCAAAAGTACTGAGAATTATACGGCAAAGGGGAGTAAGAACGATACTCGTGGCTCCGGATTGGCCAAGAAGAACTTGGTACCCGGAACTTCAGGAGATGCTCACGGAAGATCCGTGGCCTCTACCTCTAAGACGGGACCTGCTTCAGCAGGGACCGTGTCTATTCCAAGACTTACCGCGGCTGCGTTTGACGGCATGGCGGTTGAACGCCGAATTCTAAGGGAAAAAGGCATTCCGGAAGAGGTCATTCCTACACTGGTAAAAGCCAGGAAGGAGGTGACTGCACAACATTATCACCGCATTTGGAGAAAATATGTTGCGTGGTGTGAGGCCAGGAAGGCCCCCACGGAGGAATTTCCATTGGGTCGATTCCTACATTTCCTGCAAACAGGATTGTCTATGGGCCTCAAATTGGGGTCCATTAAGGTTCAAATTTCGTCCCTGTCGATTTTCTTCCAGAAAGAATTGGCTTCAGTTCCTGAAGTCCAGACTTTTGTAAAAGGAGTACTACATATACAGCCCCCGGTTGTGCCCCCAGTGGCTCCGTGGGACCTTAATGTAATTTTGGATTTTCTCAAATCCCATTGGTTTGAGCCACTCAAATCGGTGGATTTGAAATATCTTACATGGAAAGTAACCATGCTACTGGCCCTGGCTTCAGCCAGGAGAGTGTCAGAATTGGCGGCTTTATCGTATAAAAGCCCATATCTGATTTTCCATTCGGACAGGGCAGAACTGCGGACGCGTCCTCAGTTTCTGCCTAAGGTGGTGTCAGCGTTTCACCTGAACCAGCCTATTGTGGTGCCTGCGGCTTCTAGCGATTTGGAGGATTCCAAGTTGCTGGACGTTGTCAGGGCATTGAAAATATATATTTCAAGGACGGCTGGAGTCAGAAAATCTGACTCGCTGTTTATACTGTATGCACCCAAAAAGCTGGGTGCTCCTGCTTCTAAGCAGACGATTGCTCGTTGGATTTGTAGCACAATTCAACTTGCACATTCTGTGGCAGGCCTGCCACAGCCTAAATCTGTCAAGGCCCATTCCACAAGGAAGGTGGGCTCATCCTGGGCGGCTGCCCGAGGGGTCTCGGCATTACAACTCTGCCGAGCAGCTACGTGGTCGGGGGAGAACACGTTTGTAAAATTCTACAAATTTGATACCCTGGCTAAAGAGGACCTGGAGTTCTCTCATTCGGTGCTGCAGAGTCATCCGCACTCTCCCGCCCGTTTGGGAGCTTTGGTATAATCCCCATGGTCCTGACGGAGTCCCCAGCATCCACTAGGACGTCAGAGAAAATAAGATTTTACTTACCGATAAATCTATTTCTCGTAGTCCGTAGTGGATGCTGGGCGCCCATCCCAAGTGCGGATTGTCTGCAATACTTGTACATAGTTATTGTTACAAAAAAAATCGGGTTGTTATTGTTGTGAGCCGTCTGTTCAGAGGCTCCTACGTTTGTCATACTGTTAACTGGGTTCAGATCACAAGTTGTACGGTGTGATTGGTGTGGCTGGTATGAGTCTTACCCGGGATTCAAAATCCTTCCTTATTGTGTACGCTCGTCCGGGCACAGTATCCTAACTGAGGCTTGGAGGAGGGTCATAGGGGGAGGAGCCAGTGCACACCACCTGATCCTAAAGCTTTATTTTTGTGCCCTGTCTCCTGCGGAGCCGCTAATCCCCATGGTCCTGACGGAGTCCCCAGCATCCACTACGGACTACGAGAAATAGATTTATCGGTAAGTAAAATCTTATTTTTTTACTTACATGGTTATCAGCCTCCCATCCACAGCCCACGGATGGAGGGGACAGCCTCGGGCTTCACCCCTGGCCCTTGGCTGCCTGGAGGGGGGGTGACCCCTTGATTTAAGGGGTCCCCACTCCTCCAGGGAACCCCGGCCAGTGGTGACTAGTTGGGGGGGGTAATGCCACGGCCGCAGGGACCTACATAAATGTGTCCCCCGGCTGTGGCATTATGTCCCTGGCTAGTGGAGCCCGGTGCTGGTTTTAAAAATACGGGGGGACCCCTACATCTTTTGTCCCCCGTATTTTTGGAACCAGGACCGGACTAAGAGCCCGATGCTGGTTGTCTAAATACGGGGAACCCCTGTCCAATTTTTTCCCAGTATTTAAACAACCAGGACCGGCTCAAAGAGCCCGAGGCTGGTTATACTTAGGAGGGGGACCTCACGCAGTTTTTTTTTTACATTGTTAACCCATTCAGACCCTTCTCCATTAAGTTAATGGAAACCCTGGACAACAAAATTGCATTCATGTCCTCCTCCCACTCCCTTCCCAGTCCCAAACACTAATTATTAATTTTTTCTATAAAAATGTACAATATATCACAAGTATGATGAGCAGGCATGCAGCGGGCATTGGCGGCTTTGGACTGAGTTGCAAATTAGTGGCGGAGGGCTGGGTCAGTTGATGGTGGGCGAGTTTGTAAGCCATTGGTGGTGGCAGCGGGCATCGGCTCAGAGGCAGTGGCGGGCATTGGCTCGGTGGCGGTAGGGGTCATCGGCAGGATTCGGCGGACATTATGGCTGTAGTGCCTCACCGCACGCCACTGACCTCACCGCATGCCACTGGTGTGTGGGACAGTGTGCGTGTGTGTTAATTGTGTGTGTGGGACAGTGTGAGTGTGTGTTAATTGTGTGTGTGTGGAACAGTGTCAGTGTGTGTAAATTTTTGCAGTCCAGTGTGTGTGTGGGGGAGAGGAAAGTATGAGAATGTGTGTGTGTAGTCTGAGTGGGTGTGTGTAGGATTTGGGGGTGGCAAGTCTGTGTGTGTGTAATCAGTGTGTGTGGGATGTACTAATGGCCATTTACCGAAGATAGATATGTATTAAACCACGGGCACTGAGATGCCCTTCTCACTCACCATCCAGCTGGGTGGGCGAGCCGGGCGGGTGGAAAGCCAGCAGCAGGGGCAGCATGCCGGATATCAGCAGCCGAGGGTGGGGGCTGTAATGCACGTGCGGAGCCCAAAGCCGGAGATCAGCAGCATGCTGACCGGCAATAAGCAGCTTCTGCTTCCGCGTTCAACATGCTGCTGATCTCCGGCTTTGGGCTACGCAGGGTTCGGTGGATGGGTGTCCTCTGCCGGTGTACTGCAGCTCCGGGGGTGCGGGCTCCGGAGGCTTTCAGCACTGTTGAATATCCAGCTGCCTCAAGTATGTACAGCCCGCACCCTCTGCTGCTGATATCCGGCATGCTGCTGCTGGCTGTCCCCCCGCCTGGCTCGGCCACACAGCTATACGGTGAGAAGGGCATCTCAGTTCCTGAGGTTTAACACATATGCCTCAGAAAATGGCCTCTGCGGTAAACGATACTAATGCTTACCATGACAGTAACAGCGGGGAGGAAGGCGCACATCGGGATCCTGCAGCATGAAACAAGAACCCCTTCGGAGCGCAGCAGACCACACTGAAAAGGGTGCATACCCAGTGCGGTGCTCTGCATCCCGGGTGGTGCCGAAGATGTGGAGTGTCGGAGGTGGCAGAAGCGCCACAGCTTGGGGTGAGAAACCGCTGCAGCCCTCCTGATGCTAAACTCTGCAATTAGTCTATTAAGGGGGTGGGCTCCCCTCATCATAGTGCCCCACAGGCCATGTTAATTCTGGGGGTAGGATCCCCTAACTCTATAATGGGAATTTTGGCTCATATCATGTGCTGTAACGTGAATTTTGGCTCATACCGTGTGCTATAATGTGAATTTCGGCTCATACTATGTGGGGTAATGTGAATTTTGGCTCATTCCGTGTGCTATAATGTGAATTTCGGCTCATACTATGTGGGGTAATGTGAATTTTGGCTCATTCCGTGTGCTGTAATGTGAATTTCGGCTCATACCGTGTGCTGTAATGTGAATTTCGGCTCATACCATGTGGGGTAATGTGAATTTTGGCTCATACCATGTGAAGTAATGTGAATTTTGGCTTATACCGTGTGCTCTAATGTGAATTTCGGCTCATACCGTGTGCTATAATGTGAATTTTGGCTCATACCATGTGGGGTAATGTGAATTTCCGCTCATACTGTGTGCTATAATGTGAATTTCGGCTCATGCCGTGTGGGGCAATGTGAATTTCGGCTCATACTGTGTGCTATAATGTGAATTTCGGCTCATACCGTGTGCTATAATGTCAAAGGGGCACCAGTACTAGATAGTATAAGGGGTCCTACTACACTGAAGGACACGCCCCTTTTGAGTGACCACGCCCCTTTTCCGGAGCGCGCGCGCGCCTTCGGCGCGCGCATAATTGCTATCTGCACTCTTTCATTCCACCTTCAAAAATTCAACTTCGACCACTGCACCTACATACACATACATACACACCCTGACATCTTTATATGCAGTGACACCGGTGGCGTCTGCACATACTTTCCTTTTGTATTTTTTTTTTTTTATTATCATTTTATTAATTTTTTTATTTTTATTAAAAAAAAAATTATTTATTTTTTTGGGGGGGGGGCGCCATTATTGATCTTGCCCTGGGCTCCAAAAACCCTAGTTACGCCTCTGCTGACCAGTGACCACCCCCTACCCCTGATGGAGTGTGAGCCGCGGGCAATACTGCCCGATCCTCCTGCTGCCGCCGGAGTTAATGGTGAGCCGCGGGCTGTAATGCCCGACCCCCCTTCCCATCTCCATGTCGCTGCTGCAATTTAAAGCCGTCCTCCTGATCTTGAGCATGTGACCCACAGGCTGTAACGCCCGATCCCCCCGCAGCCGCTGGAGTTTACTGTGAGGTTGAGCCGTTATGCCCGAGCCCACTCCCCCTCTCACTGCCAGCGCAGCATCTTAAAATCCAACCCACCCCAAAAGCTTATAGTGACCTGTGGGCTGTAATGCCCCACATCCGCCCCCACTCCTCCCTGCCACAACTTAAAGTCCACCCCCACCAAAGCTGACAGAGAGCCATGTCTGTAACGCCCGGTTACCCCCCTCCTCTCAAAGTTGTGTGTAAAAGGGGGCTCTGTCTGCCGTAATATGTAAAAGGAGGGACTCTGCCTGCCGTAATGTGTAAAAGGGGGCTCTGTCTGCCGTAATGTGTAAAAGGGGGCTCTACCTGCCGTAATGTGTAAAAGGGACCTCTACCTACTGTGCAGAGTAATTTGAATAATAGAGGCTGTTGTGCAGCCTAATATGAATCTGTATTGTTTTGTGGCCACACCCCTTCCCCATGAAGCCACACCCCTATATTTTTGGCACATGCCTATGGCGGCCCTCGAATACTCATTGGAAAGTGTTAAGTGGCCCTTCAGCTGAAATAATTGCCCACCCCTGCTCTAGATAGTAGATGTCCCAGTGTAATATGGAATGATCCAGGAGTCACAGTCACAGCATACAAGGTCACCCATTCTGTGTCTGTGAATCAGAACTTCATGCTACATCATAGCAAAAAATACAAAAAAACGCATGTATAACCAAAGAGAGTGTAAAGAAGCACAGAACAATTATGCTGCGTGATAAGGAATAACAAATGCAGGCTTAGTATTACTGAAGAAAAGCAAACACATTTGTCCTATCTGAAACAGAAGGACACTTAAACCTAGAGTGCCTGGTGCTTCCTTCTTTTATCGAGTGTGCACCTCAGTGATGTCACTGGTTCTTATTATTAATGTTAGGTCAGTGCGTAAGCCTTAAAACAGCTGCCTATACCGTGGGTGTAGATAATGTTTAAAGGTGTTTTATAAATCACAAAGAAAACTGCAAAACTCATAGGGGTACATTTACTAACATTCGTAATTTCCGAAAAAAGGTCAAAGTTCAATCACGAATGACATCGAAAGTGTAAAACTGCAACTTTTTGAATTTGTTACGATGGATTTACTAAGCTGTCGTATTCGGGTTTTTCTTTTCTTCCGATGTCGATGTCATTCGTGTTTTTTTTTATTTTTTTACGGCAGTGATTAGCAAAACACTGCCGACTTTTTTTACAATCAATCTCGGCCGGATCTGTGTGATCCGTGCTGGGGTTCATTTTTTTTTTAATTAAACAATGTAAATTCAAAAAAAAAAATGCGTGGGGTCCCCCCTCCTAAGCATAACCAGCCTCGGGCTCTTTGAGCCGATCCTGGTTGCAAAAATATGGGGGGAAAAATGACAGGGGTTCCCCCATATTTAAGCAACCAGCATCGGGCTCTGCGCCTGGTCCTGGTCCCAAAAATACGGGGGACAAAAAGAGTAGGGGTCCCCCGTATTTTTAAAACCAGCACCGGGCTCCACTAGCTGGACAGATAATGCCACAGCCGGGGGTCACTTTTATATAGTGCCCTGCGGCCGTGGCATCAAAAATCCAACTAGTCACCCCTGGCCGGGGTACCCTGGGGGAGTGGGGACCCCTTCAATCAAGGGGTCCCCCCCCCCCAGCCACCCAAGGGCCAGGGGTGAAGCCCGAGGCTGTCCCCCCCCATCCAATGGGCTGCGGATGGGGGGGCTGATAGCCTTTGTTGTAAAAGAAAAGATATTGTTTTTAGTAGCAGTACTACAAGTCCCAGCAAGCCTCCCCCGCATGCTGGTACTTGGAGAACCACAAGTACCAGCATGCGGCGGAAAAACTGGCCCGCTGGTACCTGTAGTACTACTACTAAAAAAATAGCCAAAAAAAGACAAGACACACACACCGTGAAAGTATAATTTTAATACATACATACACACATACATACATACTTACCTTAAGTTCCCACGCAGGTCGGTCCTCTTCTCCAGTAGAATCCAAGGGGTACCTGTTGAAGAAATTATACTCACGAGATCCAGGGGTCCAGGCTCCTCGGGAAATCCAGGGGTAATCCACGTACTTGAAAAAAAAAAAAAAAACGGTGTCCCGACCACGAACTGAAAGGGGACCCATGTTTGCACATGGGTCACCTTTCCACGAATGCCAGAAACCCACTTTGACTTCTGTCTAAGTGGGTTTCTTCAGCCAATCAGGGAGCGCCACGTTGTAGCACTCTCCTGATCAGCTGTGTGCTGCTGTCCTCACTGACAGGCGGCACACGGCAGTGTTACAATGTAGCGCCTATGCGCTACATTGTAACCAATGATGTGAACTTTCTGCTCAGCGGTGACGTCACTTTAGGTCAACCGCAGGGCAGAAAGTTCCCATCATTGGTTACAATGTAGCGCATAGGCGCTACATTGTAACACTGCCGTGTGCCGCCTGTCAGTGAGGACAGCAGCACACAGCTGATCAGGAGAGTGCTACAACGTGGCGCTCCCTGATTGGCTGAAGAAACCCACTTAGACAGAAGTCAAAGTGGGTTTCTGGCATTCGTGGAAAGGTGACCCATGTGCAAACATGGGTCCCCTTTCAGTTCGTGGTCGGGACACCGTTTTTTTTTTTTTTCAAGTACGTGGATTACCCCTGGATTTCCCGAGGAGCCTGGACCCCTGGATCTCGTGAGTATAATTTCTTCAACAGGTACCCCTTGGATTCTACTGGAGAAGAGGACCGACCTGCGTGGGAACTTAAGGTAAGTATATATGTATGTGTGTATGTATGTAATAAAATTATACTTTCACGGTGTGTGTGTCTTGTCTTTTTTTGGCTATTTTTTTAGTAGTAGTACTACAGGTACCAGCGGGCCAGTTTTTCCGCCGCATGCTGGTACTTGTGGTTCTCCAAGTACCAGCATGCGGGGGAGGCTTGCTGGGACTTGTAGTACTGCTACTAAAAACAATATCTTTTCTTTTACAACAAAGGCTATCAGCCCCCCCATCCGCAGCCCATTGGATGGGGGGGGACAGCCTCGGGCTTCACCCCTGGCCCTTGGGTGGCTGGGGGGGGGGACCCCTTGATTGAAGGGGTCCCCACTCCCCCAGGGTACCCCGGCCAGGGGTGACTAGTTGGATTTTTGATGCCACGGCCGCAGGGCACTATATAAAAGTGACCCCCGGCTGTGGCATTATCTGTCCAGCTAGTGGAGCCCGGTGCTGGTTTTAAAAATACGGGGGACCCCTACTCTTTTTGTCCCCCGTATTTTTGGAACCAGGACCAGGCGCAGAGCCCGATGCTGGTTGCTTAAATATGGGGGAACCCCTGTCATTTTTTTCCCCATATTTCTCTATCGTCCTAGTGGATGCTGGGGTTCCTGAAAGGACCATGGGGAATAGCGGCTCCGCAGGAGACAGGGCACAAAAAGTAAAGCTTTACGATCAGGTGGTGTTACTGGCTCCTCCCCCTATGACCCTCCTCCAAGCCTCAGTTAGATTTTTGTGCCCGGCCGAGAAGGGTGCAATCTAGGTGGCTCTCCTAAAGAGCTGCTTAGAAAAGTTTAGCTTAGGTTTTTTATTTTACAGTGAGTCCTGCTGGCAACAGGTTCACTGCAACGAGGGACTTAGGGGAGAATAAGTGAACTCACCTGCGTGCAGGATGGATTGGCTTCTTTGGCTACTGGACATTAGCTCCAGAGGGACGATCACAGGTACAGCCTGGATGGTCACCGGAGCCTCGCCGCCGGCCCCCTTGCAGATGCTGAAACGAGAAGAAGGTCCAGAATCGGCGGCAGAAGACTCCTCAGTCTTCTTAAGGTAGCGCACAGCACTGCAGCTGTGCGCCATTTCCTCTCAGCACACTTCACACGGCAGTCACTGAGGGTGCAGGGCGCTGGGAGGGGGGCGCCCTGGGAGGCAATGTAAACCTATTTTTTGGCAAAAAAATACCTCACATATAGCCTCCGGGGGCTATATGGAGATATTTAACCCCTGCCAGAATCCGTTAAAGAGTGGGAGACGAGCCCGCCGAAAAAGGGGCGGGGCCTATCTCCTCAGCACACAGCGCCATTTTCCTCACACAGCTCCGCTGGTCAGGAAGGCTCCCAGGCTCTCCCCTGCACTGCACTACAGAAACAGGGTAAAACAAGAGAGGGGGGGCAAAATTGTGGCAAAAATATATATATTAAAGCAGCTATACAGGGAGCACTTATTATAAGGCTATCCCTGTCATATATAGCGCTTTTGGTGTGTGCTGGCAAACTCTCCCTCTGTCTCCCCAAAGGGCTAGTGGGGTCCTGTCTTCTTTAAGAGCATTCCCTGTGTGTCTGCTGTGTGTCGGTACGTGTGTGTCGACATGTATGAGGACGATATTGGTGTGGAGGCGGAGCAATTGCCAAATATGGGGATGTCACCCCCTAGGGAGTCGACACCAGAATGGATGGCTTTATTTATGGAATTACGGGATAGTGTCAACACGCTAAAGCAGTCGTTTGACGACATGAGACGGCCGGACAATCAATTAGCACCTGTCCAGGCGCCTCAAACACCGTCAGGGGCTGTAAAACGCCCGTTACCTCAGTCGGTCGACACGGACCCAGACACAGGCACTGATTCCAGTGGCGACGGTGACGTATCAACCGTATTTTCCAGTAGGGCCACACGTTATATGATTTTGGCAATGAAGGAGGCGTTACATATTGCTGATACTACAGGTACCACAAAACAGGGTATTATGTGGGGTGTGAAAAAACTACCTATAGTTTTTCCTGAATCAGATGAATTAAATGAGGTGTGTGATGAAGCGTGGGTTGCCCCCGATAAAAAACTGCTAATTTCAAAGAAGTTATTGGCTTTATACCCTTTCCCGCCAGAGGTTAGGGCGCGCTGGGAAACACCTCCTAGGGTGGACAAGGCGCTCACACGCTTATCAAAACAAGTGGCGTTACCCTCTCCTGAGACGGCCGCACTTAAAGATCCAGCAGATAGGAGGATGGAAAATATCCAAAAAAGTATATACACACATACAGGTGTTATACTACGACCAGCTATAGCGACAGCCTGGATGTGCAGTGCTGGGGTAACTTGGTCAGAGTCCCTGATTGAAAATATTGATACCCTGGATAGGGACAATGTTTTACTGTCTTTAGAGCAAATAAAGGATGCATTTCTTTATATGCGTGATGCACAGAGGGATATTTGCACACTGGCATCACGGGTAAGTGCTATGTCCATTTCGGCCAGAAGAAGTTTATGGACGCGACAGTGGTCAGGTGATGCGGACTCAAAACGGCATATGGAAGTTTTGCCGTATAAAGGGGAGGAGTTATTTGGTGTTGGTCTATCGGATTTGGTGGCCACGGCTACAGCCGGGAAATCCACCTTTTTACCTCAAGTCACTCCCCAACAGAAAAAGACACCGACTTTTCAACCGCAGCCCTTTCGTTCCTTTAAAAACAAGAGAGCAAAGGGATATTCATATCTGCCACGAGGCAGAGGAAGGGGGAAGAGACTGCAACAGGCAGCTCCTTCCCAGGAACAGAAGCCCTCCCCCGCTTCTACAAAAGCCTCAGCATGACGCTGGGGCTTCTCAAGCGGACTCGGGGGCGGTGGGCGGTCGTCTCAAGAATTTCAGCGCGCAGTGGGCTCACTCGCAGGTAGATCCCTGGATCCTGCAGATAATATCTCAGGGGTACAGGTTGGAACTAGAGACGGATCCACCTCGCCGTTTCCTGAAGTCTGCTTTACCAACGTCCCCCTCCGACAGGGTGACGGTCTTGGAAGCCATTCACAAGCTGTACTCTCAGCAGGTGATTGTCAAGGTACCTCTTTTACAACAAGGAAAGGGGTATTATTCCACTCTATTTGTGGTACCGAAGCCGGATGGCTCGGTAAGACCTATTCTAAATCTGAAATCCTTGAACCTGTACATAAAAAAGTTCAAGTTCAAGATGGAGTCACTCAGAGCAGTGATAGCGAACCTGGAAGAAGGGGACTTTATGGTATCCTTGGACATCAAGGATGCGTATCTCCACGTTCCAATTTACCCCTCACACCAGGGGTACCTCAGGTTCGTCGTACAGAACTGTCACTATCAGTTTCAGACGCTGCCGTTTGGATTGTCCACGGCACCTCGGGTCTTTACCAAGGTAATGGCCGAGATGATGATTCTTCTTCGAAGAAAAGGCGTATTAATTATCCCATACTTGGACGATCTCCTAATAAGGGCAAGGTCCAGAGAACAGCTAGAGATGGGATTAGCACTGTCTCAAGAAGTGCTAAAGCAGCACGGGTGGATTCTGAATATTCCAAAATCCCAGTTAATTCCGACAACACGTCTGCTGTTCCTAGGGATGATTCTGGACACGGTTCAGAAAAAGGTTTTTCTCCCGGAGGAAAAAGCCAAGGAGTTATCCGAACTTGTCAGGAACCTCCTAAAACCAGGAAAGGTGTCTGTACATCAATGCACAAGAGTCCTGGGAAAAATGGTGGCTTCTTACGAAGCAATTCCATTCGGCAGATTCCACGCAAGAATTTTCCAGAGGGATCTGCTGGACAAATGGTCAGGGTCGCATCTTCAGATGCACCAGCGGATAACCCTGTCTCCAAGGACAAGGGTATCTCTTCTGTGGTGGTTGCAGAGTGCTCATCTATTGGAGGGCCGCAGATTCGGCATACAGGATTGGATCCTGGTGACCACGGACGCCAGCCTGAGAGGCTGGGGAGCAGTCACACAAGGAAGAAACTTCCAGGGCGTGTGGTCGAGCCTGGAAACGTCTCTTCACATAAACATTCTGGAACTAAGAGCAATCTACAATGCTCTAAGCCAGGCAGAACCTCTGCTTCAAGGAAAACCGGTGTTGATCCAGTCGGACAACATCACAGCAGTCGCCCATGTAAACAGACAGGGCGGCACAAGAAGCAGGAGTGCAATGGCAGAAGCTGCAAGGATTCTTCGCTGGGCAGAGAATCATGTGATAGCACTGTCAGCAGTGTTCATCCCGGGAGTGGACAACTGGGAAGCAGACTTCCTCAGCAGACACGACCTTCACCCGGGAGAGTGGGGACTTCATCCAGAAGTTTTCCACATGCTTGTAACCCGTTGGGAAAGACCAATGGTGGACATGATGGCGTCTCGCCTCAACAAAAAACTGGACAGGTATTGCGCCAGGTCAAGAGACCCGCAGGCAATAGCTGTGGACGCGCTGGTAACGCCTTGGGTGTACCAGTCGGTGTATGTGTTTCCTCCTCTGCCTCTCATACCAAAAGTATTGAGAATTATACGGCAAAGAGGCGTAAGAACGATACTAGTGGTTCCGGATTGGCCAAGAAGGACTTGGTACCCGGAACTTCAAGAGATGATCACGGAGGATCCGTGGCCTCTACCTCTGAGAAGGGACTTGCTTCAGCAGGGTCCCTGTCTGTTTCAAGACTTACCGCGGCTGCGTTTGACGGCATGGCGGTTGAACGCCGGATCCTAAAGGAAAAAGGCATGCCGGAAGAAGTCATTCCTACCTTGATTAAAGCAAGGAAGGAAGTAACCGCGCAACATTATCACCGCATTTGGCGAAAATATGTTGCGTGGTGCGAGGATCGGAGTGCTCCGACGGAGGAATTTCAACTGGGTCGATTCCTACATTTCCTGCAATCAGGATTGTCTATGGGTCTCAAATTGGGATCTATTAAGGTTCAAATTTCGGCCCTGTCGATTTTCTTCCAGAAAGAATTGGCTTCAGTTCCTGAAGTCCAGACCTTTGTTAAGGGAGTACTGCATATACAGCCCCCTGTGGTGCCTCCAGTGGCACCGTGGGATCTCAATGTTGTTTTGGACTTTCTCAAATCTCATTGGTTTGAACCACTAAAAAATGTGGATTTGAAATATCTCACATGGAAAGTGACCATGCTACTAGCCCTGGCTTCGGCCAGGAGAGTGTCAGAACTGGCAGCTTTATCTCATTTCAAGGACAGCTGGAGTCAGGAAATCTGACTCACTGTTTATACTATATGCTCCCAACAAGTTGGGCGCTCCTGCGTCTAAGCAGACTATTGCTCGCTGGATTTGTAGTACGATTCAGCTTGCACATTCTGTGGCAGGCCTGCCACAGCCAAAATCGGTAAAAGCCCACTCCACAAGGAAGGTGGGTTCTTCTTGGGCGGCTGCCCGAGGGGTCTCGGCATTACAACTCTGCCGAGCGGCTACGTGGTCGGGGGAGAACACGTTTGTAAAATTCTACAAATTTGATACCCTGGCTAAGGAGGACCTGGAGTTCTCTCATTCGGTGCTGCAGAGTCATCCGCACTCTCCCGCCCGTTTGGGAGCTTTGGTATAATCCCCATGGTCCTTTCAGGAACCCCAGCATCCACTAGGACGATAGAGAAAATAAGAATTTACTTACCGATAATTCTATTTCTCGGAGTCCGTAGTGGATGCTGGGCGCCCATCCCAAGTGCGGATTATCTGCAATAATTGTACATAGTTATTGTTACCTAAATCGGGTTATTGTTGTAGGGAGCCATCTTTCAGAGGCTCCTCTGTTATCATACTGTTAACTGGGTTTAGATCACAGGTTGTACGGTGTGATTGGTGTGGCTGGTATGAGTCTTACCCGGGATTCATAAATCCTTCCTTATTGTGTACGCTCGTCCGGGCACAGTATCCTAACTGAGGCTTGGAGGAGGGTCATAGGGGGAGGAGCCAGTACACACCACCTGATCGTAAAGCTTTACTTTTTGTGCCCTGTCTCCTGCGGAGCCGCTATTCCCCATGGTCCTTTCAGGAACCCCAGCATCCACTACGGACTCCGAGAAATAGAATTATCGGTAAGTAAATTCTTATTTTCTGCAACCAGGATCGGCTCAAAGAGCCCGAGGCTGGTTATGCTTAGGAGGGGGGACCCCACGCAATTTTTATTGAAAAAATAAGCACTTTCCCACCCCTTCCAACTGATATACATGCACGGATCTCATGGATCCGTGCATGTCTATCCAATCACGAAAAAAAAAAGCAGGTCTGTTTTTTTTTAGCACTTTTTTACGAGTTGTAATTTTTCACGGCAGTGTTTTGTTTTTTTTTGCTTTGCACTTCTTAGTAAATGACCGAGATTCATACTTAAACAGCGCGTTTTGACCGATGGTGTATTCATTCGTAATTTTTTACTTGGACTTGCAAAAAATTACGAATGCCCTCATCTCTGCCGTGATTAGTGTTTAGTAAATTACCGAGATGACACTTTGATGAAAAAACGGCATCTCGGTCAAAATCGGGAGCTTAGTAAATTTACCCCATAGTGACCACAAGGTGGCAGTGCTTGCATAGTCACTAACAAAGCAGTGCCGTCCTTATGAATGCAATGTTGCCTGAAACCAAGCAAAAAACAAAAAACTTTTGTCTCAGCTACTAGACATGCACAGTTTTGCAGAGGTATCGCTATATCCCCATAATTGCAATAGTTTAACTTTGATTTTATGTGAAAAAGAACCTTCTAATGTTTCATTTACAGTAGGTGCAACATTTGCACTAAAACTTAGAAACGGGTTGGGTATATTTTGTCAACACTCATCATGTTGACATGGTCATCATATCAACATGTTTGGCATGCTGACATTCATTATGAGAATAGTGATGGCATGCCAACATGACTAGAATGTCGATAAAGGATTCCTGATGGCCAGGGGCGCTTTAAGAGAGGAGGAGGCCCGTGTGCAGCCTCCAGCCCTAGAGGCCTTAGACTCTACTGCGCATGCGCAGATCTCTGGGAAAATGGGCGCAGCACCATGTTCACAGTAATTTTACACCGGAGCGGTGCAGCATGTATGGTTTGCACCCACCCAGGACTCAGGGGCCCGTGTGCACCGCACACACTGCACCCATTATAAATGCACAAGTGCTCATGGTCCTGTGGTGACCTACCTTGTTCAGTGGGACCGGCAATTACGTTATCATGATTTTCTGCTATGATGGAGCGGTTCCAGCAGTGAGTAAGATCCATTGCCCACTAACCCTCCTCCTAATGTCAAATCCTAACCCTACCATCCTGCAGCCTAACCCTAATCATCCCCCTAGTACCTAATTCCTAACACTACCATACACCAGCCATACCCTAACCCTCCCCCCAGTGCTAAACCCTAACACTCCCATCCCGCAGCCATACCCTAACCCTCCCCCAGTGCCAAACCTAACACTCCCATCCCGCAGCCCTACCCTAACCCTCCTCCCAGTGCCAAACTCTAACACTCCCATCCTGCTGCCTTATCCTAACCCTCCCCCCAGTGCTAAACCCTTACACTCCCATCCTGCAGCCATACCCTAACCCTCCCCCCAGTGCCAAACCCTAACACTCCCATCCTGCAGCCTTACCCTAACCCTCCCCCCCCAGTGCCAAACCCTAACACTCCCATCCCGCAGCCATACCCTAACCCTCCCCCAGTGCCAAACCTAACACTCCCATCCCGCAGCCCTACCCTAACCCTCCTCCCAGTGCCAAACTCTAACACTCCCATCCTGCTGCCTTATCCTAACCCTCCCCCCAGTGCTAAACCCTTACACTCCCATCCTGCAGCCATACCCTAACCCTCCCCCCAGTGCCAAACCCTAACACTCCCATCCTGCAGCCTTATCCTAACCCTCCCCCCCCCCAGTGCCAAACCCTAACACTCCCATCCCGCAGCCTGCTCCTAACCCTTCCCCCAGTGCCAAACCTAACACTCCCATCCCGCAGCCTTATCCTAACCCTCCCCCCAGTGCCAAACACTTACATTCCCATCCCGCAGCCATACCCTAACCCTCCCCCCCAGTGCCAAACACTTACACTCCCATCCCGCAGCGTTATCCTAACCTTCCCCCCAGTGCCAAACCCTTACACTCCCATCCCGCAGCCATACCCTAACCCTCCCCCTAGTGCCTAACCCTAACACTCCCATCCTACAGCCTTATCCTAACCCCCCCCAGTGCCAAACCTAACACTTCCATCCCGCAGCCTTACCCTAACCCTCCTCCCAGTGCCAAACCCTAACACTCCCATCCCGCAGCCTTATCCTAACCCTCCCCCCAGTGCCAAACCCTTACACTCCCATCCCGCAGCCTTATCCTAACCCTCCCCCCAGTGCCAAACTCTAACACTCCCATCCTGCAGCCTTATCCTAACCCTCCCCCCAGTGCCAAACCCTTACACTCCCATCCCGCAGCCATACCCTAACCCTCCCCCAGTGCCAAACCCTAACACTCCCTTCCTGCAGCCTTATCCTAACCCGCCCCTCCAGTGCCAAACCCTTCCACTCCCATCCCGCAGCCATACCCTAACCCTCCCTCTAGTGCCAAACACTTACACTCCCATCCCGCAGCCATACCCTAACCCTCCCCCCAGTGCCAAACACTTACACTCCCATCCCGCAGCCTATCCCTAACCCTCCCCCCCAGTGCCAAACCTAACACTCCCATCCCGCAGCCTTACCCTAACCCTCCCCCCAGTGCCAAACCCTAACACTCCCATCCTGCTGCCTTATCCTAACCCTCCCCCCAGTGCCAAACCCTAACACTCCCATCCTGCAGCCATACCCTAACCCTCCCCCAGTGCCAAACCCTAACACTCCCATCCTGCAGCCTTATCCTAACCCTCCCCTCCAGTGCCAAACCCTTCCACTCCCATCCCGCAGCCATACCCTAACCCTCCCCCCAGTGCCAAACACTTACACTCCCATCCCGCAGCCTATCCCTAACCCTCCCCCCCAGTGCCAAACCTAACACTCCCATCCCGCAGCCTTACCCTAACCCTCCCCCCAGTGCCAAACCCTAACACTCCCATCCTGCTGCCTTATCGTAACCCTCCCCCCAGTGCCAAACCCTTACACTCCCATCCCGCAGCCATACCCTAACCCTCCCCCAGTGCCAAACCCTAACACTCCCATCCTGCAGCCTTATCCTAACCCTCCCCTCCAGTGCCAAACCCTTCCACTCCCATCCCGCAGCCATACCCTAACCCTCCCCCTAGTGCCAAACATTTACACTCCCATCCCGCAGCCATACCCTAACCCTCCCCCAGTGCCAAACCTAACACTCCCATCCTGCAGCTTTATCCTAACCCTCCCCCCAGTGCCAAACCCTTACACTCCCATCCCGCAGCCATACCCTAACCCTCCCCCCAGTGCCAAACACTTACACTCCCATCCCGCAGCCTATCCCTAACCCTCCCCCCCAGTGCCAAACACTTACACTCCCATCCCCCAGCCTATCCCTAACCCTCCCCCCCAGTGCCGAACACTTACACTCCCATCCCGCAGCCTAACCCTAACCCTCCCCCCAGTGCCAAACACTTACACTCCCATCCTGCAGCCTAACCCTAACCATCCCTCTAGTACCTAATTCCTAACACTACCATACACCAGCCATACCCTAACTCTCCCCCTAGTGCTAAACCCTTACACTCCCATCCCGCAGCCATACCCTAACCCTCCCCCCAGTGCCAAACCCTAACACTCCCATCCTGCAGCCTTATCCTAACCCTCCCCCCCCCCCAGTGCCAAACCCTAACACTCCCATCCCGCAGCCTGCTCCTAACCCTTCCCCCAGTGCCAAACCTAACACTCCCATCCCGCAGCCTTATCCTAACCCTCCCCCCAGTGCCAAACACTTACATTCCCATCCCGCAGCCATACCCTAACCCTCCCCCCCAGTGCCAAACACTTACACTCCCATCCCGCAGCCTTATCCTAACCTTCCCCCCAGTGCCAAACCCTTACACTCCCATCCCGCAGCCATACCCTAACCCTCCCCCTAGTGCCTAACCCTAACACTCCCATCCTACAGCCTTATCCTAACCCCCCCCCAGTGCCAAACCTAACACTTCCATCCCGCAGCCTTACCCTAACCCTCCTCCCAGTGCCAAACCCTAACACTCCCATCCCGCAGCCTTATCCTAACCCTCCCCCCAGTGCCAAACCCTTACACTCCCATCCCGCAGCCTTATCCTAACCCTCCCCCCAGTGCCAAACCCTAACACTCCCATCCTGCAGCCTTATCCTAACCCTCCCCCCAGTGCCAAACCCTTACACTCCCATCCCGCAGCCATACCCTAACCCTCCCCCAGTGCCAAACCCTAACACTCCCTTCCTGCAGCCTTATCCTAACCCTCCCCTCCAGTGCCAAACCCTTCCACTCCCATCCCGCAGCCATACCCTAACCCTCCCTCTAGTGCCAAACACTTACACTCCCATCCCGCAGCCATACCCTAACCCTCCCCCCAGTGCCAAACACTTACACTCCCATCCCGCAGCCTATCCCTAACCCTCCCCCCCAGTGCCAAACCTAACACTCCCATCCCGCAGCCTTACCCTAACCCTCCCCCCAGTGCCAAACCCTAACACTCCCATCCTGCTGCCTTATCCTAACCCTCCCCCCAGTGCCAAACCCTAACACTCCCATCCTGCAGCCATACCCTAACCCTCCCCCAGTGCCAAACCCTAACACTCCCATCCTGCAGCCTTATCCTAACCCTCCCCTCCAGTGCCAAACCCTTCCACTCCCATCCCGCAGCCATACCCTAACCCTCCCCCCAGTGCCAAACACTTACACTCCCATCCCGCAGCCTATCCCTAACCCTCCCCCCCAGTGCCAAACCTAACACTCCCATCCCGCAGCCTTACCCTAACCCTCCCCCCAGTGCCAAACCCTAACACTCCCATCCTGCTGCCTTATCGTAACCCTCCCCCCAGTGCCAAACCCTTACACTCCCATCCCGCAGCCATACCCTAACCCTCCCCCAGTGCCAAACCCTAACACTCCCATCCTGCAGCCTTATCCTAACCCTCCCCTCCAGTGCCAAACCCTTCCACTCCCATCCCGCAGCCATACCCTAACCCTCCCCCTAGTGCCAAACATTTACACTCCCATCCAGCAGCCATACCCTAACCCTCCCCCAGTGCCAAACCTAACACTCCCATCCTGCAGCTTTATCCTAACCCTCCCCCCAGTGCCAAACCCTTACACTCCCATCCCGCAGCCATACCCTAACCCTCCCCCCAGTGCCAAACACTTACACTCCCATCCCGCAGCCTATCCCTAACCCTCCCCCCCAGTGCCAAACACTTACACTCCCATCCCCCAGCCTATCCCTAACCCTCCCCCCCAGTGCCGAACACTTACACTCCCATCCCGCAGCCTAACCCTAACCCTCCCCCCAGTGCCAAACACTTACACTCCCATCCTGCAGCCTAACCCTAACCATCCCTCTAGTACCTAATTCCTAACACTACCATACACCAGCCATACCCTAACTCTCCCCCTAGTGCTAAACCCTTACACTCCCATCCCGCAGCCATACCCTAACCCTCCCCCCAGTGCCAAACCCTAACACTCCCATCCTGCAGCCTTATCCTAACCCTCCCCCCAGTGCCAAATCCTTACACTCCCATCCCGCAGCCATACCCTAACCCTCCCCCCAGTGCCAAACCTAACACTCCCATCCCGCAGCCTTACCCTAACCCTCCCCCCAGTGCCAAACCCTAACACTCCCATCCTGCTGCCTTATCCTAACCCTCCCCCCAGTGCTAAACCCTTACACTCCCATCCTGCAGCCATACCCTAACCCTCCCCCCAGTGCCAAACCCTAACACTCCCATCCCGCAGCCTTATCCTAACCCTCCCCCCCCCCCAGTGCCAAACCCTAAAACTTCCATCCCACAGCCTGATCCTAACCCTTCCCCCAGTGCCAAACCTAACACTCCCATCCCGCAGCCTTATCCTAACCCTCCCCCCAGTGCCAAACACTTACATTCCCATCCCGCAGCCATACCCTAACCCTCCCCCCCAGTGCCAAACACTTACACTCCCATCCCCCAGCCATACCCTAACCCTCCCCCCCAGTGCCAAACACTTACACTCCCATCCCGCAGCCTTATCCTAACCCTCCCCCCAGTGCCCAACCCTTACACTCCCATCCCGCAGCCATACCCTAACCAGGCCCGGCGCTACCCGCTCAGCGAAGGGATGCAGTGCAGGGAGGCGCTGGGACGGAGAGGCGCTCCCCCTGCTCTGCATTCCTTCCCTGCTGCGCCGTCCTGTCCCCCCTGCTGCTGCTGCTGTGCCTGTCACTGTATGACAGGCACTGGCTGCGGCACCTGCATCATGAAAATCCTCCTCCCTCCCCTCACCTGTGTGACAGGACAGCGCTGTGCACGGGACAGTAGGGGGCGGAGCAAAGTGGGCGGAAGGGGGCGGGGCTAAACGGGACAGAAGGGGGCAGAGCTACACGGACCAGGCTGCTGTAGTGTAGGGAGACTGGCTTAGGTAAGTGAAGTGTGAGAGGGAAATGTGTGTGTGTGTGTGTGTGTGTTATGTCTGTGTGCGTTTATGTGTGCTTTAAGGATGCTACTACTACAGGGGGGGCATTACGTGTAACGACGCTACTAATGGGGGCCATTGCGTGTAACGACGCTACTACTGGGGGGTCATTACGTATAAGGACGCTTCTACTACTGGGGGTGCACTACGTATAAGGACGCTACTACATCTGGGGGGGCATTACGTATAAGGACAATACTACTACTTGGGGGCATTATGTATAGGACGCTACTATTACTGGGGGGGCATTACGTATAAGGATGCTACTACTGGGGGGGTATTATGTATAAGGACGGTACTACTACTGAGGGCGCATTACGTATAAGGACGCTTCTACTACTGGGGGTGCACTACGTATAAGGACGCTACTACATCTGGGGGGGCATTACGTATAAGGACGCTACTACTACTAGGGCGGAATTATGCATATGGACGCTTCTACTACTGGGGGTGCACTACGTATAAGGACGCTACTATAACTGGGGGGGGCATTACGTATAAGGACGCTACTACTACTAGGGGGAATTACGTATAAGGACGCTTCTACTGGGGGTGCACTACGTATAAGGACGCTACTACTACTGGGGGGGCATTACGTATAAGGACGCTACTACTTGGGGGGGGCATTATGTATAATGATGCTACTACTACTGGGGGGAATTACGTATAAGGACGCTTCTACTACTTGGGGGGGGGGGGCATTAGGTATAAGGATGCTACTACTACTGGGGGGGCATTATGTATAAGGAGGCTACTACTACTGGGGGGGGCATTATGTATAAGGATGCTACTACTACTGGGGGGGCATTATGCATAAGGATGCTACTCCTACTGGGGGGGCATTATGCATAAGGATGCTACTACTACTGGGGGGCATTATGCATAAGGATGCTACTACTATTGGGGGGGGATTATGCATAAGGATGCTACTACTACAGGGGGTGCACTATGTATAAGGACGCTACTACTACTGGGGGTGCACTATGTATAAGGACGCTACTACTACTGGGGGGCATGACATATAAGGACGCTACTACTACGGGTGGGGCATTACGTATAAGATGAATAAGATTTTGCTACATTGTGGCGTAATTTTGAATGGGGGTACTATTGTGTGGCTATGCCCCTTACTTGTGAGACCACACCCCTTTTCCCGGTGCGCGCCAAAGGAATATGGGAGGGCGCAAATTTATAGTTTGCAGGGGGGCGCCGAACACCCTAGCACCGGCCCTGACCCTAACCTTCCCATCCTACAGCCTTATCCTAACCCTCCCCCCAGTGCCAAACCTAACACTCCCATCCCGCAGCCTTACCCTAACCCTCCCCCCAGTGCCAAACCCTTACACTCCCATCCCGCAGCCTTATCCTAACCCTCCCCCCAGTGCCAAACCCTAACACTCCCATCCTGCAGCCTTATCCTAACCCTCCCCCCAGTGCCAAACCCTTACACTCCCATCCCGCAGCCATACCCTAACCCTCCCCCCAGTGCCAAACCCTAACACTCCCATCCTGCAGCCATACCCTAACCCTCCCCCCAGTGCCAAACCCTAACACTCCCATCCTGCAGCCTTATCCTAACCCTCCCCTCCAGTGCCAAACCCTTCCACTCCCATCCCGCAGCCTTACCCTAACCCTCCCCCCAGTGCCAAACACTTACACTCCCATCCCGCAGCCATACCCTAACCCTCCCCCCAGTGCCAAACCTAACACTCCCATCCTGCAGCTTTATCCTAACCCTCCCCCCAGTGCCAAACCCTTACACTCCCATCCCGCAGCCTATCCCTAACCCTCCCCCCCAGTACCAAACACTTACACTCCCATCCCGCAGCCTATCCCTAACCCTCCCCCCCAGTGCCAAACACTTACACTCCCATCCCGCAGCCTAACCCTAACCCTCCCCCCAGTGCCAAACACTTACACTCCCATCCTGCAGCCTAACCCTAACCATCCCTCTAGTACCTAATTTCTAACACTACCATACACCAGCCATACCCTAACTCTCCCCCTAGTGCTAAACCCTTACACTCCCATCCCGCAGCCATACCCTAACCCTCCCCCCAGTGCCAAACCCTAACACTCCCATCCTGCAGCCTTATCCTAACCCTCCCCCCAGTGCCAAATCCTTACACTCCCATCCAGCAGCCATACCCTAACCCTCCCCCCAGTGCCAAACCTAACACTCCCATCCTGCAGCTTTTTCCTAACCCTCCCCCAGTGCCAAACCCTTACACTCCCATCCCGCAGCCTTACCCTAACCCTCCCCCCAGTGCCAAACACTTACACTCCCATCCCGCAGCCATACCCTAACCCTCCCCCCAGTGCCAAACCCTAACACTCCCATCCCGCAGCTTTATCCTAACCCTCCCCCAGTGCCAAACACTTACACTCCCATCCCGCAGCCTATCCCTAACCCTCCCTCTAGTACTGAACCCTAACCTCCCCACGTGCAGCCTAATCCTAACCATCCCCCTAGTACCTAATCCTAACCCTGCCATCTTGCAGACTATCCCTCCCCTACTGCCTAACTCTAACCCCCCCCCCCCACACGCAGCCTAACCCTAACCTTCTCCCTAATATCTACAGTAATCCTACATCCAATAGACTAACCCTCCCCATAATGCCTAACCCTAACCTCCCCACACGCCGCCTTACCCCTAAACCTCCCCCTAGTACCTAATCCTGACCCTACATCCAGCAGCCTAACCCTCCCCCTAATGCCTAACCCTAACACTCCAATCCGGCAGCCCAAAACCTCTCCCTAGTGCTTAACCCTAACCTCCCCACACGGAGCCTAACCCTTAACCCTCCTCCTTATGCCTAACCTTAACACTCCCATCCTGCAGCCTAACCCTCTCCCTAGTGCTTAACTCTAACCTCCCCGCACGCAGCCAAAACCCCTAACCCTCCCCCTAGTGCCTAACCTAACCCCCCTCTCGCAATCTAACCACTAACTCTCCACCTTGTGCCTAACTCTAACCTCCCTTCCTGCAGCCTAACCCAAACTCTCCCCTTAATGCATAAACCTCCCATCCAGCAGACTAATCCTTACCCCCCCCCCCCTCTAGTAAAGAGAATTTGTACAGCGCTCACTAAGAATGGAAGAAATATATAAGTACACTAGCTGTTCTACCCATTCATCGCACAAGTGTTTCTGATTTTCACGGTTGTAAATATAAATAAGTGTTAATAATTTGCTAAATCTATAGAGCTATACATTTGAGACGTCTTTTGTAAGTAAATATTAATCCATGGTTTTTGGCGTAACCCAAGGAGCACCCGTAGCAGATATGGTAAAAAGTGACAGGACCATTTTTTGTAGTTTATTATATACTACACACTGGAGGTGCAATCCATATTTTGCTCCGATTATCCGTTTGGGTGTTATAGTTCACACAATGCGCATCAGTAATGACATCATTATATCAACCCTCTTTTCATCCCCTTAGGGGAGGATTATTAACATTCTAATTACGCATTTTTTCCTATTTCCCACCTGCAGAATACCTATGTTACATTTCAGCTTCCTAACATATCGGGAAGTAAGAGAATTAGTGATGAGTGAGTGAGTGAGTGAGTGAGTGAGGGATTTTGCATTTATATATATATAGATAGGTGATGGTGCTGCTGTATCTAGGGACATACGATGTGCTATGTATGTGTGCTTTGCCATGCACAGTATATCTGTGCAATATGGAAACCTTTCGCCCTCCTGCCCTCAAGTTAATCCTGCAATTGCACCTGATACCTACTACCTTGCACCTGATACCTACTACCCTCCGCATGCTGATGAGCAGGGAACTTCGGCCAGACTGACGCTACCCTGTATGCAGGAAGCCAGCAAGGGTCTGTTCTGTAATCATAGAGCATGCATGCTCCCACGGTCGGGATAGGGACAGAAAGTTATTGAGGAGAATGAGTAAAACACTGAGAGGCATATCACCCATCCTCCTGCTGGTGCTATTCATGTGACTGGCGGTCTGCTGACCGACAGTCACATGACCTCCTCCTCCATCCCGCCGGCTCAGTATCCCGATGGTCGGCATGCCGACCAACAGGGACTATTTCCACTCGTGGGTGTCCACGACACCCATAGAGTGGGAATAGAACCCGTGGCGACCGCAGGTCGCCACCTAGCCCGCAAGGGGCTTGCTGCACTCGCCCCTCCCCGCCGGGATGCTGCCGGGATCCCGGCGTCGGTAAGCTGACCGGCGGTCAGGAGACCGCCGGTCAGCCATACTACACCCCCACCTGCACATCCTCTAAGTTACCCATGCTGCAGGATTTCATAGAGCAGAAACTCTCCCATATATGGGCAAGTGTGAACAATGAGTACATAAAGGGTTACTTTCTCTGCGTACACAAGCTGACATTTTTTATTATTATTTTTTTTTTAGTTATTTCTTTTGGAGGGGTCGCCAATATACTGCCTTGCCCCGTGTGACAAGAATCCTATTTTTGGCACTGAGGTCCTCATCCCCTAATGCCTGAACCTAACCCTCCCATTCTGCAGCCTAACCCTAACCTTGCGCCCCTGCAGAATGTCATTTGACATGTCATTATCATAACTGTTGACACTGTGGTGTCAGCATAATGGTTGTTGACATTTTGAATGCCGTCATGGTGATTGCATCTGATTCCCATCACCATCTCAGGATCCCTGAAAAAACTAATCAGACACTCGCTTTTATTATCTGCCCCAGACTAGAAATTTTACAAGTAAATTCAGTGTTAGTACAGTATATGAGTCCTAGTGATGTAAGTAAGCAGGGAAATAAGTGGTTCTCTTAGTGATGATCAGTATGTAAGAATGAATATGTATAGTTCTCTCATCTTCTGTTTTTAAAGAGTTAATGACTCCACTATTTACTATTAATATGAACTGAGTAGATCAACGGAATTATATTTGCTCAAGTGACAGAAGTTTCATCTATCAGATCTTCATCCAACCCTATTAGGACAGTGATATATATACATGTCCAGATGCTCTCAGCTATAAGGCAGTGGGGAGGTAACAGTATTTTTGACACTGCAGGCTTAGAGGCACACTGATTATTATCAATATTTTTACACAAAAAAAAATGTGAGAAAGGGTGTTTTCACACCATTTTCACATTATTTTAGTATCACTGAAATGTATTAAAGGGCATTTGGAGCAGTTTTCATGAAAAACTGCTCCAAACGCTTTAATTGTAATTTTTTTTTAAATACCACAGTGACTTCACTTGTTCTCTCTCCTCCTTATCCTTGCTTTTCTCTTTTCTCACTCCGACTGTTATTCTTTCTTCCATTCTCTGTTACCAGCTCTTTTTGACGGATTGCCACACCGTCACCGAGAGAAATCCTTCTTGCTACTTTAAATTTCCAAAAATTGGGTCCAACTTGTTGATGTTAGAATTCATCGCAACTATTTCTGTAACCTAATTACCCAATGTTCTAGGTATGACTTGTCTACTGTTATAGTTCTGTGATTCTCTCAATAAAATGTGTTTAAAAAAAAAAGAAAATACCACAGTGCACCCTGTGATAATTTTGACAGCTCAGGCTGGCGAAATCACAGGGTAGCTCTGCGACCTGCAGTCTATGCCCAGTTTTCCCTGCCCACTGGCAGAGAAAGCTGAGCGGGGACCGGACTCTGGTGATCAACTCTGTGTGTCCGATGGCCAATGCCGTTTCTTGCACACAGTGCTAAAATGCCTAGTTACGGCACTGCAATCACCGCATATTGGTAAATATAGGCCCTTTACTTTTTAACGGCGATGCAATGAAATGTCTGTGGGTAACTGAGTGACCTCCTGACCGCTGATCGCCTATATGCATATTCTTAGTATCCACTGAATGTCACTGTATGTCACTGACAGCCTCCGGTTCACACTGTTTCCCAATGTGAAAGTGCTTGCTTTGGCACTGGTGTTGCCATGGAAACCCTCTGATGGGCCGGCCACATTAAGAAGCGAGGCATGATGCATGCCCTTCAGCAGCAACAGATGACTTATTATAGAGATTGAAGGCTAGCTGGTATCCCAACTAACCTTACAACATTACTGTACATGTGATCTACCTGAGAATAGACATGGATCTTGTCCCACTCACACCCGTCTAAACCCATAGCGCACACAACAATATATATAAAACATTTACTTGCATATATATCGATTAATTAAATGTGAAAAATTAAATTAGGACCTAATTTCCCCAATTCCCTAAAGCTGGGTACACACAGATGGTGGTTGTTCATACACACAGAAAGATGTACCAATATATCTTAAAGATATATCTGCTGTTAATCTATCTGCAGCTACATATGCAGATGGGGATTGTTCATACACACTGAGAGATGCACTAATACATCTGCAGATATTATTATTATTATTATCCTTTATTTATATGACGCCACAAGTGTTCCGCAGCGCTCAATTACAGATATATTGGTCATCTGCTGTGTTGCACAGCAGATGCAATATATCTGTGAAAAACGTCTTTCACAGAAATATTGGCCCTCATTCCGAGTTAATCGCTCGCTAGCTACTTTTTGCAGCCGTGCAAACGCATAGTCGCCGCCCACGTGGGAGTGTATTTTCGCTTTGCAAGTGTGCGATCGCCTGTGCAGCCGAGCGGTACAAAAACATTTTGTGCAAAACAAGACCAGCCCTGAAGTTACTTATCCTGTGCGATGATCCTAGCGACAGAGGTCCCGGAATTGACGTCAGACACTCGCCCTGCAAACGCTTGGACACACCTGCGTTTCACCAACCACTCCCGAAAAACGGTCAGTTGACACCCATAAACACCATCTTCCTGTCAATCTCCTTGCGATTGGTTGTGCGAATGGATTCTTCACTAGAAGCATTGCACAGCAACGATGCTGTTTGTACCTGTACGACATACGTGCGCATTGCGGTGCATACGCATGCGCAGTTTTGCCATTTTTTTAACTGATTGCTGCGCTGTGAAAAAATCGACAGCGAGTGATCAACTCGGAATGACCCCCTTTGCTTGTACACACATGTAGATCAGCAAAAGATATATTGGACAACCAACTGATTGGCCAATATATCTGCCAGTGTGTACCCAGCATTAGGCCGCACAAACAATACTGTGTAACAAAGAAACATTGAAACATTTCCCCCCAATGGCCCTCATTCCGAGTTGTTCGCTCGCAAGGCGAATGTAGCAGAGTTACACACGCTAAGCCGCCGCCTACTGGGAGTGAATCTTAGCTTCTTAAAATTGCGACCGACGTACGCGCAATATTGCGATTACAAACGAGTTAGCAGTTTCAGAGTAGCTCCAGACTTACTCTGCCTGTGCGATCATTTCAGTGCTTGTCGTTCCTGGTTGACGTCACAAACACACCCAGCGTTCGCCCAGGCACTCCCACCGTTTCCCCGGCCACTCCTGCGTTTTTTCCGGAAACGGTAGCGTTTTCAGCCACACGCCCCTGAAACGCCGTGTTTCCGCCCAGTAACACCCATTTCCTGTCAATCACATTACGATCGCCGGAGCGAAGAAAAAGCCGTGAGTAAAAATACTTTCTTCATAGTAAAGTTACTTGGCGCAGTCGCAGTGCGAACATTGCGCATGCGTACTAAGCGGATTTTCACTGCGATGCGATGAAAAATACCGAGCGAACAACTCGGAATGAGGGCCAATGTACAGAGTAATGCTTTATTCCCTATTTTATTATGTGTACACTAAAGCTGCCGATCCAGCCAGCGACGGGACCCTGCATACACACTTGCTGATGTAGGGGTTACAGAGCGATGCATGCAGCATGGCCAACTAGTAAACATTGTTAACAACGATGGGGGTGTACATATTGGGCACACACTGCCCGATATGCACTGATGTGAACAATATGTTGGTCTAATATGCTGTGTGTACCCAGATAAAGGTGCCTATTCAATTAGACACAAATGGCATCCAGCAGCTTGCGCTGAGCGCATAAGTGCAACTACAATAGGATTGAATTTGTCCCAAAAGGATTTTGGCTATTGCACCTATGGGAAAGGCGCTAGCTCCAAAAAAGGGGGATGTGTGGCCTATGGAAAAGTGGGCGTGCCCCCCCCCCCCTGTTTTCCGTCACTTTGGGGGCATGCCCATCGCTCTGTGTCCTGCTGGCATGCCCCAAGTCCCTCTGTCACCTGTGAATAGACGCATGCATACAGTGTCTATTCATCGCAGAGCTGCTAGTGACAGGAGCCTCCAAACTGATCCCCCCCCACCACCACCACCACCATGGAACACTGCGGCACGTGGGTGGGACAGTTGGACAGTTCCAAAAAACTGAGACTGCCCCGTGAAAATCGGGACAGTTGGGAGGTATGGAGTGACATTTAAATACCCGCCCCAGTGGCAAACACAGGATTTGCATGGGGGGGTTTCCAGAACTGGGTGGAGCCAAGCACGGGGGTGGGGACTGAGGTGACCCAGTATATGATGGGTCCGTAAAAACTAGTGTGTCTGTGTGTGTGTGTATATGTATATATATATATATATATACACACACACACACACACACACACACACACACATATATATATATACACACATATACATAGCATATTAAACATGCATTATATACACTGTACACATATATATACGCACATGTATATATATCATATGTGTGTGTGTGTGTGTGTGTGTGTTTATATGTATGTATTGTATATACATGTGTATATATGTATGCACATGGATTTATATGTACTATAATTAAAATAAAGTAAACTTTAATTAAGCACTTATAAGTACCACCAGGAAGACAGCAGGCATAATAATAGTCATGCAGAAAAAAAAAAATATTTATTTTTTTTAGTGAGGGGGGGTTCTGGGTACTCGGAAACCCCCCCTGCGTGCGCCACTGCGCCCAGTTGCGACGTCAAGCTTGACACATCGGGCGGATGATTGGTAAGTGTATACGCACTTGCCAAATAGTTAGATATGTCAGGCAGGTGTGTACCCAGCCTTTCAGAAGGCCTGTACCTATAAGTAGCAGAGGTGGCTTTTCCCTCTTCAGTGCATACATTAAACTTTCACTTCACCAGAAAATGAAATGAGGTAATGAGAAAAATCGCCTTATGTGTAGATCACTGTTGTGGAGAAATAGACTTAATTTGGGAAATAAAATATAAGTGGTTAATAAAAAAGGGGATGAATTGTGCAGACTGGTGCACTTATATTGCCACCATAACAGTACTGAGAGGCACATTATATAGGCACATCACGTCTCTGCGGTGTTTGGGAGACTTCTCCTTCCAGGGGCGGAATAAGGTTTGCGAGGGCCTTTGGGCAACTAACTTGTGAAGGCCCCTACCAATAAATTATGCTTACAGCTGGTACAAAACACAGCTGCCAGGCTGTTAACCAACAAGCCTCGTTCCAGCCACATAACACTCATCCTCTACTCCCTCCACTGGCTGCCTGTAAGATGGCAAATCATCTTCAAGATTGGCTTACTGAGTTTCAAAGCACTACATGACCAGGGCCCAAGGTACCAGAAGCAGCTACTGACCCCATACTGCCCCACTCTATTACTGCGATCTGTAGATGAAGGGCTTTTAGCAGTAAATACAATCTCCCGTAATTCATCTGGGGGTCGAGCTTTTAGTCATGTGGCTTCAACTCTATGGAACTCACTTCCCACAGTGCGAGAGGCCCCAACTATAGAATCATTCAAAAGTAGACACAAGACTTTCCTGTTTACCCAGCATTCCCTTAATGCATACCTCCCAACATTCGGACATGGAAAGGAGGGACTCTTTTGCGCGGCAAAGTCACGTCCGCCTGAAAAGGGGATGTGGCCTACAGAAAGGGTCATGACTTTGCAGGAATGCCACGATCGCGAGCCATGCCTCACATTTTCATAACTGTGGGGGCATGGCCAGCGCTCTGTGAGCTGCTGTCATGCCCCCAGTCCATCTGTCTCCAGTGAATAGACGATGTGTGCATGTACACAGCGTCTATTCACCGCTGCTTTGCTAAGCAGGGCAGCAAGTGACAGGAGCCACCCCCAACCACGGGACACTGCTTCCCCCAAAAAATGGGACTGTCCGCGAAAATCAGAACAGTTGGGAGGTATGCTTAATATCCGTTTAGTATCTCCATGCTCTCTGTATTTTCTGAAAAGCTTTTCTGTACTTCATTGTTTCTGTACTGTATTACGTTAATTCTATTTTTAAAGAGCCTTGATTCCTATTGGAGAAAGATTGCGATATAAATAAAATTATTATTATAATTATTATAATAAAGTGTAATGTGTAAATAAATACACAGAGCACAACAGTTGTGTTAAACACACTACAGTGCCTCCAGTTCACATTATACGACACAAACACAGCAGTTCACATTTTAAATATACGCTTCACACTGCGCTTGTATATGTGTCAGCGGCTTCAATAAAACAAATACAGTTAAATTATAAAAAAGAAGCGCTTGTAAACTAATTATGAACGCTCATACCTGTAAGAAAAAATGGAGTAATAGTAATGTGTACAGCTCTTTTAAGAACTTATTAGTATTGGAGGTGTTTTGTTTTGGTATAGAAGGTTCCGATATATTGTCCGGGTTTGCTGGTGCTTTGTAATGCACTAGGACCATAATCTATCTGTCCCTGCTCACCCTACATTCCGTGCGCGGTTAGCGGCTCACGGAAGGTAGGGTGACCAGGGACAGATAGATTATGGTCCTAGTGCATTACAAAGCACCAACAAACCCGGACAATATATTGGAACCCTCTATACCTACTAAATAACAAAACACCTCCAATACTAATAAGTTCTTAAAAGAGCTGTACACATTACTATTACTCCATTTTTTCTTACAGGTATGAGCGTTCAGAATTAGTTTACAAGTGCTTCTTTTTTAGAATTTTACAGCAGTTCACAATTCACATGTCCCAGTTTGTCCCATGCTGGTGGTTACGTGCATGCAGGCCCGGCGACAAGGGGGGTCTAAGGGCACAGCAGGAGGCCAAGGGGTAAATTTACTAAGATGGGAGTTCTATTTAAGATGGGATGTTGCCCATAGCAACCAATCAGATTCCAGGTATTATCTTATAGAAGGTGCTAGATAAATGAGAAGTAAAATCTGATTGATTGCTATGGGCAACATCCCATCTTAAACAGAACTCCCATATTAGTAAATTTACCCCCAAGTCTCTCACCGCTGCAAGTGCAGCTTCTTGTTCAGCAGAGCGCAGGCAGGTACAGTAAGTTTGCCGTAAATTACTGTGGCCACTGCGGCCAGCCGGCGGACACATATAGCCTCCGCTCCTTCTTCCTCCCCTCAACCCCCCTTTCTGCACTCACCCCACCCCTCGGGGCACTGGGTGCGGAGACCCCTGAACTATGCCTGGACCTCCCTGTTGTTAGTTTGGCACTGTCTCCTTCCACTCTCACTTTGACTTCCGCTGTTCTCCAGTAAACCTAAGCATGACGGAGATGCAGCTTATGTCCTCTGTAACATGATCACACGAGTGGTAAGTGGACCCGGCCACATGAATCCTAGGGACATCGTAAGAAAGCATGAAATGATGATTAAATACAATAAGGTGCTCCAGCTCAGTTTTCTGTACCGGTATGTGAATAATACAGGCAAGAATGGCTGCAATATCTCACAGCTAGAACAGGATTGATTATTATTTAGCAGCAGGTAGTAACACTGGGCCTGATTTATAGATGGGCGCAGATTATACAGCAGCTAGATTTTTGTATGCAGCAGCTGTGTGATAATATGCTAATACTGCAGCAGTCATCTTGTGTAAATAGACGCCTCCTGCCGGCTTATCTGATCCACATTCGAGGATGCAGCATCGGGCCATATGCATGAACATCGGTCATCTGAGTAACCTTCAGGATGGCCGGGAGATTCACTCCTAGGACACAGCCATTGGATTCAGCATGCTCAGAAAACAGGGCAGACCCCCCCGTACTTTTCTGTAACGCTGCCTGTTGCCACCCCATTGCTGTCCCCAAAGGACAGAAGTGACATCACAACCCCGGATGCGCAGGTGTGCAGCGCAGCTTCTGTGCATGCGCAGATCCACAATCATTGGAGATTTATGTGAACATCGGGTTCACATACATCGCCAAAAACACCTGGAAAGCTGCAGCCCTATGTATTTTTGGATCACTTATTGTGGGTCTAGGGGGCACTTATCGCGGATTATGCTTAGCATGCCTGAGTCACACAAACCATAATTATCCCTGATAAGAGCCGGCATTGGGGATAAGCTCCGGCTTATCAGGGCTAACTGGATAGCCCCCGGGGGCGTAATTGCATATGTCCCCTTAAGTCCTAAGGGAGAAAGAGCTCTATATAAATAAAATTATTATTATTTTCATTATTATTCACATAATGCTGTAAAGTAAATAAATCGCTTTATTTCATTGAAGACATTTGGCTAAATGTAAAAGGTCTTGATTTGTCAACAGTACAAATATTCTCCAACCTGGTATTGCTGGTACTGCCACTTTAAACCCCACTGCAATATCGCAGTTGGTCCTCAAGGTACGTACAGTCCAGGTTTTAGGGATATCCAGGCTTGAGCACAGATGGTTCAATCAAAATAACTGAGGTACTAATTAAATCACCTGTGCTCAAGTATGGCTATCCTTAAAACCTGGCTTGTTAGTGTGCCTTGAGGACCGTGGTTGGGAACCCCTGTCCTACAGGACTGTGAACCACCTGAGGAATTTCCCAGGATAGGGTGGTGTAATCGTTCTTCCTGCAATGGGTGGCATCACGTCAGTCTCCACTAATATGAAGGATTTTCTATATAGGTAAAAACTTTGTTGCAAGACTGGGGAATTGGTACAGGGGTCCCTCTCAGTGTAGCTTGGTACCCGCTAGCCATACCAGTTTTGTGGTTGTATTATATATAGGTATTCTGCAAAACTTGGTAATACTGAACTATTTAACGATTACCATTTTATTCAAACCATCAATAACATTATATATAGGCTTCCTTTATATAAAAAAAGCTATTCATAGCATTAAAAAATTATGCCCAGTATGATGCTATCATAACAAAACAGAATGTGAAAAATTTGGCAACACCAATGCATCTGGAATCTCTACATTGTTCTCCCCAGTCAGCTATTTCAGACACAGCAATGCCAAAGATCATTTATGATGAATCAGAGAAAATGCTGACACACAGTCCATAGTCTGTATAACCACCATGCATAGACACAGCTGCCTATTGTCATTCTTGGAAGTGCTCCCATGCCAATCCATGATTCTTGGAAGAGCAGCGCTCCATGGGCCTAATTCTGAGTTGATCACAGCAGCAAGTTTGTTAGCAGTTGGGCAAAACCATGGGGGTCATTCCGAGTTGTTCACTCGCTAGCAGTTTTTAGCAGCCGTGCAAACGCTAAGCTGCCGCCCTCTGGGAGTGTATATTAGCTTTGCAAGAGTGCGATCGCTTCCATCACAGAACGGCTAAAAAAAAAATTGTGCAGTTTTAAAGTAGCTCCAGACCTACTCAGCGCTTGCGATCACTTCAGACCATTCAGTTCCTGTTTTGACATCACAAACACGCCCTGCGTTCACCCAGCCACGCCTGCGTTTTTCCTGGCATGCCTGCGTTTTTTCAAACACTCCCTGAAAACGGTCAGTTGCCACCCGGAAATGCCCACTTCATGTCAATCAATCTGCGGCGGCCATTGCGACTGAAAAGCATCGCTAGACCTTGTGTGAAACTACATCGGCCAATGTGAAAGTACATCGCGCGTGCGAATTGCGCCGCATACGCATGCGCAAAAGTGCGTTTTTTTGCATCATCGCTACGCAGCGAACATTTTCAGCTAGCGATCAACTCGGTATGACCCCCCATGTGCACTGCAGGGGGGACAGATATAACATGTGCAGAGAGAGTTAAATTTGGGTGGGGTGTATTCAAACTGAAATCTAAATTGCAATGTAAAAATAAAACACCCAGTATTTACCCTGCACAGAAACAAAATAAATAACCCACCTAAATCTAACTCTCTCTGCACATGTTACATCTGCCCCCCCCCCCCTGCAGTGCACATGGTTTTGCCCAATTGCTAACAAACTTGCTGCTGCGATCAACTCAGAATTACCCCCAATGTGTATATTTGTGTAACAATTTGTGCATGATGGCAAACATAAAAATCTTACTTTAAAGTCCCAGCTTCTAGCTCATTTAGGGGCATATTCATAATTAACAGAGTTTTACTTGGGTATGTGGTTAGGTTTGGGGAATTTTTTACACTGGGTTTTCCATAATAATAGAGGTTGGTTGGGACCAGTATGTTTAAAATACGGACAGACAGGTGTGAGGTTGAACCCGTAATGCTGACTTGCTGATAATACAATATAAAGCATTTTAACAGTGCTGTCATTACAACTTCGTACATGATAGTAAAGCATAAAGTTGACACTGTTAAAATGCTTTAAACTGCAATATTAAGAGGTTGGCGTTATGAGTTCGACCTCACACTGTCCTGATTCTTTCTGTCAACGTTTTGATTGTTGAACTGGTAACTGAATGTATACCGGTTTCTTTGGGACAGAGGGTTCAGGTATTGTGGTGGTCAAAGCTAATTTAGCCTTAGTATCCTGACCCCAAAACTAAATGCAAAGCCTACTCTTATCTCAGCCTGCAGACATCAGTGCAGTGTTAGGATGTTAAAAGTCTGTAACTTCACTGCCTCTGCTGCTGTACACAAGGGTGATATACTGTACACACCATCCCCCAATGGCCCCTAACCCTTCCTTTGTGCAGCCTAAACCTAACTAACCCCCCCTCCCCCCCGCAGCCTAACCCTCCCAGGGGTACCTAAAGCCAACCCTCCATCCCTGTAGCCTAACCATGACCCTCCCCCCACAGCCTGACTCTAACCCCCTCGCCACCTAAACCTAACACCCCCCCCCCGTAGCCTAAACCTGCCTGGAGGTGCCTATACCCAACCCTCTCTCCCTGCAGCCTAACCATAACCCTCCCCCCACAGCCTAACCCTCCCAGGGGTGCCTAAACCCAACCCTTCCTCCCTGCAGCCTAACCATAACCCTGCCCCCGCAGCCTAACCATAACCCTGCCGCCGCAGCCTAACCATAACCCTGCCCCCGCAGCCTAACCATAACCCTGCCCCCGCAGCCTAACCATAACCCTCCCCCAGCAGCCTAACCATAACCCTCCCCCCGTATCCTAACCCTAACCATCCCCCCGCCGCCTAAACCTAATTCACCGCCTACGGCTTACCTCCCCGGCGGCCTGGCAGTGTATCGTTTGGGATTCCGGGCTTCGGGATGCCGGTGCCAGGATTGTGATCCCAGTCAGGATGCCGTCGCCAGCATTCCGAGCTGTGTCGTGATTCCAGCATCGGTATTTCGATTGCCAGGATCCTGGCTGTCGGGATCCCGGCCCGGATCCCATACACACAATAGGAAGCCTCAGTTCTATTGCGATGGGAAACAGAGAAACCGCAAGGAAATATTTTCAGGTAACACTTACATTTTAAGGGTGTCCTGATTTTTCATGTGATTTCTCACAAAATCTGTTTAATAAATCTGCCCCAAAAACATAACTGTAACATGTGAGTGACGTTCTGTACAATAGAAGACGAAGAAACAGGATGCACTCATAGCTCACACTCTGGCTAAGGCTGTGCGTAGAAGGTAATGAGACTTCACATGGTAGATTTTCAGCTGCACCCGGTAGGAAATGAGGAGAGGTCAGGGGGTGCCATGAGGGAAGTTGGTGGGAGGATAAAGGGAAGCTGATGGGGAAGAGGTGTGGAACATATGAAGTGGGAGGTGAGAAGGGCACAGGTCTGGTCCCAGGGGAGGGGTCATCACACAGTGGGCGGGATGTACTATAAGACATCGCCGCCCCTCGCCAACTGCCGCAGCGATACTAATCACATACGTACTAACATATGCCATTAGTATCGCAATGCAGTATAGGAGGCCCCCTGCAATGATGTCTGCGGGGGTCGGCGGAGGTCAGCGAGGGTCTCTGTCACCTCCCAGACCCAAGAGGTGACGTGCGCAGGGAGTCCCCGGGCTCCTCCTCCTCCCCCCTGCAGCCGGAAGGAGACAAGGCTGTGCTGCGGGGGAGAAGGAGGAGGGGGGCCTCACCAGCAGCAGGACACTGGTATGCCGGGGGGAGGGGGGTCGTCGTGAGCGGGGCGGCGGCGGTAAGAATCCCATAGGCTTCTATAGGGTATCGCCATAAATAGATGGCAATACCCTATGGGTCGAAAATGCGGCGGTCGGGGGTTAGTACATATGAAATGCGGTAAAACTTTTTTAAAATTTTTTTTACAGCTTGAGACATGTTTTAAACGTATTTGTAATGTATGTTTTTCCTTCATTTTAATTTATATTAAACCTATTTTTTTTATTATCTCTGCTTAACGCTTAGTTATTATACTTACCTATATTTACTGTTCATGTCATCATTTAAATTTACTGCACATCGTATCTCCCACATCCTGGTCACTTCCTAATGAAGTGGGCAGTATGGGGAAACTATCACCGGAACTGCAGCAGTGTGCTGAAGGGGCAAGGCTTCATGATGCTAATTGCAACATATTAGCCTAATGATGTGGCAGCCCGGAAACCGCCCCCTGAACTGGCCAGCAGTGTCTCCTCTCTAGGCTTCTCCCAGAGAGGAGACAGACAAAGGTGGGAAGTATGTGTTTACGAGAGATCACATATTACACACCATACAACTAACCCCCGATTCCTCTTGCTGTATGTTAGCAAATATCAAGGTGCAGCCTTGCGCAGCTGCACTTAGGGGCTTCTGTATTAATATAATCACAGCACTTCCATGATTGTTAACAATCTATTTTGCAAGGGATATTTACATTTTTAATGAAAATATCCCTGCTATGTACTAAACTTAACCCACAGGGACAGCATTAACTCTCTCTGCATTTTAGAGGAGTTTTTTACATTTGTGAAAGACTCCTCCGGGGGAGGGATCTGACACTGCTCATGTGCACAGGGGGCGGTATTCAAATGACATATCATGCCCAATCCCCTAAAGTAATCCCCGTTGTCGCGCATATCACGCCCATAGTAATCAGGTTTAGCTGTGTAACGGGTTGTGTGCCCTGTAGCGAGCTGAAATGATTATACCACGCCCGTCAGCAGAAACAGAACAGGTGTGGAAGGGGGTGAAAAGAATTGAATACCGCCCAGTGGGTTTCCGTTACCATATGGAGGCTGCAGGAGGGGGACCGGAAGAACTCTCCTGCAAGTAGTCTCCATAGCTTAAAGTGGTGGTTTAAACTAAAGGTACTGTTAGTACATACAGTTGCAACAATTCATAAACAGCAGTTTCTACATAATTTTACAGGAATGAACTTGATAAATAGGCCCCTTTAAATCTCACAACACACGTTATTATTCATAATAATAAAAAAGTTTTTCTAATGGATGATACCATGACTTCATGCACATATGTCAGACATAGCGCAGTACTTACTAAGAGTATGTTATATACAATTGTTTACTTTTTCTCCCTACTTTCTAGTCACCATCCTTCTCCCCATCTACCTTTCTTGATACTTCACCACTTTCTTTATTATTCAGTTCCACATGTCGCTAGGCAGGATATTTAAGCTCTCACTTGTTCTGCAACTGCCTGAAGAAGTGGAGGCATACTATCAAATACAGTGGCGTCAAGAGGGTACTAATTACCCAGGCCCAGGAAGATGAAGGGGTCCAGTGGGAGCCCATGTCCCCACTCCCCTTGCCTGGCAGAAGCAGCTCTTCTCCTCAGCCCAGCTAACGCTGCTGTTTGCTGGGTTGTAGTCTGGCCAGGGAGGTGCTTAAATACAATTGTTTCTGTATTTTTTCTAAGTGTGCATGGCCACGCCTCCTGTAATTGCACCACGCCCCCTTGTAAAGTACCTGGCCCCAGCCAGGCTCTCTATCACTCTGATTAAACGCGTTGCAGAAGTTTCCTTCTTTCTCTTAGGCTGCAGATCGAAGACTTTTCCTGTTTGGCACCAGCCACAATACCCTTGTGCTTCTGTACAAAGATGGTAACCCGCTGGACTGAGGGGAATAATACAGTACATATAGTGTAGGTTACTTACTGGATTGAATTCACCCTATTGCCATTGAGGGTAAAGTGATATGCTAATTAATAGCCTATCACTTTAGTCCTTCTACTGTTTCATCCAAGTGAAAGGCATCACAAGGAAAGGTGTGCATTGTAGCTGCCTGTTGTCTATTTGACTATGCCGGTCCTACATCACCAGCATGGCCAGGGTCTGCTCTGTCAGTGATATACAGTATATAAATGGAAATGTAGTAAGTGTGGTAGAACGTGCTAGCTGCTCCGTTATCACACTGCACTATGGATATCCGGATTATGGGGTCTATTCATGAAGCAGTGAAAACAATGGAGAAACACACCAGTGGTGAAGTTGCCCATAACAACCAATCAACATCTCCCTTACATATTGTAGAATGTACTTGATAAAGGCTTCCTTCAAAGCTGATTGGTTGTCATGTGTGACTTCTCCACTGGTCCTTTTCTCCACTCTTTTCACTGCTTCATGAATAGACCCCATATCTCCTCTATCTTGTCTTTGCATTATTGGGGAAGTTGGTATAGAAGCATGTGAGCTCAGTATGAAAAGGAAGAGGAGATGTCTATGTAAAATAGGCCTGTCTCTTAAAAAGACGTATGTGCAAAGGGGGGATTTCTGTTTTATATGTGATATAAAAGAGGACATCTGTGCAAAGAGAAGCATAATTGCAAAAGTGGAAATGGCTGTCAGGAATGTCATAGTTCATACAAGTAAAAAGAAAGTCAAACATCCAGAATATAGCATTTATAATAATGAGGACTATGGTCTGACCCCTATGTACCAAACTCCAAAGAGAGAAGCTTTTCGGAGTTTGTTCCCATTGGTTTACATCATCCTCAGATGTCTATAGAGGCATTCTCGTATCTTACAATACCTCTCCCGCAGCTTCTGCCCTGCTCTGGAAACTAACACTGTGCGCATGTCCAGTCTCAGATTCTCAGGGGTCTTTAGAAAATGTAAAAGACTCCTCTGATGTGGCTGGGATGTAACTCGTAGGGTTTCTAATTCGCTGGTTCTGCGAATACATTTTAGAACATAGAGGGAATATAGGCTTAATTAAAACCTGATCACTGTGCTGCAATTACACTGTCCTGCGATCAGATAGTCGCCACCCAGGGGGAGTGAAAATTTGCCCTGTGCAAGTGTGCGATTATGTGTGTATGCTATGCGAAAATTCCCCTCAGTCAGCGGACAGCTGCAAAACTGTTCGCATCACACTCACCATCTAATGTTTTTCCCATTTTGTGCAGTGTGTGCAGTCTGAGTGTAGCTCAATACTTACTCCTCCAGTGCGAAGAAATCAGGCTGATTGGGGCTGGAGCTGACGTCACACAACCTCCCTGAAAATGCCTGCATTTTTCCAGACACTCCCACAAAACTTCCAGTTACCACCCACAAACGTTCTCTTCCTGTCAATCACCGTGCGAATGGCCGTACAATCAAAATTTTTGCACCGTCCTGTCGCTGTTTGTTGACTCACCTGCGCATTGCGGTACATACGCATGCGCAGTAGTTTGATAATCGCCCACTGTACGAAAACGCACAGCAGCGATCAGGTCTGAATCGGGCCCTATATTTGTTAAAAATGAAAAGTCCATTGGAATACAGACTGATAATAATAACCTCGACATCGTGTGCAGCTGGATACTTGCGTGCAGTCATTAGTGAGGTGCATTAGTACATGCGCAAGTGCCCAAAGAAACAGCATTACACAAAACCAGGCAAGAAATACCTCTTCATTATAAAGGTGCAGATTTATTATGAGAGTAACTTAAATGATTTCTAAATTTGTCCCATTTAAGCACTTCATGGCACGATATGTAGTAAAAAAAGGGTGAATTTAGCACATTTAGAATTCCACTTCCATCTGGCTCTGGAAACAAAGATACACAAAACGCTGATGGAAGACTTATTAGGAATCAAATCTGTCCATTTACATTTGATCTGGTATATTCTTAAAATAGACATTCTTGTTTATTCAAGACTGTATAAATTTCTTTTCAGTTTCTTCTACCACCTGTCTTGAATGTTTGCCATAAGTGTATATTATTCTTACAATAAAGTAACAGTGCCTCTCTCTGTAGAGCCTGAAACCTCCCCATTAACCCATTTTACAAATCCTTGTTCCCTTGAACCAAAACTGAACATTCCTCTGACTGCTGATGAAACCCATTCACTAATTGTTTCCAAAAAGCTACTCTTCTTTGCTTACATATTATATTTTTGTACCTTTTGATCAGGGCCGAAACTAGGATTTTCGGCACCCGGGGCAAGGCAGTAATTTAGCCCCCCCCCCCCCCCCAAATAAATAAATAAATAAATAAATAATATTTTTTTTAAATAAAGTAAATAAGTAAATAAATAAAATAAAAAAATAATATAGATAAATAAAAATGAATAAGATGATAATAAATGAAATAACTAAAAATACAGACTATGCCACACAGTAGTGGACCGACCCTTAATTTCTTAACACTGCACAACAGTATCCCTCACTAACTATATATATATATATATATATATATATATATATACATACACACATAGTCCATCATACGAGGTGCGGCACTCACGGTTTCCGATGAAAACCTGCTGCATTCTGCTTACATCAGAAACCATGAGTGCCACACCTCGTATGATGGACTATATGCACTACACTTGATGGCAACCGGGCACCCTTCTAGTACACTTCTAGTTTAACTACAGTGAGTGCCGGCACTTCATGCATAATAAATAAATAAATATAAATATATATATATATATATATATATATATATATACATACACACACTGTGTATGTATATATATATAACTGCAGAGTTGTTTCGAAATTAATACACTGCTCAAAAAAATAAAGGGAACACTAAAATAACACATCCTAGATCTGAATAAATGAAATATTCTTATTAAATACTTTGTTCTTTACATAGTTGAATGTGCTGACAACAAAATCACACAAAAATTATCAATGGAAATCAAATTTATTAACCCATGGAGGTCTGGATTTGGAGTCACCCTCAAAATTAAAGTGGAAAAACACACTACAGGCTGATCCAACTTTGATGTAATGTCCTTAAAACAAGTCAAAATGAGGCTCAGTAGTGTGTGTGGCCTCCACGTGCCTGTATGACCTCCCTACAATGCCTGGCATGCTCCTGATGAGGTGGCGGATGGTCTCCTGAGGGATCTCCTCCCAGACCTGGACTAAAGCATCCGCCAACTCCTGGACAGTCTGTGGTGCAATGCAGCATTGGTGGATGGAGCGAGACATGATGTCTCAGATGTGCTCAATTGGATTCAGGTCTGGGGAACGGGCGGGCCAGTCCATAGCATCAATGCCTTCGTCTTGCAGGAACTGCTGACACACTCCAGCCACATGAGGTCTAGCATTGTCTTGCATTAGGAGGAACCCAGGGCCAACCGCACCAGCATATGGTCTCACAAGGGGTCTGAGGATCTCATCTCGTTACCTAATGGCAGTCAGGCTACCTCTGGCGAGCACATGGAGGGCTGTGCAGCCCCCCAAAGAAATGCCACCCCACACCATTACTGACCCACTGCCAAACCGGTCATGCTGGAGGATGTTGCAGGCAGCAGAACGTTCTCTTTGGCGTCTCCAGACTCTGTCACGTCAGTCAAATGTACTCAGGGAGAACCTGCTTTCATCTGTGAAGAGCACAGGGCGCCAGTGGCGAATTTGCCAATCTTGGTGTTCTCTGGCAAATGCCAAACGTCCTGCACGGTGCTGGGCTGTAAGCACAACCCCCACCTGTGGACGTCGGGCCCTCATACCACCCTTCTGGAGTCTGTTTCTGATCATTTGAGTAGACACATGCACATTTGTGGCTTGCTGGAGGTCATTTTGCAGGGCTCTGGCAGTGCTCCTCCTGTTCCTCCTTGCACAAAGGCAGAGGTAGCGGTCCTGCTGCTGGGTTGTTGCCCTCCTACGGCCTCCTCCACGTCTCCTGATGTACTGGCCTGTCTCCTGGTAGCGCCTCCATGCTCTGGATACTACGCTGACAGACACAGCAAACCTTCTTGCCACAGCTCGCATTGATGTGCCATCCTGGATGAGCTGCACTACCTGAGCCACTTGTGTGGGTTGTAGGGAGGTCATACAGGCACGTGGAGGCCACACACACTACTGAGCCTCATTTTGACTTTTTTTAAGGACATTACATCAAAGTTGGATCAGCCTATAGTGTGTTTTTCCACTTTGAGGGTGACTCCAAATCCAGACCTCCATGGGTTAATAAATTTGATTTCCATTGATCATTTTTGTGTGATTTTGTTGTCAGCACATTCAACTATGTAAAGAACAAAGTATTTAATAAGAATATTTCATTCATTCAGATCTAGGATGCGTTATTTTAGTGTTCCCTTTATTTTTTTGAGCAGTGTATTTTACGGCATGATAATTACGAAGTTTTGGGATTGCACACCCTGTCTTCAGGAAGCATACGTTTGTGCAATCCCAGAAACGTCATAATTAGCATGAAGTGAAAAAAAAAAAAGATATATATATATATATATATATATATATATATATATGAAAATAAATGAAATTATGAAATAAATATATATAGAAAAAAGAATACATAACTATAGTGTATATATAAACCCCGGGCCCCTCCACTCACCACTGCAGATCAATCCAAGCCTCCGTGCAGTGTGTGAGGCCAGTGTCCGGGGATTGCAGCGGGTGCCGGATGTCAGAGGGGCGGCAGGTGACAGTGCGCGTACAGCCGCGTCTGCGTCCCCTGTAAGCAGCGGCCGCCAGCCGGTAAAGATGCCGGCGGGGAGGAGGCGCTACTTGGCGGGTGGGTGGGCAGGCAGGCAGGCAGAGGGAGACACAGAGACGCAGCCGCGGTGGGTCCATGATGGCGCCATTCGCGGCTGCGGGTAGCAATCGCGGTGGGGTGAAGGAGCAGCTGTCAGGGAGCCAGACAGAGTTCCCTGCGCCCCCTCGACTCCTGCGCCTGGGGCACGTGACCCCTTTGCCCCGCCCCCCCCTAGTTACGGCTCTGTTTTGATCTTAAAGGGGCAACCATGAAAAAATGTGGGCTACAGGCAGGGGTGTTTCAACAGAAAAGGAAGCCTCCTGGTGGGCCCCCCCCCCCTCCTCCTCTGTACGGCGCTGAAGACTCCGGTATTGTGCCGGAGTCTACTGCGCATGCACAGGTCTCCGGTAACATAGCGCCCACCATGACCCGGAGACCAATTTGCCTACCGCGCATGCGCATCGGCCATTTTGGTTGTGATTTTTGCAGCAGTCGCAGCGCCCAACGCTGGACTCCGGCAAGGTAAGTATTAAAATGGGTGCAATGTGTGCAGTGTGGGCCCCTCTGGACCCAGGGGCCCGTATGCACACATTATAGAAACGCCAATGGCTACAGGTACTATAGGGGAAGTTGCCAACTGAGCGGGAGCATGACATGTCCCTCTGTGATCATCGGGTATCCTCTGCTGATGCTGTGCTGCAAAATGGCTTCCCTTTCTCCTGCTAGTCCCTCTGCCTATGCTTTAACTAACTTTCATATTTTTTATGCTTTTTGGATGCTTGTCAATAGTAATGAAACAAGCTAAGTATTAACATTAATGGGCCTATTAATTAACTTATTTTTTACTAAAATAATGTGAGAAAGGGTATTTTCACACCCTCTTCACATTATTTTAGTTTCATCTGAACGTATTAAAGGGCTTTTGGGGCAATTTTTGTGAAAAACTGCTCCAAACCATTTAATTGTCTTTTTTTTTTTTTAGTAACCACATCGCATTTCCCATACTTAGAATGGGAAATGCAATCTGCCAAATTTACTGAAAAAAAATTGTCAAAAAACACAGCAGTGAGCCATATGATAATTATGCCAGCTTCACAGGGTTTACTGCGCTATGCAGCCATCTGTACCGCTTTCTCTGCCCCTAGACAGAGAAAGCTGTGTGGAGACCTGGCTCTGGTGATCACTGTGTAAAAATAAATTATATATATAAGAAATATATACTTACATTCCCCAGTGATCGGTGCTCCGGTGCTCTCCTCCGGCTCCGGTCATGTGATCTCCGGCTCCTGCACTGTTACCTCGGTCATCTGACGCTTTAAACCGGCATTTGCAGCAGTTTGCAGTGTCAGATGACTGTGTCATAGTGCAGGAGCCGGAGATCACATTACCGGACCCAGAGGAGCGCACCGAAAGCACTGATCACCAGGTAAGTATGCCGGGAAAGGGGGTAGCGGCGCTTGGGGAGGGGGAGACACAACGGGGGGCAGACACGACGGCAAGCTCTGTCCCTGCATGCAGTTATTGATACATCTATGGGATGTAACTGATGATCGCATTGCGGATTGGGATGATTTTATCACCTCACATCCGCATCATTGGTGATATATTGGCCCCTAAGCATATAAAATAACTATGCAAATGAATTTATGTTTTTTTTTATAGACAAAGACATAATTGTAATTATATATTCATGTATTAAGCATTATTTTCACACATATGTTATTTTATGTATATTCTACAACCTTCTTGTAGTATGTTTCTGTAAAACCTTGGTCCCACAGATTTCGTGCTCCAAGGCAACTGCAAATTGTTGGAGATTCAAGGACTGATCTGAATGCAGGGACGGATCTAGACTTTTCTTTAGGGGGGGCGGTTTACTGTTTAATCTTGACTCCTCCCTCTACAGTCCCAACTCCTCCCATCTGCAGTCCTAACTCCTCCTCTCCCAATTCTGACTGAACTTTTTGAGTGAGACTGAGATAGAGCTTTGTGATTGTTCTATCTACATGTGACTGTGCTATGGGGTAATTGTATTTATTAGCCCTAGTAGCCACACACCAGCAAGTGAGGGGCAAATGCTCTGTAACCCTTGCTCTCCTGGCTCCCCTGTGCTGCTGTGGTATAAGCTGCAGCACATCGTTCTGCCTAAGGCTCTCCCAGGAGAGCTCTCTTCTGCTCAAAAGTGGGCGTGGCTATGACTGTGTTAGGGGGGGGCGGTCGCCCCCTTCGCCCCCCTCTAGATCCGGCCCTGTCTGAATGAGTACCTATCTAAAAATATCTATTGTATTTTCTGCTCAGATAGTAGGAATCGGAATATTTTGTATTAGATAGTAGGTAAAGGAATGCTTTCAGACAGTAGGAAATGGAATGCTTTGTAACATTTAGACAGTAGGAAAAGGAATGCTTTGTATCATTTAGACAGTAGGAAAAGGAGTGCTTTGTATCAATCAGATAGTAGGAAAAGGAATACTTTGTATCAATCAGATAGCAGGATATGGACTGCAGTATGCCTGGAAGCAGGAGAAATTGCTCATGTGAGGAATATGTGAAAGAAATTCTTTCACTTTTTATTTAAATGTATTTTGTACATACTTTAATGTTTTGGACCAAAAAATTCCAAATAAACAATTTCAATATATGAATAACTGTGGGTTTATTATAGGGCCCTTTAGTGTATCCATAATGGGTGAAAGGTGCAGGGCATCCTACAGTCCACTCCCTTTTCCATTTTCCAGAATATCTGCACATATGCAGTAGACTCTAGCACAGTGCCTAGAGTCTACTTGCCACTGTGCTAGCAAGAAAGAGGTGGCATGCATGGGGACTGCATACAGGCCACTGCCTCTCTTAAACTCTGTAGACACCAATGTCAGACTGGGGCATGAAGGGCCCCCCAGGGAATGCAATGGTAGGGGCCCAAGCTTAACGGGTATGGCCAGCCACCATAGAGGAACTTAGCTAACCATTAGAGAGAACTTGCAAAGAACAGGGTACCTTTATAAAGAAGGGGATAAGGGTGTGTCAGGACCACCCATATTGAAAGGGCGTAGTTTCCATAGAAACAAACCAAGCACTCCATTTCATCCATGATACTGACTCCTAGAGGAGGTGGCGGGGTCCAACTGGGATTTACCCTGTACACCTGTGGGCCACTCTTACCTCAGTAGACACTGTGCTAGAATATACACGGCAGATGGGCCACCAAAAAAAGGTGGCTGGGCCTGTTTCATAGTTGCATGTACATCTGGTGAAATTGTGGCCACTTTATGGCCTTGGAGATAGATGAAGATTTGCACCTGTATCCAGAGTCAGGCGCCATTGTTATCATCATCATCATCATCATCATCATCATCATCATCATCATCACACCTTTGCACCAGTGCTGTCCTTTCTGCAAAAGATCTGACGGAAAGCAGTTGGAATCTATGCATACGCTCACCTCTGAATAGCCCACAATTCAGTAAACATGCCCACGGCAAATATAGACCATGTGCGAACACCCAGTTGCCATCCAGTGACATCCACTTAGTCACAAGTTGAGATCCAGCTAAAGTCCATACAGCTCTGAATCGCCCATAATTGCTGTAAATTGCATCTGTGCCCTGATGTATGCTCAGTCTGATAAAAATCAGAAACAAATTGTGTATATATCTGAGTTAGGCCCATTGCTTTTAGGGGGAACAGTATTGGGAAACTGAGACTGGTATAGACCCCATAGGGCCCTAGGCAATATAGTGGTTTGGACTCCTTTCTCCAATAGTCTTTTGTTCAGAAATCTCAGATAAAACATATTACAGTTATTTGGACCTCTCAGTACCAACTGGAACCTAAGCTGGACCCCTTGATGCCTAATGGATAATCCAGTGCTGTTGGAAAAAGATGGATTGGTCAAGCGGTTTTAGTGTAGTGGAACTGTGTGTCCTTCTAGTAATGGTATAAGATTAATGCTGTGGCCAGAGACCTCCCCCCATTTCGTTGAGATTGAGATGTGTGTATATGTGTAACAGTTATAGACTCATGCAGGTGAAAGGATTTGTTTGTTGTCTTTTCAGAATCGTCTTTTTGTGTGATAAGCCAAACCAGTTTTAGCCTAGAGCTGTGAAAGACAGAAGAGGATGTTAAATCAAATTGTGTTTTACAAATGCAAACTAAGGTGTCTTCCCAGTAGGTTTGTGTACAAACAATTTGATTTAAGATTTCCTCGGCTGCACTATTTAGGATGCAGATTTGTGTTTAAATGACACAGAACTTTGTCTATACATGACAGGAAGGAGGAAATAATCCAGTTGTTATCTTCTTTTGAAATGTTTTTATTTATACATTGTGTAAGATAGTTTGATTGGATGGAAAAGAAAACAGGACGGGCTTACCCCTGTTGTATGGTGTGTAGAATTTAGATAAAAAGAGAGGGGCCAGCGAGCCTCCGAATGTATACCATCTTCCGGGATGTAGTTATGATCCCTGTGGTCGTTATCATGGCAGTCAGCATACCGACGCCGGGATTCCGGCCACCATAATGCCGGCAGGCAGCCAGGACTATTCCTGGCATTCTGGTTGCCGGGATCCCGGCATCAGTATGCTGACCGCCGGGATCCCAACCGTCGGTCACCAGATCCCAACCCCATCTTACATTATTCTGCTGTGAACATCTTTGTTGTATGCTTTTCCCCTGGGAATGAGAAGAATTCTCTTTAGAAGTATTGCGCAATAAATATCCTTGCCTCAAGACGACGATTGCCTTCCATCCTGAGACATCCAGGAATGCCTAATAGCAGCCCCGTTCTCCAGCTGTCCATGGTAAACCTAGCATCTCCAATTTCTGCCTTCTGCCACACTACCGCGCAGAGGCCTGGTTAGTGACCAGTGGGGGTCAGCCAACGCCAACCTGATGGTGTGACAGCAGCGTGCCTAAGCATACACAGCAGCAAGCAGTCTTCAGGTGCCGATGGTAGGAGCCTGAGCAGAAACGTGGTTCCAGGTGCCACGGGAATAAGGATCCTGGTGGTGGCAGCATAGTACCCGCCCACTGCTCAGAGGGTGGAGTCAGTAACAGGCGGTTACTGACGGTAAGCGGGAATAGCCTAATTGGCCAGGTCCTGTGTGACCCAAACCCATTCTATGAGGGTGAGAAGGCGTCCGGTTCAGAAATGATAAAAACTATTATACTTTTTTTAAAAGACACATACCTGTGGGTCGGTTTTGGTATAAATAGTCGACCATGTTAAGGTCGACAGTCATTAGGTCGACCACTGTTGGTCGACATTGACATGGTTGACATGGATAAATAGTCGACACATAAAAAATGGTCGCCATGGGACAGGTAAACACATGAAAAGGTTGACATGGATTTTTTAACTGTTTTTGGTGTAATTTTTTCCGTAACATGACCAGGAACCCCAATTAGTGCACCGCGTCTGCTGCCTCGCTGCGCTCGGCACAGGTTACTATTCCCACTCGTAGTCCACGTGGATGGTAAAGTATGAAAAAGTAAAAAATCTAATTTTTTTTTAAAAAAGTCGTGTCGACCTTTTCTTGTGTTGACCTGTCCTGTGTCAACCATTTTCATGTGTCGACCATTTGTCCATGTTGACCATGTCAATGTCGACCAATAGTGGCTGTCGACCTAAGTAGGGGTGACCTGCCAAACGGATACCATGTGGGTCTGCACTGCATAATTTAGCTAAGTGTCTGATTAACCTGATAAATGTAAAGTTCACATAAACAGGAGGAATGTGGATAGATTTACTAGGGCGTGGTTTTCCGAACAAGATGACCATCATTTGATATTTCCATCATAGGATAATGATAGCATAAGAGGGCAGCTGACGATTCAGTTACCGCCATTGCCCTTGAGCGCTAGCTACCTTCCCCCTGCATGGAGAAGGAATTGCATGACAGCCACTAGAATGGCCACTACCAGTGATACAGGGTGAAGGCCATCGAACGCTGCAGGCACTGGCGTTTCTATAATGGGTGCAGTGTGTGAGGTGCACACGAGCCCCTGAGTCCAGAGGGGGCCCCCACCTCACACACTGCACCCGTTTTTAAAATACTCACCCCTCCGAAGTCCAGCGTCGGCACCCGCAGCGCTATTAGAACACAGTGAAAATGGCTCAGCGGCCATTTTCACGGAGTTCTGCGCATGCGCAGTAGAGAAATCTCAGGGGAAATGGCTGCCGCGCCATTTTCCTGGAGATCTGCGCATGCGCAGTAGAGTCTAAGCCCTCTAGTGCTCAGACTCTACAGCGCTCCGGGCAGAGGAAAGGCCTCCTCCTCTCTTAAAGCGCCCCTGGCTGCAGGAATTACTAAATAGGGAGGATCACTTCTCCCGATGATAAATATACCCCGAAATCTGTGAAGTGGACTAGCAGCTAACCATTAAACACTCCTTTTAGTGTTACATTACATTTATTCACACAAAATTCCCATCTGACAAAGTGGATGTAACTATTACTGTGTAGGAGAGTCAGCAAATCGCGGAACTAATCCCCTGACAACGGCGCACTAGCTGAAAGGGGAGGATCAAGCGGCTTCTGAAGTTGCTATCACTTCTGAATCAAATACAGCTGCAGTGAATATAAAACATTTCTAAATAGGGGTTTAGTCACTGAAAAACACTGAAATGAAAAGGGGAGGTTGTAAAATAATGTGTTATCTAACCATTCCCTCATTCGCAGCGTATGGCTGACAATTATATGTTATAGAGAAATCCCAGTAGATAGATACTGTAGCATTTTCACACATTTTGCTAAGGGGTGAGATAGACTAATCACAGAGACTACTCTGCAGATACCTGAGCTCTTTTCTTCCCAGACATTTTATTGCTGAAACTTTTAATGCATGTATTAATAAGACATACGCAGATACAAGTATTCAGTTTCAATTGCAACTGTAATTACATCAAAGAGCCTGATTTAAAGCTTTGTGCTAATGCATTCACAGCTGTAATCCTGTGCACAGTGGACATGCGAAATTATGCAAACGACACAGATGTCTGGATTTCTATTGAACTGCCCACCGGCTACTTTGAAGATCCAAGTGTCTGCGTACACATACGCAGAAGCAGTCGCAGATCCTTCAATGATCGGCTTCCTAAGTAACCCTTGAAGTAATACTGTAGCTGCGTACGGGATTGCAGTCGCAGCCTCAAACACGCCCCCAAAATGGTTGCAACATGCCTGCGTTTTAGCTGCCACTCCCCGTTACCTCCTCCAAGCGCTCCCTGACTGTCAATCACTTTGAAAATAAATCCTCACTGTGAATGATTTCACTATGGTACTTTGGCGCATGTGGTGTGACCATGATCGCTCAACTCCTGGATGTTTTATGGACTAGTTCAGTGGTTCAAGGCATCCTAGTAAAGTAATGGTCAAAGAAGTGAGTTGGTCTAAGCTGTTTGATATGTTCTGTTTCATTGATGCTGACAGTAAAGATCCATGTCATTTATCTATCTGAAAAGCTGTGTGTGGACCCTGATTAAGCACCTAGACCAGTGTTGGACTGGGGCATGAAGGGCCCACCCGGGGAATGCAGTGATAGGGGCCCATACTTAAGGGTGTGGCCAGCCTACAAAGGGGGTGTGGCCAGCCTCCACAGAGGCTTGAAAATAAGAATTTACTTACCGATAATTCTATTTCTCGGAGTCCGTAGTGGATGCTGGGGTTCCTGAAAGGACCATGGGGAATAGCGGCTCCGCAGGAGACAGGGCACAAAAAAGTAAAGCTTTACTAGGTCAGGTGGTGTGCACTGGCTCCTCCCCCTATGACCCTCCTCCAGACTCCAGTTAGGTACTGTGCCCGGACGAGCATACACAATAAGGGAGGCATTTTGAATCCCGGGTAAGACTCATACCAGCCACACCAATCACACCGTACAACTTGTGATCTAAACCCAGTTAACAGTATGATAACAGAAAGGGCCTCTTAAAGATGGCTCCTTAACAATAACCCGAATTAGTTAACAATAACTATGTACAAGTATTGCAGATAATCCGCACTTGGGATGGGCGCCCAGCATCCACTACGGACTCCGAGAAATAGAATTATCGGTAAGTAAATTCTTATTTTCTCTATCGTCCTAAGTGGATGCTGGGGTTCCTGAAAGGACCATGGGGATTATACCAAAGCTCCCAAACGGGCGGGAGAGTGCGGATGACTCTGCAGCACCGAATGAGAGAACTCCAGGTCCTCCTTTGCCAGGGTATCAAATTTGTAAAATTTTACAAACGTGTTCTCCCCCGACCACGTAGCTGCTCGGCAGAGTTGTAATGCCGAGACCCCTCGGGCAGCCGCCCAAGATGAGCCCACCTTCCTTGTGGAGTGGGCTTTTACAGTTTTAGGCTGTGGCAGGCCTGCCACAGAATGTGCAAGTTGAATTGTGTTACAAATCCAACGAGCAATCGACTGCTTAGAAGCAGGTGCGCCCAACTTGTTGGGTGCATACAATATAAACAGCGAGTCAGATTTTCTGACTCCAGCCGTCCTTGAAATGTATATTTTTAAGGCTCTGACAACGTCCAACAACTTGGAGTCCTCCAAGTCGCTAGTGGCCGCAGGCACCACAATAGGTTGGTTCAGATGAAATGCTGATACCACTTTAGGGAGAAAATGCGGACGAGTCCGCAGTTCTGCCCTATCCGAATGGAAGATTAGATAAGGACTTTTATAAGATAAAGCCGCCAATTCAGATACTCTCCTGGCAGAGGCCAGGGCTAGTAACATAGTCACTTTCAATGTGAGATATTTCAAATCCACCTTTTTCAATGGTTCAAACCAATGGGATTTGAGGAAATCTAAAACTACATTTAGATCCCACGGTGCCACCGGAGGCACCACAGGAGGCTGTATATGCAGTACTCCCTTGACAAAAGTCTGGACCTCAGGGACAGAGGCCAATTCTTTTTGGAAGAATATTGACAGGGCCGAAATTTGAACCTTAATGGATCCCAATTTGAGACCCATAGATAATCCTGATTGCAGGAAATGTAGGAAACGACCCAGTTGGAATTCCTCCGTCGGAACACTCCGATCCTCGCACCACGCTACATATTTTCGCCAAATGCGGTGATAATGTTTCACGGTGACTTCCTTCCGTGCCTTAATCAAGGTAGGAATGACTTCTTCTGGAATGCCTTTCCCTTTTAGGATCTGGCGTTCAACCGCCATGCCGTCAAACGCAGCCGCGGTAAGTCTTGAAAAAGACAGGGACCCTGCTGTAGCAGGTCCCTTCTCAGAGGTAGAGGCCACGGTTCGTCCGTGAGCATCTCTTGAAGTTCCGGATACCAAGTCCTTCTCGGCCAATCCGGAACCACTAGTATTGTTCTTACTCTTCTTTGCCGTATGATCTTCAATACCTTTGGTATGAGCGGCAGAGGAGGAAACACATACACTGACTGGTACACCCAAAGAGTTACCAGTGCGTCCACAGCTATTGCCTGTGGATCTCTTGACCTGGCGCAATATTTGTCCAGTTTCTTGTTGAGGCGAGACGCCATCATGTCTACAATTGGTCTTTCCCAACGGTCTATTAACATGTTGAAGACTTCTGGATGTAGACCCCACTCTCCCGGATGAAGATCGTGTCTGCTGAGGAAGTCTGCTTCCCAGTTGTCCACGCCCGGGATGAACACTGCTGACAGTGCTATCACGTGATTCTCCGCCCAGCGAAGAATCTTGGCAGCTTCTGCCATTGCACTCCTGCTTCTTGTGCCGCCCTGCCTGTTTACATGGGCGACCGCCGTGATGTTGTCCGACTGAATCAACACCGGCTTTCCTTTCAGGAGAAGTTCCGCCTGGCTTAGAGCATTGTAGATTGCTCTTAGTTCCAGAATGTTTATGTGAAGAGACTTTTCCAGACTCGTCCATACTCCCTGGAAGTTTCTTCCTTGTGTGACTGCTCCCCAGCCTCTCAGGCTGGCGTCCGTGGTCACCAGGATCCAATCCTGAATGCCGAATCTGCGGCCTTCTAATAGGTGAGCCTTCTGCAACCACCACAGAAGTGACACCCTTGTCTTTGGTGACAGGGTTATTCGCAGGTGCATCTGCAGATGCGACCCTGACCATTTGTCCAACAGATCCCTTTGGAATATTCTTGCATGGAATCTGCCGAATGGAATTGCTTCGTAAGAAGCCACCATTTTTCCCAGGACTCTTGTGCATTGATGTACTGACACCTTTCCTGGTTTTAGGAGGTTCCTGACCAGATCGGATAACTCCTTGGCTTTTTCCTCTGGAAGGAAAACCTTTTTCTGAACCGTGTCCAGAATCATTCCTAGGAACAGCAGACGAGTTGTCGGGATTAAATGGGATTTTGGAATATTCAGAATCCACCCGTGTTGTCTTAGCACCTCTTGAGATAGTGCTAAAGCTGTCTCCAGCTGTTCTCTGGACCTTGCCCTTATTAGGAGATCGTCCAAGTATGGGATAACTAATACGCCTTTTCTTCGAAGAAGAATCATCATCTCGGCCATTACCTTGGTAAAGACCCGAGGCGCCGTGGACAATCCGAACGGCAGCGTCTGAAACTGATAGTGACAGTTTTGAACAATGAACCTGAGGTACCCCTGGTGTGCGGGGTAAATCGGAACGTGTAGATACGCATCCTTGATGTCCAAGGATACCATAAAGTCCCCTTCTTCCAGGTTCGCTATCACTGCTCTGAGTGACTCCATCTTGAACTTGAACTTTTTTATGTAGAGGTTCAAGGACTTCAGATTTAGAATAGGCCTTACCGAGCCATCCGGCTTCGGTACCACAAATAGAGTGGAATAATACCCCTTTCCTTGTTGTAATAGGGGTACTTTGACTATCACCTGCTGAGCGTACAGCTTGTGAATGGCTTCCAACACCCTCTCCCTTTCGGAAGAGACGGTTGGTAAAGCAGACTTCAGGAAACGATGAGGAGGATCCGTCTCTAATTCCAACCTGTACCCCTGAGATATTATCTGCAGGATCCAGGGGTCTACCTGCGAGTGAGCCCACTGCGCGCTGTAATTTTTGAGACGGCCGCCCACTGTCCCCGAGTCCGCTTGAGAGGCCCCAGCGTCATGCTGAGGTTTTTGCAGGAGCCGGGGAGGGCTTCTGTTCCTGGGAAGGAGCTGCCTGTTGGTGTCTCTTCCCTCTTCCTCTGCCTCGTGGCAGGTACGACAAACCCTTTGCTCTCTTATTTTTGTAGGAGCGAAAAGGCTGCGGTTGAAAGGTCGGTGCCTTTCTCTGTTGGGGAGTGACTTGAGGTAAAAAAGTGGATTTCCCGGCAGTAGCCGTGGCCACCAAGTCTGATAGACCAACTCCAAATAACTCCTCCCCTTTATACGGCAAAACCTCCATGTGACGTTTTGAATCCGCATCGCCTGTCCACTGTCGTGTCCATAAGGCTCTTCTGGCTGAAATGGACATAGCACTCACCCGAGATGCCAGTGTGCAAATATCCCTCTGTGCATCACGCATATAGATAAATGCATCCTTTATTTGTTCTAACGACAGTAAAACATTGTCCCTATCTAGGGTATCAATATTTTCAATCAGGGATTCTGACCAAACTACTCCAGCACTGCACATCCAGGCAGTTGCTATAGCTGGTCGTAGTATAACACCTGCATGTGTGTATATATTCTTTTGAATAACTTCCATCTTTCTATCTGATGGATCCTTAAGTGCGGCCGTCTCAGGAGAGGGTAACGCCACTTGTTTAGATAAGCGTGTGAGCGCCTTGTCCACCTTAGGGGGTGTTTCCCAGCGCGCCCTAACCTCTGGCGGGAAAGGGTATAATGCCAATAACTTTTTTGAAATTATCAACTTTTTATCAGGAGCAACCCACGCTTCATCACACACGTCATTTAATTCTTCTGATTCAGGAAAAACTGTTTGTAGTTTTTTCACACCATACATAATACCCTGTTTTACGGTATCTGTAGTATCAGCTAAATGTAACGTCTCCTTCATTGCCAAAATCATATAACGTGTGGCCCTACTGGAAAATACGTTTGAATTTCTACCGTCGTCACTGGAATCAGTGCCTGTGTCTGGGTCTGTGTCGACCGACTGAGGCAAAGGGCGTTTTACAGCCCCTGACGGTGTTTGAGGCGCCTGGACAGGCATTAATTGATTGTCCGGCCGCCTCATGTCCTCAACTGACTGTTTAAGGGAAGATAAACCATCACGTAATTCCACAAATAAAGGCATCCATTCTGGTGTCGACCCCCTGGGGGGTGACATCTGCATATTTGGCAATTGCTCCGCCTCCACACCAATATCGTCCTCATACATGTCGACACCCCGTACCGACACACACCGCAAACTCACAGGGAATGCTCTAATGAAGACAGGACCCACTAGCCCTTTTGGGGAGACAGAGGGAGAGTCTGCCAGCACACACCACAAAGCGCTATATATACAAGGGATATCCTTATATTAAGTGCTCCCTTATAGCTGCTTTAATATATAATATATATATATATAGCCATTAATGTGCCCCCCCTCTCTGTTTTACCCTGTTTCTGTAGTGCAGTGCAGGGGAGAGACCTGGGAGCCGTCCTGACCAGCGGAGCTGTGACAGAAAATGGCGCCGTGTGCTGAGGAGATAGGCCCCGCCCCTTTTTCGGCGGGTTCTTCTCCCGCTATTTTTCCAGTCAGGCAGGGGTTAAATATCTCCATATAGCCCCTATAGGCTATATGTGAGGTATTTTTAGCCTTGTATAAGGTTTATATTTGCCTCTCAGAGCGCCCCCCCCCAGCGCTCTGCACCCTCAGTGACTGCCCAGTGAAGTGTGCTGAGAGGAAAATGGCGCACAGCTGCAGTGCTGTGCGCTACCTTATGAAGACTGAGGAGTCTTCAGCCGCCGGTTTCCGGACCTCTTCACGCTTCAGCATCTGCAAGGGGGTCGGCGGCGCGGCTCCGGGACCGGACTCCACGGCTGGGCCTGTGTTCGATCCCTCTGGAGCTAATGGTGTCCAGTAGCCAAGCAGCAAATCCACTCTGCATGCAGGTGAGTTTACTACTTTCCCCCTAAGTCCCACGTTGCAGTGATCCTGTTGCCAGCAGGACTCACTGTAAAGAAAAAAACCTAAACTAAACTTTCTCTAAGCAGCTCTTTAGGAGAGCCACCTAGATTGCACCCTTCTCGTTCGGGCACAAAATCTAACTGGAGTCTGGAGGAGGGTCATAGGGGGAGGAGCCAGTGCACACCACCTGACCTAGTAAAGCTTTACTTTTTTGTGCCCTGTCTCCTGCGGAGCCGCTATTCCCCATGGTCCTTTCAGGAACCCCAGCATCCACTTAGGACGATAGAGAAATACACAATAGTCTAGTGCAGTGTAATGCAACATATCTACCATGTATAATACAAGTGCAGAGTGGGCACTCAGGCAGTGGGGCCTACCGGTGGTTTTCCTGGTACCCCTGTGGGCCAGTCCGACCCTGACCTAGACACTGCACCACTCAACTGAGCTAATTACCCCAGTAGTGTCACTATATACAGATAAAGCCACGCTCATTGTGGCTGCGACTAGGTGTGGGTGCGCCTCATGAGCCACAATACATGTGCACTCCACTGCGGATGTGCGTCTTATTTGCACCCGCGCCCCATTGATAGTACTGCATTGAGCGTCAAAAGGCGCAGCCTGGCCTGCTAAGGTGCGGGTGCGGCTAGTCATGCTGGGAGTACCCGTACAGGCCGTATCCCAGACACAGTGAGCGTGTTTACATCTGTGTATCCTTCTAAGGATGCTGTGCCTACTCCAAACAACTATGGGCTTCTCTTAGCAGCTGATTGAGTACTTGGAAATGAAAGATAAATAAGTAGGAAAGGGCTATCGTTACTGGTTCTAATTAACAGGGCGCACTTGATGCACTCTAAAGTGATTCTGCCTCTGCAGTAGGCGGTTGGCACAGCACACTGCAAAGTACATGCGTATATGTGAAGCCTATTTGTTCCTGTATATATTTACCATTCCGTACCATACTGTTAGGACACTAGACTGCAAGCACTCAGATAGCAGAGAATCAAAGTCCTCTTGCAGCGTGGAGATGGACATGTGCCCACCCGCACAGCTGGGAATATCTCTGGCCTCTGTGTCCCTTTATCTCATTTCAGTAACCTAGCTCTGCACAGGGAAATGCTGTTTTCCCACTGCCTGCTAATCTTAAGGGGCACAGTGGTGCCATATATCTCATCCACTATCCATTCCTTCATTAATCTCTAGTGTGTTCTGAAACTGCAATAAATGCTGTTCAACAAGCTTGTGAAAATGCTTTGAACACTCTTCCCTGGAACGGATGTTGTAAACACTGCTCTCGCAAGTCCAGTAATTACAGTACTCATTCATGGTTCTAGATACTAAATTAATAAAATATCTGTTGCGATAAGTGAACATTCGTCTTTCAGGTCAAATGTTGGACGCTGCGGCTGTCATTCTGAGACAGTGTCGGACTGGGGCATGAAGGGCCCACCGGGGGAATGCAGCGATAGGGACCCATACTTAGGGGTGTGGCCAGCCTACAAAGGAGGTGTGGCCAGCCTCCACAGAGACTTGAAACACACAATAGTTTAGTGCAGTGTAATACAACATATCTACCATGTATAATACAAGTGCACAGTCTGGAACCTGATCCCTAGAGGAAGGAGTGGGCACTCAGGCAGTGGGGCCTTCCGGTGGTTTCCTTGGTACCCCTGTGGGCCAGTCCGACCCTGTTCTGAGATACCACAGTTAATTCACCAGTGCTCAGTATGTGAAGCACTCATTACGGTATCCGGTCTTTAGGTCGACCACTACTGGTCGACATGCACTAGGTCGACATGGTAATTAGGTCAACATGGCAAAGGTTGACACATGAAAAGGTCAACATGAGTTTTTCACATTTTCTTAAAAAACTTTTTCATACTTTAAGATCCACGTGGACTACGATTGGGACCTTGCCTTCGCTCATGCGAGGGGACACGGTGCACTAATTGGGGTTCCCGGTCACTTTACGAAGACAAAGGACACCCCGGGAAAAAAAAACTCATGTCAACCTTTTCCATGTGGACCTAATGACTGCGTCGACCTATTTCAGGTGTTGACCTAGTCACTGTCGACCAATAGTGGTCGACCTAATGACCGTCAACCTAGTTACTGTCGACCCAACGAACCACACCCATTTATCAAAAGCAGCTGCACAAATGCATTACTGTAGCTGTCTACGTGACCGCAAAAGGGTTAATCATTTTAGAATAATCAGTATTGCTGAACGAAAACACATCCATATCTGAAAACGTCTAAGACCTGTGCATGTGTGAATTATTACACCTTCTGTTAGTAGCTAAACACAAGAAGACAAATATATCTTTCTCTCATTTCATAGAAGAGTTGTCAACATGGCTGTACAAAGGCAAGTTGAATTCTTTTGTATAAAGCATTGGAGCATTTTGCTTGTAAAGCCGCACTGGGTTGTGTCAGTTCCTACACAAGCAACATATTTGGATGTCTCGGGAAGTGCCAAATAACAAGCCTTAATATAACTAAATGCATGAAAGTATGACAAAATGAGACAGTTTCCAGTGGAGCGGCCCGCTGATGCGTGAACATTGAAAGCAAGGCCTTAGGAATTGTTATTGTGTGCGGCAATACACAGAGTGCTAAACAGTGTGACTAATATGAAGAAGCAAAGCATTGCATCCACATTATTATTATCACTGGGATGTTGTAATGAGTCACTGCTAGGCTCTGCATCTAAACAGTGTATATTCTATATCTGAATATCCTGGAATTTCCAAAAATGAAAGGTATAATGGATTAATCTACAGTGAACTGCGTTAGATGAAAGGAGAATCAGTGGCAAACGCAGGATTTCTTGAGGGGGGGTTTCCAAATGCAATCTCACAATCTCCCACTCTGCAGAACATTGGAGCAAGTGTAGGAGTTTGGGGGAGCGGTAGAAGAACCTAGTAATAACTCTAAACATTGGTCTTTTTATACACTGTATACTGTATGAAATACAGTATTTATATTTAACACTATAGATGGTCTATAGTATAGGCTTTATCAAACATACTTAAATAATATAAATAAGTGGTCAGAAAAAGGTTAAACATACCATATAAACAAACAAACAAACAAACAAACATAATAGACCCAGTACTGCACTTTCTAAGAACACATTCTTCCACCTTATGGTAATGCACCTGTCTGTTCTTCCTGGTAGCTACTCTTTGGTCCAGTGCACTGATTGAGGACTCAGATCCACGCACACAGCAAACTTGGTAGAAGAAGCTGCTACCACTGGGCATCTGGGCATGTGCAGCAGCTCTGCTGTCCCAAAAACTGCATGATGTGGCGGCAGTTCTAGTAATAGTATTATTTACCATTACTATTATTGTCATAATTTGAGTCACTTGCCAAGAGGAAGGGGGTTTCCGTGCAACTGGAAACCCCCCCTGCGTTTGCCTATGAGAATGGTGCATATAACCTTGGTTGACTATTGGCTATTGCAGAAGCACATTAATAAAGTGCATTACATACTTTGTAGGTTAGGTGCTAATACTATACTCCTGATTTTAGTAATCTCTCTAGAGCAAGCTTTTTCAACCAGTGTGCCGTGGCACACTAGTGTCCCACGACCAGTTGCAAGGTGTGCCACGGAGCCAGAGCAGCTTCCTGCACCTTCCTAGTGAACTGTTGGCCCGGGCTCTTCTTAGAGGATCAGTCGTGCGTCTCACCACCCGCCTGCACACACATCTTCCAGTTCCTGCCTGCATACACAGCTTTCCTTGCCCACCCACATCCACACCTGCCCGACCGCCCGCTGCTCAGTATTCGCAGCACTCCACTATGAACAATCCCGGCCACTGAGGGACAGGGGGGAGGACAGCTGACCGGTAGGGGCTAATATTTGTTGTTATTTTTTTTTCTCCTGTGGGCAACAATAGGATTTATGTGGGGAGAATAAGGATTTATGGATTTATGGGGGGAACAATGTGAATAATTCATGTGAGGAGCAGTAGGATTTATGTAGGGAGCAATATGATTTATGTGGGGAGCAATGTGATTGTTTTTTCTGTGTAGGCCACTGTATGTGTGGATTTTTTTTTTTTACTATGAGGGTCAATGTGTTTTTTATGTTTTTTTCTGTGGGGAACTGATGGTGTGCCCTGGCAATTTAAAAAATATTGTTCGGTGTGCCGCTAGTAAAAAAAAGGTTGAAAATCACTGCTGTAGAGTGAGTAAGTAAGATGTTGGGGCAGGGCCCTCTCCTGTTGTGGTTTGTGCATAGTTATGTAATGTGCTGTAAGTATGTCACACTGATTGTTTGTCAGGGAGGCTCCCGGAAATAGTGTAGCAGCAATCTCCCTGACTCGCTGAAGAATCTAGCAATCTCCCTGTTTGTACCTTACCCCCATTATGTAGCTGTTATGTGCTTGGGAGACATCACACATATATACATTACAAATGGGATCATCAGTGGCATTTCCCTGCATTGTAAGGCACAAGGGCCCTCATTCCGAGTTGTTCGCTCGCAAGGCGAATGTAGCAGAGTTACACACGCTAAGCCGCCGCCTACTGGGAGTGAATCTTAGCTTCTTAAAATTGCGACCGACGTACGCGCAATATTGCGATTACAAACGAGTTAGCAGTTTCAGAGTAGCTCCAGACTTACTCTGCCTGTGCGATCATTTCAGTGCTTGTCGTTCCTGGTTGTCGTCACAAACACACCCAGCGTTCGCCCAGGCACTCCCACCGTTTCCCCGGCCACTCCTGCGTTTTTTCCGGAAACGGTAGCGTTTTCAGCCACACGCCCCTGAAACGCCGTGTATCCGCCCAGTAACACCCATTTCCTGTCAATCACATTACGATCGCCGGAGCGAAGAAAAAGCCGTGAGTAAAAATACTTTCTTCATAGTAAAGTTACTTGGCGCAGTCGCAGTGCGAACATTGCGCATGCGTACTAAGCGGATTTTCACTGCGATGCGAAGAAAATTACCGAGCGATCAACTCGGAATGAGGGCCAATGAATCCCTAAGGCTACAGGCATTTTCAAATAAAGGGGCAGATGTATTAAGCCTGGAGAAGTAATAAAGCAGTGATAAGTAGAAGGTGATAACGCACCAGCCAATCAGCTCCTAACTGTAATTTTTCAAACCCGTAATGATTGGCTGGTGCGTTATCACCTTCCACTTATCACTTCTTTATCACTTCTCCAGGATTAATACATCTGCCCCAAAGTTTCTTGTGGCCACTTATATGGAACCACTTGTAAAACACAATGGGTAAATGTAATAGGGTGCGAGAAGCTGGAGGTCCGGGACTTTGTCTGGGAATTGCCCTATTTTTAAAGCGGCAATCATTTACAAGGTAAAACCAACCTGGGCCTCCGGCTTCTTGCACCCTATTACATTTACCCCAATACGCGAACATACATTTACTGCACTACACGAGCAACCCCTGAAAAGTTGCAGTTTGTTCATCAACAAGTAGATCTTACTAACTGCCTTGGGGCTCATTTACATTTGGATGTGCGTCATTTCTTTGGCACGCCTCTCAGATAATAACAATACACGTCCGCACTTGTAGGTGTTACTTACACAATCTCCCTGAAATACATTTTAAAAAGTAAGTGTATATGACTTATGTACTGTAATAATGTTTATATGCAGAGCTGTGATCTTGTTTACTGCTGTCCTGTTTGACCACCCCTGTATTATGCAATTAAAATGCATGTTTGCCCTACATAATGCAATGCTGAACTCTTGTGGGTTCATCTCTAAATTTGATTACAATGCGTTTAAATTTCATACAATGCACAATTTATTTACTGTATAATGTCAACATTTTGGGCTGGGCATCTCCTATATATTAGCCCTGTGACTCTGTGGCTGCATTTCTAACGCTGGGTGGAGTCACAGACCTGGGCGGACTTGGACAGGCCAGTAGCTGCTCAGTGTCAGCACACCACACACCACAGAAGGGACCACCAGCCACAGATTCAACAGACCATTTCCAGCAGTGAACTGACGCCCCACACTGCAAGGTACGTATGGACACCCAGACACCCTCACCCCACACCACCCCTCCCCTGCAAACACCAACCACCACCTAACACACCCACCTTCCCCACCACAGCGGGACACACACCCGCTACCGAGGCCGCCGCTAACATCCCCTACCATCTGTAAGAGTGCAGCCGCGGCCACACACTGACGGCTAACACCCAGCCCGCACACATCGCTCCCCCCCTCCCCACTACCGCTGCACACACTGGCCGGCGGTGGGGGGAGCGCAGGCCGCTTCGGCTGTATGACCCGGCGAACAGGGCCGACGGTGGGGGGTGCAGAGCTGGGGGGAGCACCCGATGGCACAGACGGGACACACTGCCCGGGAGCCCACTGACACCCGCACCCCTCTCTCCGCACCAGCCCGTCGCCTGTTCCCACATGCAGCCACTGACACGCTGCCTGGGACCCGCCGTCCGCAACCTGGAGTAACAGAAACACTGCCCATAGCTGTACATGCGGCATCACCCTGACAGTACGCCGCACCTGACTCTGTACCAGCATTATATCTCTCTCCCCGCTGCTGCCTCCGACCCGACGAATCTGTTTCCAAACATCCAGCGGGGTCGCCGGGTCGGAGGCAGCAGCAGCGACAGAGATAATGCTGGTACAGAGTCAGGTGCGGCGTGCTGTCAGGGTGATGCCGCATGTACAGCTATGGCCTGTGTTACTGGTACCCCGTGTTGTGCAGACAGCGCCCCCACTCACCCACTTGCGTATGACGTGCCCACCATATCACCCATCCTACCACTTGCACCAAGCCCCACTCGCACCCTCTCCATCACAAGGGGGGAAACAAGTAGCAGCCTCATGGCCCCACATATACCAACACCTATCACCACATACACGGCAACCACTTCTACCTTACACACACACTCCACACTTCTAACAATGCGCACGCACCCTCCACTACCCTTTCCCCTCCCTCTAACACACACACTCACCCTCCACACTCCTACCAACACGCCCGCACCCTCCACTTCCCTTTTACCCTTCCCCCAACACACACACACACACACACACACACACACACACACACTCACCTTCCTACCCACACGTACGCACCCTCCACTTCCCTTCCCCCCCCCCTACACACACACACACACACACACACACACACACACACACACACACACACACACACACACACACACACACACACACACCCTCCACACTCCTACCAACATGCCCGCACCCTCCACTTCACTTTCCCCTTCCCCCAACACACACACTCTCACCCTCCACACTCCTACCAACACGCCCGCACCCTCCACTTCCCCCTACACCCTCCACACGCCTGTCCCCTCCCCCCTACACACGCGCACACACTCACCCTCCACACTCCTAACAACACGCCCGCACCCTCCACTCCCCCCCACGCACACATTCACCCTCCACACTCCTAACATGCATGCACCCTCCACTGCCTCCCCCCCCCCCCTTTTTCCTCTCCCCCCCCCCCTCCACACACACACACACACACACACACACACTCACCATCCACACCTAACAACACGCACGCACCCTCCACTTCCCTTTCCCCTCCCCCCAACACACACACAAAACACCTTACCCATCTTTGCTACACCACCACCCAACAACAACCACCCCTTCCCCCATTGCCTTCACACCACTAGGGGAAACAACCCTAACACACACAACACTGCATTTAACAAACAAACAAACCCACACCTACGCAACCACCTGGCCAACACCACAGCGCACACCGCAAGCCCATCCCACAACCGCAATACACCCATACCGCCCACCCAGCCACCACAAATACAACACCCATCCAACACAACCACAGCACAACCTTACCCATCTGACTAATCCTGCCACCCCCTCTCCTCCCCTCCCATGCACACACCACAAACCCCACAAAAAACCCTCCACCATCCAACCACCCATCCTATGTGGACCTCCTCCACCCATGCCAACTTCAAACCCCCTCCCCCATCCCCCTGCCACCCAACTCCATCCCACACTACACCTCCTATCACCACCCCCATCCCTCACCCCTACGCAAAAACATATACAGGCAGTGACCCCTCTCCACACACTTGCCCAAGGACCATAAATCATTACCCACAGCATTTCAGCAAACCACACCCCAAACTACGTATCCTTCACAAAAAACACTCCACCACACACATTCCCTTCAACACTCTCCACAAGCCATCTACACACCACCCTAACCCTATCGCACACCCACCTCCCTCCCTCTGCACCCAACTAATTCGGTCAAACCATCAAAACACCATCTACCCCACAACACTACCCCCATAGCCTAAACCCACTAATACGCCAATTCCAACTCCAACATCTGCTAACACAACACACCTCTGCCCCCAACAAACACCCTAACACCACATCCTCTTCACCTTGCCACACACATAAACAATCCACCCACCGCTCCCACAAAAACACAATAGACGCACCCTCCAAACACACCCCAGATCCCACAATAACAGTTCAGCATACTCCCTAACCCCCCCCCCCCCCCCCCTACCAACACCACCTGGCACATGGCTTTGCCACACCCTGCACCCCCTCTCAACCTACCTGTCCACCAGCCCTTTCTCCCTCACACACACACTTTGCCTTCACCCACCCTGATTGCCACCCCCCCCATAGCAAACCCTTCACCACTCACATCATGTACACACCACATTTCCACCCACCACTCTAAAACATCACCCCCATCCACACGACCCTTTCACATAAAACCATCTTCGACATGCACTGCACACAACACCATCCCTCTCTGCATGCTATCGCTACCTACATCATAAAACACAACCACCACCCAAAAACCCCTACCCCTCAAAACAACCCCACCCGCAACTCCACCTCACCCACCTCCACCACATCAGCTGCACCTCACAAGCACATCCCCCAAACAAGCTAACCCCATACCTAACATCCACCGTCCACACATACACCACCCAACCATTACCCCATGCACCATCCCCCTAACTCACTCCGCACCCCCCCTTCCTTACAGCAGCCCACCCCAAATACCCTCCATCATCCCACCACACTCCCCATGTGCAACTCCCCCACCCATGCCACGTTCCAACACCCACCCCTGTCCCCGTGTACCGCACAAACACAAATGCAACAAGTACTACACCACCTACACCATCCCTTACCCCTTGCCCCTGTATACGCAGTCACCGGCCACCATCCACGGTTCAGCCCATACACACTCATTCACCCTCCCCAGCATCTTACAGGGCCACAGGCCAAACCTACTAACACTCACACACACCACCACACCAAACACATTACCTTCACCACCATCAACAATCCAAAGCCAAACCTCACACTCCCTAACACATACATCCTCAATCCCTAACCCATCTAACCTCCCCACCACACCCACAAAACCCCCTAAGCACCTATGCACACCCTGCCAAACGCAGCACTCCCTCTCAACCCACCTACACACCACATGTTCCTCCCTCACACACAGCACATCCGTTTCCCCTTCAAAAATTTCATACCCCCCACTGCCAACCCTCCACCACTCCCAACATCCACATACCCCATTTATACCACCACCTCTGCACCAACATCCCCATCCATAAGGCCATTTTACAATCAAACATCCACCACACGCACCACCTACAACAACCCTCCCCACAAACAGTCAATACCTCAATCCCAGGGCAACGCCAACACACACACCTCCACCTCACTACACCCACCCCCTTTCACATATAAACAACATACCATGTACACTTTTACCCCACATCCACACAACATACACCTGCCCAACACCCACAACACCTCAAAATAACATCCACCAAACACTGTAGCCCCATACTTGACACACAGCTTATGGAAATACACCACCCCTGCAGCTCACACGAAACCTCAACAAACCATCAACCTCCCCCTACCCAGCTCAACACCCCTTCCATGAACACTACAAAGCCCCCCATACCCTTCACCATCCACCCACACACCCCATATGGAACTCCACCACCTATGCCAGCCTCGGACATACCCTCCCCAATCCCCCTGCCACACACACCCACAACTCCAACAAGCCCAACACCTCCTGCCCCATCCATCATCCCTCAGCGCACAGGGGCGTAGCCCTTTACGACGGTGTGAAGAGCGCCCGTAGAGCGCGATGAATCACCTAGTGTCTAAATAAGCCCCTTCCTAACAGACTGGACTGTATAGAAAGGGGGTCCAATGTTGTTTAATTACTTTTTATTTCTTTATATTTCAACACAACCAAAAAATGTAAGCCTTAGTACATTTTCCCTGACTTTCCAGCTCTTCTTCATAAACATTGCTGTATATTTAGTGTTTTTAGAGTAAGATAACTTTTGAGGGGGAATTTACTCAAGTTAAGTTTGTCCAAACTGTCATTTTATGGAGTTTTAGGGAGTAATTGAGATCTGACCTCTAGGCAGCAATGTTTGCAGTCCTGCGATCAGATAGTCGCTGCCTACAGGGGGAGTGTATTTTAGCTGTGCAAGTGTGTGAACCAGTGCTGTAACTAGACATTTTAGCGCTGTGTGCAAGAAACGGCATCGGCGCCCCCCCTTAACGTAAACCGGCGTCAGTGCGCGCCGTAAGCGCGTGCAAAAATATATAGGGGCGTGGCTTCACTGGAAAGGGGTGTGGCTACAAAATAATACCAATTGATAATGGTGCACAGTCGTTTCCATTATTCAAATTATGCCGCACAGTAGCGCCACTACACCAGGTAGAGCCCCTTTTTACACATTACGGCAGACAGCGTCCCCTTCTTACACATTATGGCAGACAGCGTCCCCTTTTTACACGTTACGGCAGACAGCGTCCACATTATACACGTTACGGCAAACAGCGCCCTCCTTTTTACATATTACAGCAAACAGGGTCCACCTTTTACACGTTACGGCAGGATAGGTCCCCCTTTTACACATTATGGCAGGCAGAGTCCCCCTTTAACACAGTACGGCAGGCAGATTCTCCCTTACACCCCCTCCCCCTACCTTTAGAGTGTAGTGTAGTGTGCTGTAGTGAAGTGTAGTGTAATGTACTGTAGTGTAGTGTAGTGAAGTGTAGTGTAATATAGTGTAGTGTAGTGTACTGTAGTGAAGTGTAGAGTAATATACTGTAGTGTAGTGTAGTGAAGTGTAGTGTAATATAGTCAGTGCTGTACACACACCTAGTTACGGCGCTGGTGCGAATACATGTGTAGCAGAGCTGCACAAACTGATTTTGTGCAGTCTCTACGCAGCCCAGGACTTACTCAGCAGCTGCGATCACTGTTCGGGACCGGATATGACGTCAGACACCCTCCCTTCAAACGCTTGGTCACGCCTGTGTTTTTCCAGACACTCCCTGACAACGGTCAGTTGCCACCCACAAACGCCATCTTCCTGTCAATCTCCTTGCGAACGCCTGTGTGAATGGATCCTTCGCACAAACCCGTCGCTGACCGGCGATTCCCTTTGCAGCCGTCCGTCGCGCTTGCGCATTGCGGTGCATAAGCATGCGCAGTTCGGATCTAATCGTTCGCTGTGCGAAAACGCACAGCACCAATCAGATCTGAATCATCCCCTTATTATGGTGATTTACTAAAGACATATTCCACACAAAATCACTATTTTTCAAAACACTGCCTTAAATCACCATATTTATCAAGTGGAGATTTTGGAAAACACTGAAAAACCAGCAGAACAAATTAGTTGGCTGTGACATGCTGTTTCATCTACTGGGGCACAAAATGCGGATGTACTTGCAGGCAGTCACGGAATCCTGTATTACTACCTTGTACTAATGTAGGGGTGGGCAACATGCGGCCCGCGGACCGATCCTGCCTAGCCCGCTGTTCCCCATCAGATTGCAATGACAAGTGGCCTAACAGGCTGAGCCGCTTGTCATTGCGCTACACTGCTCCCAGACGCGGCGCCACTGAGGAAATCCCGGTCACGTCACAGGGTCAGCTGGGCGGCACGGGGGGCGGCCAGTGAGTAGGAGCGGCGGCCAGTGAGCAGGAGCGGCGGGCAGCGAGCGGGAGCAGGAGCGGGCAGAGACCACAGCAGCAGTGACTCCGGGCAGCAGCGCGGATCATCGGGCAGCGGCGATCGTCTGCCACTGTGAAAAACCGGTAAACCCCCTGTCCAGCCAGCCCCTGAAACGGATCAGTGCTTAAGCTGCCATATATTGTAGGTTCAGGGGAGGGGAGGGGAGGGGAGTTAAAAACTGCTATATGGGTTTAGGGGAGGGGGGGGAAGGGGGGTAGGGACTGCTATATAGATTATGGGGAGGGGGGAGGGGGGAGGGACTGCTATATACAGTAGGTTCAGGAGAGAGGGGAGGATAAACTGCTATATGGGTCTAGGGGGGAGGGGGGTAGAGGCTGCTATATGGGTCCGGAGGAGGGAGCTAGTAACTGTGCCCAGTGAGAGACAGGAGCTGTGAATAACAGCATTACACAGGGTGCTGTTTGTTTGTTTTCAGCACTGTGTTTTTATTTATTTATTTTTTTATTACTGGATTACTGTGTTTTTTTAGACATTTGTATTTTGCCTGTAAAAAAACTATGTATGCAACATAATGTATATTGTGGTGTGTGTTTTTATAGTTACATACATAACTCTGGGCATACTTCAGACCTGATCGCTAGCAGGCGATTTTTGCACTGCTGCGATCAGGTAGTCGCCGCCTACAGGGGGGTAATCGCTGTGCAGGGGTGCAATCGCATGTGCAAGAGAGCTGCACAAACAGAAGTTTATGCAGTCTCTGCACAGCCCAGGACTTACTCTTCCAGTGTGATGATCGGGGCTGGAGCTGACGTCAGAAACCCTCCCTCCAAATGCCTGGTGCCTCCTGCGTTTTTCCGGACACTCCTCTAAAACGGTCAATTGCCACCCACAAACGTCCTCTTCCTGTCAATCACAGTGCGATCGCTTTGTTTGCACCATCCCAGCGCTGCAGACTGATGTGCCTGCACATTGCAGTGTAAGCACAGTTCAAACCCGATCGCCTGCTGTGCGAAAATGCACAGCAGTGATCGTGTCTGACTTGGGCCCTATAACGGGTCTTATTATGAGTTGTCTGCATTTGCATTTTGCTGCAACTGCTGACTAAGGGGCTGATGCAGACTTGATCACTGTGCTGCTAATTTTGCTGTCCTGCATTCGGGTAGTCGCCACCCCCAGGGGGATTGTAAATTTGCCTGTGCAAGGGTGCGATTGTATGTGTACGCACTCTCTGCGCAGCCCAGGACTTACTCCTATAAATATTTGTCATTCATATTAGTCCCCGCCCTTTTGTCGCTTACAGTATGAATTCCGCAACACCTCCCAGTATATTTTTGTGGTGTGGGAGGAAAGCCATACAAACATCGGAGAACATAAAAATCTTACAGCATTTTTGTGATAGATATTGTATATAGAAGATATTTTGTATGTGGCCCTCGAATATTCGCTGGAAGTGTTAAGCGTCCCCCCAGCTGAAATAATTGCCCACCCCTGTACTAACGTGAGAATCAGTAAGGATAATGCCGGGGTTCGTGCCTATTGATTTTACACCACCACAACAGTTATGATTATTATTTGCACTTGTTCTTCATTCTCATTCTAGGTGCTAGAGTTTTGTTAGAACCAGCTTCCCCGTACGCATGGCTCAGAATTGTACAGAGCTTTTGATGAGCAACCGCAACATTGTCAAGGGACACTCCCACAAGTCCGGGTTGTTATCTCACGATTCACAAGGGGTTTCTTCTGAGTGAACATTCTTAGCAGGGACCAATACTAATACCGCACAGCAGCAAACACAGGATTTCTAGAGGGGGGTTTCCAAATGCAATCCACAATCTCCCACTCTGTGGAACATGGTATTCAGTATTACTAGGGTATTCAATTATCCGCAAATTCGCAGCAATTTTTCAGCCGAAAATTTTTAGCGGTAATCGGGCGAAAACTGCCATGAAAACGGCTTTTCGCGAGTATGTGCGCTCACGTTTTTCGACCTATTTAATTCCAAACGGGTTTCACGTGAAAATTGTTGCAGTGAAAAGTGTAGGTGAAAATGGGGAAATCAGCCTGTATCCCAAAAAATGCTAAACTAACATAGGAAAACAGAAGAGAAGTGTATTAGAGATCACATTAGAGAGTTTTGGGGGACTTAAATTGTGTGAAATGGATGTTATATGCATTTTTTTTTTAAATGCAAAAAAATGATAGAAAGCAAGTTTTTTGTGCAAAATAAATGCTCTCATTAAATTTGGGGTACATGAAAATGGGTATAAGTATATATTTGGGTCATTTTAGGGTAAAAAATGTGGAAACAGACCGATTACTTCCACCTGCAAGCCTAAAAAACACCTGTCCCACTAATAAAGCACCCCAATATACCGTTCCCATACCTTGAACCCCAATTTCCATCACTTTGTACTTTTTCACCTTAAAAATGACATGTCATTATTGGGCAATTAAAAAGAATTAAAAACTTCAACGTGCCTAATTAGTCATTAAGGGGGGTGTCCCAGGAGTTCTGTACCATATACAAACATTTTTACCTTAAAATAGTGACTTTTCCCAACTTTTCACCTGCTCAGAGTAGGTGAAGTGAAATTAGTGGAAAAATTATCACCGATAAATATTCCAGGAAAATTGAATAGGCTGTAATTGCGTTTCGAGGGAAAAGTCATTTTTTTTGCGCAAAAAGTCTGTTATCGCTGCTAATTGAATATCCCCCTTAATATTAAACATTATTAGAATGTAAGCTTTAGAATGTAAGCTCTCACGAGCAGGGCCCTCTTCCCTCATGTGCTTTCTTTAATAATCTTCAACTGCACCAAATCCAGCAGTCTTCTGCCACCTGATACTTATTCCAGTGTCATCTGCTGATGTAACTATATTTATTTACCCTGTACTTGTCCTATACTGTCATCAACTGTTTGATTATTTGTTTATGTACTCTGTAATTGGGCGCCGCGTAACTCTTCTGGCGCCATATAAATAAAGGATAATAATAATAATAAATTATAGATGGTCTATAGTATAGGCTGTATTAAACATATTTAAATAAGTTGACTAAGATAAGTGGTCAGGAAAAGGTTAAACATATTATATTATAATAAATAAAGACACAAACATAATAGAACCAGTACTGCACTTAGCACACATTCTCCCACCTCATAGTAAGGTTCCTGTCTCTTTTTTCCTGGCAGCTACTCTCTAGTCCAGTCCACTAATTGTGCATCCAGATCCATACACACAGCAAACTTGGTAGAAGAAGCTGCCACTACTGGACATGTGCAGCAGCTCTACTCTGTCCCTTAAACTGCATGCTGTGGCGGCAGCTCTAGTAATCATATTATAAACCCTTGCTATTTTTGTCATAATTTGAGCTACTTGCCACATTCAGGCTATGTGCACAGGAAACAGTCTCATAGATTACTGCTGGTTTCTTGCAGATAGCTAATACTGAAATGAATACCGGAATCCTTTCCAGTAAACTCAGGCACTCATGTGTATCAAAATACATATGCAGAGTCTCATTGCTGAGAACAGTTGGAGTTGAAACATAAACACCACCTTAGGTTACACACTATGGGCCTGATGCAGAGGTGGGTGGCGGTGCTACTGTGGCATCAGATGCAAGCAGCTGATGTTTTCGGTCTGTGCATGTGTCACTCACAATGGTTAACTGCAGAAAAACATGGATCGAAATTGCACACAGGTCCATTCAATTTCAATGGGCGTTTCTGGGGAAGGGGGTGGCTAGTCAGGTGCCGCTATGTTGCTTCTAGCGACTGCCGCTTTTGTCGCAGTTGCAATGGCTCCTACTGCCATCTTCATAAGGGATGCGGTCATGTTCATACTGCCATGTTCATAAGGGATACCGACGCCGGAATCCCGACCGCCACAATCCCGACATATTCTCCCTCCGTGGGTGTCCACGACACCCATAGAGGGAGAATATAATAGTGTGCCGAGCGTAGCGAGGCACCGTGCCCGCAAGGGGCTGCGTTCCGCTCGCCACCCCTGTCGGGATTGTGTGGTCGGGATTCCGGCGCCGGTATTTCGACCCCCGGGATCCCGTCCAGCGGGATTACGTACTGATCCCGTTCATAATTCAAATGGACATTATATGCCTCCTAAGGGCTGGTGCAACGTTCTTTCTTTGTACACACAGCTGCAGACTAGCGGCACAACCTGTGGGGGTCTCGATAGGAAACCCATTGTGTCACTGACCTAGATTGAGGGTGTTGTGAACTCGGGGATTCTTCCGATGGTTTGGAAATGGAACCACAACTGGGCCCGGAACAGGGGTGACCTGATATAGGATTTCCTCATACAGGACTCTGACAGTAAGGTTTGGTGAAATATTGAAGAGCTTTATTGCAGGAAAAGAACAACTCAAAGTCATATAGCATTAAGGGAACTTATGAGGGAATGTCCAGGCCCATTGAAGGGTTAGTGAGCAATGTTAAAAATACAGGTGACTGAAGGAACTGTGAACGATGTTTAAAAGACACTGATGATTTGAAGAACTTGTAACGGTGGTTGAAGACACAGATGACTTGAAGAACTTGTGAACGGAGATTAGGACGCTGGTGATTTGAAGGACTAAAGTGCAGTGGTTTGGGACGCTGATGATTTGTAGAACTTGAGAACGGTGACTGAGACGCTGATGATTTGAAGAGCTTAAGTGCAGAGGTTTAAGACGCTGATGATTTGAAGAACTTGTGAACGGTGACTGAGACGCTGATGATTTGAAAACTTAAGTGCAGTGGTTTAAGACGCTGATGATTCGCAGAACTTGAGAACGGTGACTGAGACGCTGATGATTTGTAGAACTTGAGAACGGTGACTGAGACGCTGATGATTCATAGAACTTAAGTGCAGTGGTTTAAGTCGCTGATGATTTGCAGAACTTGAGAACGGTGATTAGGGCCCGCAGCCCACGCTGATTCCTAGGAGCACTGGTGACTGGACCGCAGAGAGACACACCAGCCGCTGGGAACGCTGGAGCCTGTGCAGCGAACTGGCACCTGGAAGTGCCGGAGACATTGGAGTACAACTTCAGAGATTCTCGCCGGGAACAAGAGCGCTGGCATCCACCTCGGGAAAAGACGATACTCAGGCACCGAGGCTCTGTCCGGCGTCTGACTTTGAATCTCCCACCACCGCTGGATTGGCGGAGCAGTCTGATGATGTCACCTGCTCCCCGCCCACGTGATGCCGGGTGTCATGGCGGCGCCCTTGCCCTGGAGAACCGACGGGAGCCGCGCCAGCCAGACACCGGAGCCCGTGGCCCACTGAAGGCGGAGGCCGCAACACAGACCAGCAGGCACGAAGGGGTAAGCGCGGTGAACGCCGCCTCTGGCGTGTGACACATTGTCTGTGACATTAGCATACAGACTCAGTCGCACTGCAAAAAAAGATGGCTTCAATACCATCCATCTCTAAATCAGGCCCTAAAATTCAAATGGACATTATATGCCTCCATAGGGCTGGTGCAACGTCCTTTCTTTGTACACACAGCTGCAGACTAGCGGCACAGCCTGTGGGGTTCTCGATAGGAAACCCATTGTCTGTGACATTAGCATACAGACTCAGTCGCACTGCACAAAAAGATGGCTGCAATAGCATACATCTCTAAATCAGGCCCTAGAACCTTTTTTGTTACAAAGCTGGATACACTCTTAGCCAACAGATTCTTTTCAGTTGAATCCTTTCACAATAGTGTTGACCCCTCTTCTGTCATTTTGCTTATAAGACAAATCTATAAAATCTATATGTGATATAGATATAAATTAGATTGAGATAACATCTATTACATTTTCTAATTCTTGATTTAGGGGGTAATTCAGATCAGATCGCTATGCAGCATTTTTTGCAGTCCTGCGATCAGAAAGTCGCCGCCTACAAGGGGAGTGTATTTTAGCTGTTCAAGTGTGCAAACGCATGTGTAGCAGAGCTGCACAAACTGATTTTGTGCAGCCTCTGTGCAGTCCAGGACTTACTCAGCCGCTGCGATCACATCAGGCAGTTCAGGACTGGATTAGTCGTCAGACACCCTCCCTTCCAAAGCTTGGTCCCGCCTGTGTTTTTCCAGACACTCCCTGAAAACGGTCAGTTGACACTCACAAACGGCTTCTTCCTGTCAATCTCCTTGCGATCGCACGTGCAAATGGATCTTCCGCACAAACCCGTCGCTGACCAGCGATTCCCTTTGCAGCCATCCGTGCGCCTGCCCATTGCATGTGCAGTTCGGATCTGATCACCCGATGTGCAAAAATGCACAGCAGTGATTATGTCTGGCGTGTCATGGCGGCGCCCTTGCCCCGGAGAACCGCCGGGAGCCGCGCCAGCCAGACGCCGGAGCCCGTGGCCCACCGAAGGCGGAGGCCGCAACACAGACCAGCAGGCACGCAGGGGTAAGCGCGGCGAACGCCGCCTCTGGCGTGTGACAGTACCCCCTCCTCCAGGAGTGGCCCCTGGACACTTTCCAGGTTTTGTTGGATGTCTGGAATGGAAGATCCGCACCAGTCGGGGAGCCGTAACTTCAGTAGCCTTGACCCAGCTCCTCTTCTCGGGGCCAAAACCTTTCCACTCCACCAAATACTGTAGATTATTGTGAAGATAGCGAGAGTCAAGAATAGCTTTGATTTCAAAGTCCGTACCATCTTCAGCCTCTGCAGAGGTTGGCCTTGGGGACTTGGAATTAAAACCGGTTCAAAACAAGAGGGCGAAGAAGAGAAACATGAAAGGAATTTGGTATCCGGAGATGGGAAGTCAATCCCAATTTGCAAACAACCGGATTCAGGACTTGTAACACGGGGTAAGGACCAATGAACCTCGGAGCGAACTTCATAGTGGGCACCTTTAAACGGAGATTGCGGGTAGTGAGCCATACCCTGTCACCAACCTTGTATTGAGGAGCTGCCCGTCGCTTCCTATCCGCAAAGAACTTATAGCGGCCGGAGACTCTCTTGAGGTTAGTATGGACTCGACTCCAGATTTGACTGAAGTGCCGGAGAGTAGAGGCTGCAGCAGGAACTTCTTCTGGAGGACAAATGGGTAATTCTGGAACTTGGGGATGAAATCCATAATTAATAAAAAATGGAGACTCACCAGTCGAAGAGTGGTATAGATGATTATGGGCAAACTCGGCCCAAGGCAACAGCTCCACCCAATTATCTTGCGAGGGGTAGAGATAGACACGGAGGAAAGTCTCTAAATCTTGATTGACGCGTTCAGTTTGCCTATTGGTTTGTGGATGGTAAGCGGATGAAAACTTGAGTTTTATTTGTAAGGCCGTAGAGAGGGCCCTCCAGAATCTTGCAGTAAACTGTACCCCCCGGTCAGAAACTATTTCCAGAGGTATATTCTATACAAAAGAAAAGAGTAGAGGACTGCTGCGCCTGAGAGAGCTGCTGTCGGGAAATCAATGGGTGATCACTCAAACACCGTAAAACAGTAGTACACAAAGAAATATGAGATCCCTTCTGCGCTCATCAACAATTCACAATTTACAACACTGTAATAATGAGGTATATTCTCAGTCAATTAGTCCATGAAACAATTTCGATTTTTGACCAAATTCTTTTCAACACAGGAAGAGTTTATATGTGGGAGGACTAAATGCGTACCATACTCACATGGAGTCGCACTATGTCCCTCGTATAAAGGTATCTTTTGTTCCTCTGTTCTCCTTCTTCCCAACTTCTCCGGAGTGAAGAGTTATTCTCCGTACTCACGTCAAATCACGGTTGTTGCTGCATATAAAGGTATCTTTGATCTTTTGTTCTTCCTTCTTCCTCTCCTTAGTCCGGTAGTAATCCTAAACCGATGATTCTTATTCTCGGCGACAAGGAGGAAAAAACAAAACGGGGACGACTGATAGTGTAGTATATTGGTAACACGTAATCATATACAGATTTTCCTATGGTGGAGAGTGCTCTCTAAATTTATTCTGATAACTCGGTGCGTACCATACTCACATCCATAGGAGGAGGAAAGAAGTGTATAAAGGTATCTCTGCATGCACTGTTGTCTATTGAGACTTGGAGATGTTACTGGAAATCATTCATACTCCGATAGGACAGAGGCTATGTAAAAAGAATGTAGGCGTACCTCACTCACACTTTATAATGTTGAGGCCTGTGTGTAAAGGTATCTTTGGAGTGGTCCTAGATATACCGAATCCTCGGTTCTCCCGTATTGAGCGATGTATGTGTGGGGAGAAAAACCCAGTGTCAATAATTCCAGATTGAAGTGATTGACACACGATATTTATTTAATACACAAAAATTTCAGACAAAGACTGGCAGTGAACTCATGGTTAAAACAGGTTGGGTCCTAGCCAAGATGAAAAAAGATGTTTAAAATGTCCGGACAATCCTCACCTTAGCTAGTACCGTCCAAGTTAATCACCAATGGTCCTGGCCCTCACACCAACGCGTTTCGACAGAAATTTCTTTTTCAAGGTGTGTAGTGAGGGCACTTGTTGGACTATTTATACCCCCCAACAGGAAGTCATGTGGTGGGGGTGGGATTACAACCCAGAACAATTGAACAAGCATAAAATCGGATATAGATATCACATAAATGTTCAAAATATGATCCATCAGAATCTGTGAACTTCACCAATAATTTTGGATATACCAGTGTGTTCCTCTCAGGTCAATTTATTAAGAATTTTTAAATGTGCTAACGATTAATTGATTTTAGCACACTACCTTGTCCCTTTATGTGCAATCAGACATTTTTTCACAATTTTTTATTTTATATTTTTGTCAATATTTTATTGATTCAAGGTATACTTAATGTCATTATTTATATTACTATATTATTTTATGTTTTTATATTAGCACATTTTACTAAAACTTTTATATAGCAGGATAAACAGTAGCATCTGTTGCTAATCGCTGTCCGCGTTAGAACGCACAGCTATTACTTCAACATCAGTATCTGTTGCCAGCCGCTGACAGTGGTGGAACGCACAGTCATAACTTTGCGTCCCACCGACGGGCGGCCCGTGGAACACACTGACGCCACTTCCGGTTACGGACACGGAGGACATATACGTCACCTCCGTGTCCACGGGCGCCCACACCATTTAGATTTGTTATTTCCACTATTAAGTTAGGATAAGGGGATCGAGGGGCTCCTTCACTCGCCCCGCTCTGAATTTTAGTTAGTTTTAAACTGGTTTTCAATCTCAGCTGGTCCGAGGTGGAACGCACGGGCGTCACTTCCGGCCCGCTGTGCGTTCCACAGGACAGGAAGTTAAGGCCATCTTGTCCGAAAAACGTCTTTTAAAACGTTTTAAAATGATATATTAATCTTTTATTGTGGTCTCATTTCCACTAGTGTACACTCCATGTTTTTTGAACATTTATGTGATATCTATATCCGATTTTATGCTTGTTCAATTGTTCTGGGTTGTAATCCCACCCCCACCACATGACTTCCTGTTGGGGGGTATAAATAGTCCAACAAGTGCCCTCACTACACACCTTGAAAAAGACATTTCTGTCGAAACGCGTTGGTGTGAGGGCCAGGACCATTGGTGATTAACTTGGACGGTACTAGCTAAGGTGAGGATTGTCCGGACATTTTAAACATCTTTTTTCATCTTGGCTAGGACCCAACCTGTTTTAACCATGAGTTCACTGCCAGTCTTTGTCTGAAATTTTTGTGTATTAAATAAATATCGTGTGTCAATCACTTCAATCTGGAATTATTGACACTGGGTTTTTCTCCCCACACATACATCGCTCAATACGGGAGAACCGAGGATTCGGTATATCTAGGACCACTCCAAAGATACCTTTACACACAGGCCTCAACATTATAAAGTGTGAGTGAGGTACGCCTACATTCTTTTTACATAGCCTCTGTCCTATCGGAGTATGAATGATTTCCAGTAACATCTCCAAGTCTCAATAGACAACAGTGCATGCAGAGATACCTTTATACACTTCTTTCCTCTTCCTATGGATGTGAGTATGGTACGCACCGAGTTATCAGAATAAATTTAGAGAGCACTCTCCACCATAGGAAAATCTGTATATGATTACGTGTTACCAATATACTACACTATCAGTCGTCCCCGTTTTGTTTTTTCCTCCTTGTCGCCGAGAATAAGAATCATCGGTTTAGGATTACTACCGGACTAAGGAGAGGAAGAAGGAAGAACAAAAGATCAAAGATACCTTTATATGCAGCAACAACCGTGATTTGACGTGAGTACGGAGAATAACTCTTCACTCCGGAGAAGTTGGGAATAAGGAGAACAGAGGAACAAAAGATACCTTTATACGAGGGACATAGTGCGACTCCATGTGAGTATGGTACGCACTTAGTCCTCCCACATATAAACTCTTCCTGTGTTGAAAAGAATTTGGTCAAAAATCGAAATTGTTTCATGGACTAATTGACTGAGAATATACCTCATTATTACAGTGTTGTAAATTGTGAATTGTTGATGAGCGCAGAAGGGATCTCGTATTTCCAGAGGTAACCCGTGCAGGCGGAAGTGCTCCCGGATAAATAGCAAAGCCAACTTAGAAGCTGATGGTAACCCGGTCAACGGAACAAAATGTGCCATCTTAGAGAAACGGTCAATAATCACCCAGACGGTGTTATGAACCTTAGAGAGGGGCAGTTCAGTAACAAAGTCCATAGAGATATGGGTCCAAGGCCTCTTAGGAATAGACAATGGGTGCAACAACCCCGCAGGAGGCAGACGAAGAATTTTGTGCTGAGCACATTGAGGACACGAGTTGACATAATCTTGAACATCCTTCTTCATAGTGTCCCACCAGTAAGATCTTCGTAGAAATTCCCACATCTTTTGAACTCCAGGATGACCGGAAAACTTGGAAATGTGAGCCCACTGCAACAATCTTGGTCCAAATTTAGCTGGCACAGACATTCTTCCAGGAGGAGGACCCAACGCGGTGGGAGCCGCTGAAATAGAGACTGGACTGAGAATCAAAGCCTTTTCAACGGAATTCTCCTCATCCGAAGCCGTTAAGGAACGGGATAGGGCATCAGCCTTGGTGTTAAAAGTTCCAGCCCGGTACTTAATGACAAACAAAAATCGGGCAAAGAAGAGCGCCCATCTAGCTTGACGGGGATTCAAGCACTGGGCCGTCTTGAGATACAGCAAAATCTTGTGATCAGTGAAAACCGTAATTAGGTGTTTAGCACCTTCCAAAAGATATCTCCATTCTTCCAAGGCAGATTTTATTGCCAAAAGCTCTTTGTCTCCAATGGTGTAATTTAGTTCAGCAGGAGAGAACTTGCGAGAATGGAAACCACATGGATGTAACTTCCCATCTGGATCATACTGCGAAAGCACGGCACCAATGCCTACCGTAGAAGCATCAACCTCCAAAAAGAATGGTTTTAAAAAGTCTGGTTGCTGAAGTACCGGAGCGGTCATAAAGGCTGCCTTCAACTGAGCGAACGCTACTACAGCTTCAGAGGACCAATGGCTTGGGTCAGCCCCCTTCTTGGTTAGGGCAGTAATAGGCGCCACAATGGTAGAGAAACCCCTTATGAATTTCCGGTAGTAATTTGCAAACCCCAGAAATCGTTGCACCGCTTTCAAGGAAAGAGGCTGAGTCCAGTCCCGAATGGCAGAGAGTTTCTCCGGATCCATACGCAGCTCCGTGCCCGAAATGATTTAACCCAGAAATGGAATAGAGGGGACCTCAAAGGTACACTTGGAAATCTTGCCGTATAGATGGTTCTCTCGCAATCGAAGAAGTACCTCTTTAACCGGTACTCTGTGCTCAGTGAGATTCTTAGAAAATATCAGAATGTCATCCAAATATACCACTACATTTAGGTATAACATATCCCGAAAGATTTCATTAATGAATCCCTGGAAGACGACGGGGGCGTTGCTGAGGCCGAACGGCATTACCATATACTCATAATGCCCATCCCTAGTATTGAAGGCCGTCTTCCATTCGTCCCCCTGTCGGATACGTATCAAATTATAAGCTCCCCTTAAATCGAGCTTGGTGAAGACTCTGGCTCCGCGAACTCTATCAAAAAGCTCCGTGATGAGCGGCAAAGGATACTTATTCTTAATGGTGAGATCATTTAGACCACGATAGTCGATACATGGCCTCAGGCCTCCGTCCTTTTTCTTCACAAAAAAGAAACCTGCTCCCGCCGGGGAAGTAGAGGGGCGGATGAATCCCTTCTGCAGATTAGACTTGATGTATTCCGACATAGCTTGAGTCTCGGGTACTGATAAAGGATAAGTGCGACCCCGAGGTGGCATTTTCCCCGGAATGAGCTCAATAGGACAGTCCCAGGGCCTATGCGGTGGTAACTGATCGGCCGCCTGTTCCGAGAACACATCTGAAAACTCCCGATAAGCCTCTGGAATAAGCCCTTCATCCGACTTGGAAGATACACGGAGCGGGTAGACAGGCGTGAGACAATTTGAATGACAAAATGGACTCCAAGAAATTATCTGTGTCGACCTCCAGTCGACGTGATGGTTGTGAAGCTTGAGCCAAGGAAGACCAAGAACGAGATCGTGAGGCATCTCCCGAATCACAAGGAACTCCAGATGTTCTTGGTGCAAGGCTCCCACTTGCAGCTTGATTGGCATCGTACAACTTGATATCAGACCATTAGAAATTTGGGTACCATTAATAGCAGTTATCGTAATAGGTCGTTCGACCGACCGTAACTGTAAGCCCAGATTCTGGGCACAGGAAAGGGAAATAAAATTCCCCGCAGCCCCTGAGTCCAACAGTGCCTTAACGATTTTAACTACTGACTCAGAAAACAGAGACACGGAGAGTAAACAGTCCACTGCCGGAGAAGATTGAGAAGAAACCCCTAGCTCGACTTCTCCTGAACAAGCTAGGACTGCCCGTTTCCCGGACGAGACTTGCAAAACTTGAGAAAATGATCCGCAGCTCCACAGTAGAGGCAGAGTCTACCCTCACGACGACGCTGACGTTCTTCTGGGGACAGCCGAGACCGATTAATCTGCATGGGTTCGTCTGGACTCGGAATAACTGTTTGCTTAGACGGAAGAGATCGGAATCTTGACCGATCTGACCGACTACGTTCACCACCTCATTCCTGCATGCGAAGATCCACCTTTACACAGAGTGAGATCAACTGTTCCAAGGAATCTGGCAGATCTCTAGTGATCAACTCGTCCTTTAAACGATCAGAGAGCCCATTCCAAAAAGCAGCCCGAAGGGCATCATTATTCCAGCACAGTTCTGAAGCTATGGTTTGAAAATGAATCACATACTGTCCCACTGAACGAGAGCTTTGTCGAACACGGAGCAAGTCAGCAGAGGCAGCGGTCGTCCTGCCGGGCTCATCGAAGATCCTTCAGAATGACGTGATGAAGTTAGTATAACTAGAAACCAACGGATCTAATCGCTCCCATAACGGTGACACCCACTCCAACGCTGAACCCTCAAGCAAAGAGATAATGTATGCCACTTTAGACCGATCAGTAGGAAAGTTATGTGAAAGGAGTTCGAAATGTACCTCACACTGATTGAGGAAACCACGGCAATTCTTTAGGTTCCCGTTATAACGAGGAGGAGTAGGAAGCTGAAGGCGTGACCTGGTTCCGGACATGGACGGAACATTGCTAGAGACAACCACTGGAGCGGATACTGGAACTGGAGCTGAAACCACTGAAGCCAGGAAGTCTGGATTTGATCCAGCCGGCCAGATAATTCCTGGAGATAATGCATCACCTGATTCTGTGCTGCTTCCTGACTCTGTACTCGGGAAGCCAGGTCCTGCATGGTGCTTGCCTCTGGATTCCGATTCCCCGGGTCCATGGGGCCTGAGTATACTGTCACTGACCTAGATTGAGGGTGTTGTGAACTCGGGGATTCTTCCGATGGTTGGGAAGAGGAACCACAACTGGGCCGGAACAGGGGTGACCTGATATAGGATTTCCTCATACAGGACTCTGACAGTAAGGTTTGGTGAAATATTGAAGAGCTTTATTGCAGGAAAAGAACAACTCAAAGTCATATAGCATAAAGGGAACTTATGAGGGAATGTCCAGGCCCATTGAAGGGTTAGTGAGCAATGTTAAAAATACTGGTGACTGAAGGAACTGTGAACGATGTTTAAAAGACACTGATGATTTGAAGAACTTGTAACGGTGGTTGAAGACACAGATGACTTGAAGAACTTGTGAACGGAGATTAGGACGCTGGTGATTTGAAGGACTAAAGTGCAGTGGTTTGGGACGCTGATGATTTGTAGAACTTGAGAACGGTGACTGAGACGCTGATGGTTTGAAGAACTTAAGTGCAGTGGTTTAAGACGCTGATGATTCGCAGAATTTGAGAACGGTGACTGAGACGCTGATGATTTGAAAACTTAAGTGCAGTGGTTTAAGTCGCTGATGATTTGCAGAACTTGAGAACGGTGATTCCTAGGAGCACTGGTGACTGGACCGCAGAGAGACACACCAGCCGCTGGGAACTACTGGAGCCTGTGCAGCGAACTGGCACCTGGAAGTGCCGGAGACAACTTCAGAGATTCTCGCCGGGAACAAGAGTGCTGGCATCCACCTCGGGAAAAGACGATACTCAGGCACCGAGGCTCTGTCCGGCGTCTGACTTTGAATCTCCCACCACCGCTGGATTGGCGGAGCAGTCTGATGATGTCACCTGCTCCCCGCCCACGTGATGCTGGGTGTCATGGCGGCGCCCTTGCCCTGGAGAACCGCCGGGAGCCGCGCCAGCCAGATGCCGGAGCCCGTGGCCCACTGAAGGCAAAGGCCGCAACACAGACCAGCAGGCACGCAGGGGTAAGCGCGGTAAACGCCGCCTCTGGCATGTGACACATTGTCTGTGACATTAGCATACAGACTCAGTCGCACTGCAAAAAAAGATGGCTTCAATACCATCCATCTCTAAATCAGGCCCTAAAATTCAAATGGACATTATATGCCTTCATAGGGCTGGTGCAACGTCCTTTCTTTGTACACACAGCTGCAGACTAGCGGCACAGCCTGTGGGGTTCTCGATAGGAAACCCATTGTCTGTGACATTAGCATACAGACTCAGTCGCACTGCACAAAAAGATGGCTGCAATAGCATACATCTCTAAATCAGGCCCTAGAACCTTTTTTGTTACAAAGCTGGATACACTCTTAGCCAACAAATTCTTTTCAGTTGAATCCTTTCACAATTAGTGTTGACCCCTCTTCTGTCATTTTGCTTATAAGACAAATCTATAAAATCTATATGTGATATAGATATAAATTAGATTGAGATAACATCTATTACATTTTCTAATTCTTGATTTAGGGGGTAATTCAGATCAGATCGCTAGGCAGCAATTTTTGCAGTCCTGCGATCAGAAAGTCGCCGCCTACAAGGGGAGTGTATTTTAGATGTTCAAGTGTGCAAACGCATGTGTAGCAGAGCTGCACAAACTGATTTTGTGCAGCCTCTGTGCAGTCCAGGACTTACTCAGCCGCTGCGATCACATCAGGCAGTTCAGGACTGGATTAGTCGTCAGACACCCTCCCTTCCAAAGCTTGGTCCCGCCTGTGTTTTTCCAGACACTCCCTGAAAACGGTCAGTTGACACTCACAAACGGCTTCTTCCTGTCAATCTCCTTGCGATCACACGTGCAAATGGATCTTCCGCACAAACCCGTCGCTGACGGCGATTCCCTTTGCAGCCATCCGTGCGCCTGCCCATTGCAGTGCATATGCATGTGCAGTTCGGATCTGATCACCCGATGTGTGAAAATGCACAGCAGTGATTAGGTCTGAATTACCCCCTTAGTTGGTAATCATAAGTAATTCATAAATAGTCAAAGAGAACCTTTTATTTTCTATTTGTCAGCTGTGTTGTTAGTAATCCTATATTTATATTTGGGGTTCAGTATGAAATACCTACAATCAAAAGCCCTACATTCAAAATCCCGACAACAATTGACCGACGGTCAAAATCCTGACAAGGTCAAAATACCAACATTTAAAATGTCGTCAGGTCAAAAAAGTCGGCACGGGTTTTTAATATTTTTGTGTGTATGTCGACATAGGTCGACATGGGCACCGTATAAGTGTACCGCTGCGCTCGCCATGTTTTTGGCACGGTGCCTCACTGCGCTCAGCACACTATTATATCCCCCCTCCAGGTCCACTGGGATGGTAAAGTGTGAACAGGTCGGTTCCAATAAAAACTCATGAAAAACCCATATCAACTTATTGACCTGCCGACATTTTAAATGTTGGTATTTTAACCTTGTCTGTATTTTAAATGTTGGGATTTTGACCGTCGGGATTTTGATTGTAGGTAAATTCACCGCATTCCTTTATATTTGAACATAGGTAAATCTATATGATATACAGTATAAGAGAAGACACCACTGCTTTGATTTCTTCAGCAATTAACCTTCTGATCTCTATATTATCAACACATGAATCAAAGAGAAGGAACATAGGGGCAGATGTATTAACCTGGAAAAGGCATAAGGAAGTGATAAACCAGTGATCAGTGCAAGGTGATAAAGGCTGCAGCCAATCAGCTCCAATATGTTAATTAACAGTTAGGCGCTGATTGGTTGGTGCGTGTATCACCTTGCACATATCACTGGTTTATCACTTCCTTATGCCGTCTCCAGGCTTAATACATCTGCCCCATAGAAAGTAAACACAGTGTTAGTGCATTCTTCTAGAAGTTGTGACATAGACATAGCATTAAAGATTCACAATCAACTAGGTATCTTTATTATTATTGTGTTTTTGCAGTTACCAAGGTGATAAAGGCACCAGCCAATGAGCTCTTAATTGTTAATTTACATACTGGAGCTGATTTCCTGGTACGTTTATTACCTTGCACTGATCACTGGTTTATCACTTCCTTATGCCTTCTCCATGTTAATACATCTGCCCCAATATTTGAACACGAACATGCAAAGAGTGAAACGCGTGCCGGGTCTATCAGAGACCAGGCTGCCCATGTTATCATATGCAAAGTCAATATACTGTAAGTAGGAAGTGTAGAAAGTGAACTTAGATAAGTACCAGTATAGAAGTCCAAGTTAGGGATTTATATTATGCTAAAAATAGATGTATATACTTAGAGACTCCAGCTATAGACAGGATGCCTTAATTGCACAAATAATTCTGATCTATCACTATCCATATACAGTATATTACTGCAGAGTGTGTTAATACTTAAAAGTTCCTAACATTCCTACTACTGATACATTGGAGAACAACAAATAGCAATTAATACAACACCGTTACACTGGTTACAGGTTTTCCTTACAGAACCTTCTGAATATGAATAAATCTGCATGAACCTCAATGGTTTACAATGGTTAAAAAGAATCTATCAATATTTTAATAAATATTTTTTGCCCATCTAACTCCCTGTGTTAACAAGTTAAAAAGAATTGTGAAAGTCTGTGTCAATTTATTCATTGAGTAAATGAGGAATTGCAGTTATTAACCCAAGATGGCAATTTAATTGCACTTGAACATGTGAAAACAACGAATACATATGTAGTCACACATACTGCAGTTTCTCAGAAGTGATGGTTCGCTACAGACATGAATATATAGTCCAGGAAAACTAGTCACACACATTGCAAATAGTGCTTTTAATATACGTTCTAAGGCAGTATTTTATTATAGTCTACGACAGAGGTTCCCAAACGCGGTCCTCAAGGCACCCCAACGGTCCTGGTTTTAAATGTATCCATGTTTGGCCACACGTGACTTAATTAGCACCTCAGTCAATTTGATTTAACCATCTGTGCTAAACCATGGATATACTTAAAACCTGGACTGCTGGGGTGCCTTGAGGCCCACATTTGGGAACCTCTGGTCTAAGGTTAATACAAATCTACAAGATACATAAATGCCCTAACCAGCACTGCAGACAATCAGCTTCTATATACTAGTGCAGTGGGTCCCAACCTCGGTCTTCAAGTACCCCCAACAGTTCATGTTTACCAGGTCTCCTTACAGGATTGCAATAATGTGTCAGTGAGTAATGAATACACCTGTTCAACTGCTAGGTGACCTGGAAAACATGAACTGTTGGGGCCGGGGTACTTGAGGACTGAGGTTGGAAATTACTGTACTAGTGAACATTTCTTCATCAGTTCCTAATGAACTAATTCATTATTTGTATTTTTAACATTTGTATGACAGCTTTGTATTTACTCTCTCCTCATTCAGCATTTGAATTGTAACTGCCATTTTAAATAGATTTATCATAGTTTACCAGTTCCATGTATATGAATAGCGATTGTGCCCTAAAAAACTAGACGGTTTTATAGCATTTACAAATGGAAGTCTGTTTATAGCTCAGATTTACTATATTATTACTTTTGTGAAGGGGTCACAACAGCACCCCCTTGTTAAATAACATCAGGTATCCTCACATTTCCAACTGGTTGAGGAACTGGGGTAAAGGTGCTGTTATATAGTATCAGACTAAGAAATGTCAGCAGTGCATCTTATGAAGGCCCAAATGGTTCTACTTCAGCCTGAGGAGGAAATGTAATAGCCTGCTAATTTTGTGCGAGTTATACAGGTTGAGTATCCCATATCCAAATATTCCGAAATACGGAATATTCCGAAATACAGACTTTTTTGAGTGAGAGTGAGATAGTGAAACCTTTGTTTTTTGATGGCTCAATGTACACAAACTTTGTTTAATACACAAAGTTATTAAAACTATTGTATTAAATAACCTTCAGGCTGTGTGTATAAGGTGTATATGAAACACAAATTAATTGTGTGAATGTACACACACACTTTGTTCAATGCACAAAGTTAGAAAAAATATTGGCTAAAATTACCTTCCGGATATGTGTATAAGGTGTATATGTAGCAAAAAATGCATTATGTGCTTAGATTTAGGTCCCAGCGCCATGATATCTCATTATGGTATACAATTATTCCAAAATACAGAAAAATCCGATATCCAAAATACCTCTGGTCCCAAGCATTTTGGATAAGGGATACTCAACCTGTAAAATGTCTTATATATTATGCTGGGCATAACTTATGCAAATATCGCCTCAATCCGCTGATTATAATTGCATAAAGTGTAGCCACGTCTGACCACAAATTATCTATCTGTCGAACATGCTGATTCGAATCAGGTAATTTGTAAGCTGAAAGTCGCCCATACAGTGTATGCGCTGTCCTGGGTGGAGTGACCCCTGTCCGTCACATGGGAGGAACGGGGAAATGTCTCCTCCCCATGGGGAGGAAAGCAGATATCGCGTTCGATATCTCCCAGGGTACAGCCGTGATATCTGCTGGGTATCGGTCTGTCATATAAAATGTTTGTCGGCCTGACAGACATTTTATCTGACAGTATATGCCCAGCATTAGAGTCTAAGGAGAAGATTTATCAAAGCTTGGACAGAAATAAAGTACTAACCAATTAGCTCCTGTCACTTTTGAAACAAAAAAGGCAGAAGCTGATTGGTTGGTACTTTATCTCTCTCCAATCTTTGATAAATCTTCCCCTTTATCTCACAGTGTATGCCCAGCATTATATTTGAAGCACCAACATTTGGCCCTGACTGCACTGGGGATTTAAATGAAATATGCCCACTTCCTCGTTATCTGACAATGGGAATGAAGGTGTTTGTTGAAATACTTAAATTATGTGCTTCTTATTTTGTGCAGTAATGTTTCTGCCCACTGCTCCTCCATATCAATGATAGATTAGGCATTTGGCACTGCTCAACACTCCAGTAACATGGCGGAGCAGCAGCCAGTGTGACTTAAGGAAGGGCGGAGCATCCAGAATGTGAGGCACCTGAGTAGGAGGGGCATCTCTGACCTGTAGAAATCAGTTTAGTTTTCAGTATTGTTCTCCAGAATTTTCTACTGGTGACTCATGCCATCTCAATGGGAAATAAACATTTATCAATTGTTAGGAGGTAGGGAAGTCCCATCATTGGGTATAAACACGTAGAACATATTCTAGTCTATTCAAAGCTAATGACACATATGGCATTGTATTTTTATTATCATCATTATATTATTATTCGCTGTCTACATCTTGCAGTGTGGGAAAGGCTCTCCCATGTATACTCACCATGGTTGCTCTTTGAAGATTTTACTGGGTTGTAGAGGTTTTTTGGAGGACGAGACGGCCCATTGTCATGTGTACCAGAAGTTACAGTTGTGCTGTTATTTCTTTCTCCATGGTTTCCTGAAGCTGACTGGTGACGGAGAATGTCCACAAGAGCTCTGAAACAACGACATCAATAAACAATGCACGTCCAACAAGTCTATGTAGCTACATTGAGATAAACAACCCAACTTCCATAAGAGTAATGGTTTAGAACAGGGGTAGCCAAAACTGGTCCTCGAGAGCTACCAACAGTTAACGTTTTCCAGGTCTCCTCACAGAATCACAAGTTAAGTAATTAGCTCCATCTGTGGATCTTTTAAAATGTGTGAGTGAGTAATGAATACACCTGTGCACCTGCTTGGGGAGCTGGAAAATGTGAACTGTTGGTAGCTCTTGAGGACCAGGGTTGGCTACCACTGGTCAAGAAGCTGGCTACCTTAAGCATTTTCTGATGGTGATGACTAATGTTACACAGCCAACTGGTTTTCCTGCACCATAAAACCACTGTATCTCCATCTCCATTCACAGTGGTCTCACCTCCATCATTATATATATATATATATATATACTATATAATACATAGGGGTGTGCTACCTATTAGTTGTGCAATCCACTACACAAAAAAGACAGCAAAAGCGAGTTCATAGGAGTTGGCGTACCAGAGACCAAAAAATGATTAAAACAAAGTTTTAATGATGATGTTCAATACACATAATTTAGTACATAGGTTTTCAAACTCTATCCTCAGGACCTCAGACAGTTCATTTTTTCCACATCTTCTCACAGAATCACAGGTATATTGCAGGTGTCACAGCTTTGTTTGACATAGCAAAGTATATAAGAAGCATTGTATGAAAATGAAAATCATCAGTTCTCAAACTCATCCTCATCATCCCAAATAGTTCACGTTTTCCAGGTCTCCTCCCAGAATCACAAGTTAAATAATTAGCTCCACCTGCGGATCTTTTAAAATGTGTCAGTGAGTAATGAATACACCTGTGCACCTGCTGGGTGACCTGGAAAACGTGAACTGTTTGGGGTCCTGAGGACCGAGTTTGAGAAGCACTGAGTTAGTAGGATTCCTTTGTTTAGTGAAATATTAATAGTTATGAGAAGTATTGATAAAGTTATACAGTAGTACTGAATGAAAACTTGCTAGGTATTATCTACCTCGCTCTGTCTATAGAGAGACAGCAAGATGTGTTTCAATTAGGACTGTTACTCAAATAAATAGAAATGTAATATTTGTATTTATTACAGTACCTCTCATTGGTATCCAGTCCTTCGGTAGACAGTACTTAGGTCGACAGTCATTAGGTCGACCACTATTGATCGACATGCAATAGGTCGACATGGTCACTAGGTCAACATGGAAAAAAGGTTGACATGAGTTTTTCACATTTTTTTCTTTCATTTTTTAAGCTTTTTCATACTTTACGATCCACGTGGACTACAACTGGGAACGGTAACCTGTGCCGAGCACAGCGGCAGCGGAGCGAGGTATCTTGCCCGAAGCATGGCGAGTGAAGCGAGCCGTGCGAGCGGACGCGGTGCACTAATTGGGGTTCCCGGTCACTTTACGAAGAAAACATCACCTAAAAAACTCATGTCGACCTTGTTTATGTCGGCCATGTCAACCTATTTCAGGTGTCGACCTAGTCACTGTCGACCAATAGTGGGACCTAGTGACTGTCGACCTAGTTACTGTCTATGCTATGATCCACACCCCCTCTCATTATGTGATGTTGTTGTGTTTTCTCCCACATTCATATACTGAAGTGATCTCAGTGGCAAATGCAGGATTTGCATGGGGGGGTTTCCAGAAATGGGTGGAGCTAAGCACGGGGGTGGAGACTGAGGTGACCCAGTATATGCTGGGTCCGTAAAACTAGTGTATGTGTGTGTATGCAATATATATATATATATATATATATATATATACTAGGTGATTCATCGCGCCCTGCGGGCGCTCTTCACACCTTCGTAAGGGGCTACGCCCCCGTAACCCCTATATAAAGGTGAAGGTCTAGAATAGTAGTTGTCAAATGTATTTATATATATATATATATATATATACATACACTGTATGTATGTATGTATATACTGTATGTATGAATATACATATACAATGCATACATATATAAACAAGTATAACACACACAAACACATATATATGTTTTTTTTTAAATATATATATATATATATATATATATATATATATATATACCATAATTAAAATAAAGCAAACTTTTATTAAGCACTTACAAGGGCCACCAGGAAGACAGCAGGCTACAGAGGACGCCAGACAGCCATTAATAAGATTCATCTCTGGAGTCTTGGATAGTGGAGAGATGGAGATCAGGGGGAGCCACAGCTTAAAGACAAATAGCAGACAGGAAGAATCTTCTGCACAACCCGCGATTCACGGGTCTTTAAAGGGGCGGAGTCTAATGCCGCGAGGGTTCGGGGCTTAAATTGCAGTCCGCGAAAAGCAGCCAAAAATTTTTTTTTTTTGTCAGGGGGGGTTTCTAGGTGCTCAGAAACCCCCCATGCGTGCGCCACTGAGTGATCTTATAATGTCAGAGACTGTCAGCCTTAATGTGCATCAGTGCTGAACCTCTCACTAGGGGCAGCACAGCAGCCCACTTGCATCAGAGCTTTCCAGTGTCCCAATTCAGTTACTGTTATATGGACACTAGAGATGTACTGTACAGTTTGGTATTCCAGAAATAAAAACCTAATTTCTTGAATCTAGTCCCAGTTTGGAATCACTTTGGGGTTCTGATTGAAACCGAGTCCCGGCTAAGGCCTGTTGTCAGTTCGGAAATCGGATTTAAAAAACAAAATTTGGATTGCATTTAAACAGGTCCAAATGACAAGATGTTATTGATTTTTATAAAAAAAAAATTTGATCAATTATTATCGATTTAATAAATCAATTTTTAAACTGAACCGAACGAACCAAAAGACTTGAGGGCGGTTTTTGCCAAAACACAATGATGAATTGCAACCAAAACAGGGGGGTCTGCACCCATCTCTAATGGACTCAGAACAAACACTAATAGGTGGAGTCTCAGGAGTGGGCACATGCACAGTCTAGGAGCCTAGATTAGGTTCTAAGCCGCAAAAAGGCAAAATAAAAACTCCAGGTAGGTGGAGGGGTGGCAGAGTCTGATCAGAATCCAGATGAAGTGGAGAGGAGTAGGCACCCAAATCAAAGCCATAACTAAACTTTTTGGTGTCCTGTGCCAGAGAGAGAATTGGCCCCCCCTGGCTCCCTCATTTTTCCAATAGGGACATAATGCACAAAGGGGTAGGGGACATAGGTGGCCAGGAGATGCTCGACTTGAAAAAGGGGGTAAGCTGTAAGTGAAAGTAATTAAAACAGATCTTTGACTGCCAACAGCGCCCCTTACCCCGTAGCGCTATGTGCGGTGCCCCCTCTGCACACACCTAGTTACAGCCCTGCCCAAAATAGTGTGCCTAGGGGTGTCCTGACCCCTAAATTCACCCCTGATGTGCACTATTTATTGCTGATGTTCATATAGGTGGAATAACCTTATTCAAACTGGGTTAGCGCCATATTTCTAGGGAAATTTCACAGGGTCACCATATGCTTCCGGCTTTCAGACAGTGTGGGTTAGTGAAGACCATTCTTTCTCCTAACCTTAGTTCCAGTGTGACAGTGTTAAGGTAAATAATTCTGGTCTTTTATCAAATCTTTATCACAAATTTGGGCATACCGGCCTTAATGGCCAGGAGGCTCCTGAAAATCAAGTGTGGCGCTTGCGCCCCCCCCCCCCCGGAATGGTGGGCAAGTCTCTAGCATCCACCACCAGCCCCTGTACCCCCCTCAGCCAGCCAAAACAGAGCACCAGTGGGTGGTCCGAGGGGGACCCTATGACGCGACATATGGATTAAAACTCTGCTATAACATTAAGCAATTTTGTCATCTGATATATATATATATATATATAGTATGTATACACACACTTTCCACCCACTTCCACCCACTTTGTTGCTATGTTTATGACATGTCACTGATATCTCAGTGGTTAATATATCTTACATAAATACAGTATGCCACCAGAAAATAGACCTTCGTAGAGTGTGACTCATTCTTAAACCTACTGTATAGGTGTAGCTGACATGTCATATCTATGTTTTGGTTGGCCACATATGTCACTATGCAAACATCCTATATACATTATTGGCAGGTTCTCTCCTTCACCAGCCCTTATGATCGAAGGAAATGTATCAAACCTTCTAAAGAGGACGAAGAAAGAAGTTACTCACATCAACCAATCAGATTCCAAATAACATTTATCTAGTACATTCTTTAAAATGATAGTTAGAATAGGCCACTATGGACAGTATCACCACTTCTTTAGGAAGTTTGATAAATGTTCTGCTATATTATTTTTATGTTATGTGTGTTCCTAAAACAGTAGCTTTATAGTTCACATTAATAATTCATGTTTAGTTGTCTCAACCAAAATAAGTATGTTCCTCCCCTGGGTGTTCTTATAATGGCCCAACAATGACAATAATATTTCTTGGTGACATTATTGATATCAATTACAGGCTATAAAATGTTTACCAATTAGTAACCACAAATAAGATGTGGATGCGCGTTTCACTATTCCTAGCTTTATTTAGGCAAAACGTTTTTATTCACTTCAGGACTCTAACTTTATCAGTACTTCTAAGAACTAAAACAAAGGAATCTTAATCTGTTTTAAGTTTAGTAGAGTGTAAGTAACATCATAATAATAATAATAATAATAATAATTATTATTATTTCTCTGACGTCCTAAGTGGATGCTGGGACTCCGTAAGGACCATGGGGAATAGCGGCTCCGCAGGAGACTGGGCACAACTATAAAGAAAGCTTTAGACTACTGGTGTGCACTGGCTCCTCCCACTATGACCCTCCTCCAGACTTCAGTTAGAATCTTGTGCCCGGCTGAGCTGGATGCACACTAGGGGCTCTCCTGAGCTCCTAGAAAGAAAGTATATTTAGGTTTTTTATTTTACAGTGAGATCTGCTGGCAACAGACTCACTGCAGCGAGGGACTAAGGGGAGAAGAAGCGAACCTACCTAACTGGTGGTAGTTTGGGCTTCTTAGGCTATTGGACACCATTAGCTCCAGAGGGATCGACCGCAGGACCCGACCTTGGTGTTCGTTCCCGGAGCCGCGCCGCCGGCCCCCTTACAGAGCCAGAAGCAAGAAGTGTTCCGGAAAATCGGCGGCAGAAGACTTCAGTCTTCAACAAGGTAGCGCACAGCACTGCAGCTGTGCGCCATTGCTCCTCATGCACACCTCACACTCCGGTCACTGATGGGTGCTGGGGGGGGGGGGGGCGCCCTGAGGGTAATATAAGACACCTTGGCTGGCAAATCTACACCATATATAGTCAGGAAGGCTATATAGGTGTAAAAATACCCCTGCCAGAATTCCAGAAAAAGCGGGAGAAGTCCGCCGGAAAAGGGGCGGGGCCATCTCCCTCAGCACACTGGCGCCATTTTTCCCTCACAGCTCCACTGGAAGGACGCTCCCTGGCTCTCCCCTGCAGTTGTCAAGCTACACAAGGGTAAAAAAGAGAGGGGGGGCACTAAATTTAGGCGCAGTATATATATATATATATATATATATATATATATATATATATAAAATAAGCAGCTATAAGGGAAAACACTCATTTATAGTGGGATCCCTGTGTTATATAGCGCTCTGGTGTGTGCTGGCATACTCTCTCTCTGTCTCCCCAAAGGGCTTTGTGGGGTCCTGTCCTCTGTCAGAGCATTCCCTGTGTGTATGCGGTGTGTCGGTACGGCTGTGTCGACATATTTGATGAGGAGGCTTATGTGGAGGCGGAGCAGATGCCTATAAATGTGATGTCACCCCCTGCGGGGTCGACACCTGAGTGGATGGTGCTGTGGAAGGAATTACGCGACAGTGTCGACTCCTTGCATAAAAGGTTTGACGACATACCAAATGTGGGACAGCCGGCTTCTCAGCCTGTGCCTGCCCAGGCGTCTCAAAAGCCATCAGGGGCTCTAAAACGCCCGCTACCTCAGATGGCAGACACAGATGTCGACACGGATACTGACTCCAGTGTCGACGACGATGAGACTAATGTAACTTCCAGTAGGGCCACACGTTACATGATTGAGGCAATGAAAAATGTGTTGCACATTTCTGATGTTACCCCCGGTACCACAAAAAAGGGTATTATGTTTGGAGAGAAAAAACTACAAGTAGCTTTTCCTCCATCTGAGGAGTTAAATGAAGTGTGTGAAGAAGCGTGGGCTTCCCCTGATAAGAAACTGGTAATTTCTAAGAGGTTACTAATGGCGTACCCTTTCCCGCCAGAGGATAGGGCACGTTGGGAAACATCCCCTAGGGTGGATGAAGCGCTCACACGCTTGTCAAAGAAGGTGGCACTACCGTCTCCGGATACGGCCGCCCTGAAGGAATCTGCTGATAGAAAGCAGGAGGCTATCCTGAAGTCTATATATACACACACAGGTGTTATACTGAGACCAGCTATTGCTTCAGCATGGATGTGCAGTGCTGCAGCTGCGTGGTCAGATTCCCTGTCGGAAAATATTGATACCCTAGACAGCGACACTATATTGCTAAACGTAGAGCATATTAAAGACGCACTTTTATACATGAGGGATGCACAGAGGGATATTTGCCGGCTGGCATCTAAAATTAGTGCAATGTCCATTTCTGCCAGGAGAGGGTTATGGACTCGGCAGTGGACAGGAGATGCAGATTCGAAAAGGCACATGGAAGTTCTGCCTTATAAGGGTGAGGAGTTGTTCGGGGATGGTCTCTCGGACCTCGTTTCCACAGCGACAGCTGGGAAGTCTACATTTTTACCCCATGTTCCCTCACAGCCAAAGAAAGCACCGTATTATCAGGTACAGTCCTTTCGGCCCAATAGGGGCAAGCGGGTTAAGGGCGCGTCCTTTCTGCCCAGAGGCAGAGGTAGGGGGAAAAAGCTGCAGCATACAGCCAGTTCCCAGGAGCAAAAGTCCTCCCCCGCTTCCTCTAAGTCCACAGCATGATGCTGGGGCTCCACAGGCGGAGCCAGGTACGGTAGGGGCCCATCTCAAATATTTCAGCAATCAGTGGGCTCGCTCACGGGTGGATCCCTGGATGATCTTTCAAGTAGTATCTCAGGGGTACAAGCTGGAATTCGAGACGTCTCCCCCCCGCCGTTTCCTCAAATCTGCCTTGCCAACCACTCCCTCAGGCAGGGAGGCAGTGTTACAGGCAATTCACAAGCTGTATTCACAACAGGTGATAGTAAAGGTGCCCCTACTTCAACAAGGACGGGGTTACTATTCCACAATGTTTGTGGTACCGAAACCGGACGGTTCGGTGAGACCCATTTTAAATTTGAAATCCTTGAACACATATATAAAAAAATTCAAGTTCAAGATGGAATCGCTCAGGGCAGTTATTGCAAGCCTGGACGAGGGGGATTACATGGTATCACTGGACATCAAGGATGCTTACCTGCATGTCCCCATTTACCATCCTCACCAGGAGTACCTCAGATTTGTGGTACAGGATTGTCATTACCAATTCCAGACGTTGCCGTTCGGTCTATCCACGGCTCCGAGGGTCTTTACCAAGGTAATGGCAGAAATGATGATACTCCTTCGAAAGAAGGGAGTTTTAATTATCCCGTAGTTGGACGATCTCCTGATAAAGGCGAGGTCCAGGGAGCAGATGTTGGTCGGGGTAGCACTATCTCGGGAGGTGCTACAACAGCACGGCTGGATTTTAAATATTCCAAAGTCACAGCTGGTCCCTACGACACGTCTACTGTTCCTGGGGATGGTTCTGGACACAGAACAGAAAAAAGTGTTTCTCCCGGAGGAGAAGGCCAAGGAGCTGTCATCTCTAGTCAGAGGCCTCCTAAAACCAAAACAGGTGTTGGTGCATCACTGCACGCGGATCCTGGGAAAGATGGTAGCTTCCTACGAAGCAATTCCATTCGGCAGGTTCCATGCAAGAACCTTTCAGTGGGACCTGTTGGACAAGTGGTCCGGATCGCATCTTCAGATGCATCGGCTGATAACCCTGTCTCCAAGGACAAGGGTGTCTCTGCTGTGGTGGCTGCAGAGTGCTCATCTTCAAGAGGGCCGCAGATTCGGCATACAGGACTGGGTCCTGGTGACCACGGATGCCAGCCTTCGAGGCTGGGGGGCAGTCACACAGGGAAGAAACTTCCAAGGACTATGGTCAAGTCAGGAGACTTCCCTGCACATAAATATTCTGGAACTAAGGGCCATTTACAATGCCCTAAGTCAGGCAAAACCCCTGCTTCAAAACCAGCCGGTACTGATCCAGTCAGACAACATCATGGCGGTCGCCAATGTAAACCGACAGGGCGGCACGAGAAGCAGGACGGCGATGGCAGAAGCCACAAGGATTCTCCGATGGGCGGAAAATCACGTGTTAGCACTGTCAGCAGTGTTCATTCCGGGAGTGGACAACTGGGAAGCAGACTTCTTCAGCAGGCACGACCTCCACCCGGGAGAGTGGGGACTTCATCCAGAAGTCTTCCAAATGATTGTAAACCGTTGGGAAAGGCCACAGGTGGACATGATGGCGTCCCGCCTCAACAAAAAGCTAGAAAAGTATTGCTCCAGGTCAAGAGACCCGCAGGCGATAGCTGTGGACGCTCTAGTGACACCGTGGGTGTACCGGTCGGTTTATGTGTTCCCTCCTCTCCCTCTCATACCAAAGGTACTGAGGATAATAAGGAGAAGAGGAGTAAGAAGTATACTCATTGTTCCGGATTGGCCAAGAAGAGCTTGGTACCCGGAACTTCAAGAAATGATCTCAGAGGACCCATGGCCTCTGCCGCTCAGACAGGACCTGCTGCAGCAGGGGCCCTGTCTTTTCCAAGACTTACCGCGGCTGCGTTTGACGGCATGGCGGTTGAACACCGGATCCTGAAGGAAAAGGGCATTCCGGAGGAAGTCAATCCTACGCTGATTAAAGCTAGGAAAGAAGTAACGGCTAACCATTATCACCGCATATGGCATAAATATGTTGCGTGGTACGAGGCCAGGAAGGCCCCAACGGAAGAATGTCAGCTGGGCCGTTTCCTGCACTTTCTACAGTCAGGGGTGACTATGGGCCTCAAATTGGGTTCCATTAAGGTCCAGATTTCGGCTCTATCGATTTTCTTCCAGAGAGAACTGGCTTCACTACCTGAAGTTCAAACTTTTGTTAAGGGAGTGCTGCATATTCAGCCCCCTTTTGTGCCTCCAGTGGCACCTTGGGATCTCAACGTGGTGTTGGATTTCCTAAAGTCACATTGGTTTGAGCCACTTAGAACCGTGGACTTGAAGTATCTCATGTGGAAAGTGGTCATGTTGTTGGCATTGGCTTCGGCCAGGCGTGTGTCAGAATTGGCGGCTTTGTCATGTAAAAGCCCTTATCTGATTTTCCATATGGATAGGGCGGAATTGAGGACTCGTCCCCAATTTCTCCCTAAGGTGGTATCAGCCTTTCATCTGAACCAACCTATCGTGGTGCCTGCGGCTACTAAAGACTTGGAAGCTTCCAAGTTGTTGGACGTAGTCAGGGCCCTGAAAATGTATGTTTCCAGGACAGCTGGAGTCGGAAAGACTGACTCGCTATTTATCCTGTATGCACCCAACAAGTTGGGTGCACCTGCTTCAAAGCAGACTATTGCTCGCTGGATCTGTAGTACGATTCAGCTTGCACATTCTGCGGCTGGACTGCCGCATCCTAAATCAGTGAAAGCCCATTCCACGAGGAAGGTGGGCTCTTCTTGGGCGGCTGCCCGAGGGGTCTCGGCTCTACAACTTTGCCGAGCAGCTACTTGGTTGGGGTCAAACACATTTGCTAAATTCTACAAGTTTGACACCCTGGCTGAGGAGGACCTAGAGTTTGCCCATTCGGTGCTGCAGAGTCATCCGCACTCTCCCGCCCGTTTGGGAGCTTTGGTATAATCCCCATGGTCCTTACGGAGTCCCAGCATCCACTTAGGACGTCAGAGAAAATAAGAATTTACTCACCGGTAATTCTATTTCTCGTAGTCCGTAGTGGATGCTGGGCGCCCATCCCAAGTGCGGATTGTCTGCATTACTTGTATATAGTTATTGTTTAACTAAAGGGTTTTTGTTGAGCCATCTGTTGAGAGGCTCAGTTGTTATCATACTGTTAACTGGGTATTGTATCACGAGTTATACGGTGTGATTGGTGTGGCTGGTATGAGTCTTACCCGGGATTCAAAATTCTTCCTTATTGTGTCAGCTCTTCTGGGCACAGTATCCTAACTGAAGTCTGGAGGAGGGTCATAGTGGGAGGAGCCAGTGCACACCAGTAGTCTAAAGCTTTCTTTATAGTTGTGCCCAGTCTCCTGCGGAGCCGCTATTCCCCATGGTCATTACGGAGTCCCAGCATCCACTACGGACTGCGAGAAATAGAATTACCGGTGAGTAAATTCTTATTTATTGTTATTAATTAGTATATTGTTAACAACACATACATTTGTTGCTATGAATACTGGTTAGATGTATAGAAAATGGTACTAATCTAAATGAAAAATAATGCAAATATACATTTTAAAACGTCTTGTATGAGGTGTCTATCAATTTACGTAAAAGTGCTAAGTTAATTTTTTTTTATTACCAAATTAAATCAGCCTTGCAATCATTCTGTGCTTTATCAATTAGAAAAGAAGCAGTATTCTATAGACCACTGCAGAGTTTGGTACCAAAATGGGTGTAAGTAGATAAAAAAATATAAAAGTAAATGCAAAAAAAAAAGAAGCAATTTACACTCATCTTGAGATGCATACACCACTCCATTGCTGACATATGCACCTAGCTTATGACAAGTCATCATCAAACCTGTGCCAGCACTATAGCAGATGCAGAAGACCCTCCTTCTTACAGGCACATATGAGCATAATTGCTGGTCTCCATGAGCTGCAAACATGCCATTACTAGGGACGGCCATCGGTGGGTTATCCATCGATGGTCACCATCAATGGTACCATTGATGGCTAATATCGATGGTATAAAACTAGGGGACCATTGATGGTTTCACCCACCGGTGGTCATCCCTACTTTACTATGGAGTGGGCTGTGGGCCAGTCAGTGACTGGGGATGGGGCTTTGCTGGTGTCGGGGGTGGAGCTATGCTCTTTGTCCCAACACATTGTAGAGGGAAAAAACAATATAGTATTTGCCATCGATGGCAGTAAACCATCTGGTTCTCCACCATTCATGGCTAAAGTATTCAACATCAGGCATAGACCATCAAGGATTTTGAATCATCAATGGTTGATGGCCATCTCTTTTTATTGAAGCATTGGACCAAAAGAATATACATTGTGAAAAAGCATTTGTACAGTGCAATATGATTCTTCTTTAGTCTCATATCAAAGCATTAGGTTATTCCTGAATTTGCCTATTTAAAAACACTTCTTCCTACCCCCACTCTGCATCTCCAGATGTAAGGTTTAATATGGTTGTGGGTCTGCATAATCGCATACAAGTGTGTTGAGCACAATCAGAGAAGATATACTAGATAAGAGGTTATTCAATTAACCGCAGTAATTTACAACAGCTAATTGATTCCCCGGTGGCTATTCAATTACCCCCGAGAGCCAGCAGTATCGTGGATTTTTTTTTCCACCTGCACAAGGCCGGAGAAAACAATCCAAGATAATGGAACCATTTACGCGGCCACGATAGCGAAAACATATTGCTCAGGGGAGTAATTGAATCATAAAATCATAAAAATATATGCTGCACATTGTTCAAGCGGTTTAAGGGCAGTGTCTTTAGATTTGCTATTATGTTGGAGGAAATTGGTTATTACAGTAGGTTGAAATAAATTTTAAACTAAAAACTAGGGAAAGGTAAACATTTAAGATGTATATATTATATACAAGCAGTTTGTAAGATGGAATCCACAGGGAATGGGGCTTAGTTGAGAGAAAGGAGAGAGGGACTAGAAATAGAGTAAGACAAGGTGGTAAACAGATTTCAACAATTAAAAATGGCAGTAAAAATATGATAAATGGATAATATGATATACTAAGTTTAACTGAGACTTGGCCGGATGAGAATCATGATGAACAAGTGAATCGTATATTATAGGAATATAGAAGATAGGAATGGGCAGGGGTTTGTGTATATTAAAAATTTTTTTTAAGACCTGGCCATCTCAATTATATTTGTCAAAATTATGATATTGTAAAGTTTTTTGGGTTGAATATAGTTATTGTTTATTATGATTTTAGTAACCACTTAGCATAAAATAAGAATTTACTCACCGGTAATTCTATTTCTCGTAGTCCGTAGTGGATGCTGGGAACTCTGTAAGGACCATGGGGAATAGCGGCTCCGCAGGAGACTGGGCACAACTAAGAAAGATTTAGGACTACCTGGTGTGCACTGGCTCCTCCCTCTATGCCCCTCCTCCAGACCTCAGTTAGGAAACTGTGCCCGGAAGAGCTGACACAATAAGGAAAGGATTTGGAATCCCGGGTAAGACTCATACCAGCCACACCAATCACACCGTACAACTTGTGATACTATACCCAGTGAACAGTATGAATAACAACTGAGCCTCTCAACAGATGGCTCCAAACAATAACCCTTTAGTTAGGCAATAACTATATACAAGTATTGCAGACAATCCGCACTTGGGATGGGCGCCCAGCATCCACTACGGACTACGAGAAATAGAATTACCGGTTAGTAAATTCTTATTTTCTCTGACGTCCTAGTGGATGCTGGGAACTCCGTAAGGACCATGGGGATTATACCAAAGCTCCCAAACGGGCGGGAGAGTGCGGATGACTTTGCAGCACCGAATGAGCAAACTCAAGGTCCTCCTCAGCCAGGGTATCAAACTTGTAGAATTTAGCAAATGTGTTTGAACCCGACCAAGTAGCAGCTCGGCAAAGTTGTAAAGCCGAGACCCCTCGGGCAGCCGCCCAAGAAGAGCCCACTTTCCTCGTGGAATGGACTTTTACAGATTTAGGATGCGGCAGTCCAGCCGCAGAATGTGCAAGTTGAATCGTACTACAGATCCAGCGAGCAATAGACTGATTTGAAGCAGGAGCACCCAGCTTGTTGTGCGCATACAGGATAAATAGCGAGTCAGTTTTCCTGACTCCAGCCGTCCGGGAAACATAGATTTTCAGGGCCCTGACTACGTCCAGCAACTTGGAATCCTCCAAGTCCTTAGTAGCCGCAGGCACCACAATAGGTTGGTTCAAATGAAAAGCTGATACCACCTTAGGAAGAAATTGGGGACGAGTCCTCAATTCCGCCCTATCCATATGGAAAATCAAATAAGGGCTTTTACATGAAAAAGCCGCCAATTCTGACACACGCCTGGCCGAAGCCAAGGCCAACAGCATGACCACTTTCCACGTGAGATATTTTAGTTCCACGGTTTTAAGTGGCTCAAACCAATGTGACTTAAGGAAATCCAACACCACGTTGAGATCCCAAGGTGCCACTGGAGGCACAAAAGGGGGCTGAATATGCAGCACTCCTTTAACAAACGTCTGAACTTCAGGCAGTGAAGCCAGTTATTTTTGGAAGAAAATCGACAGAGCCGAAATCTGGACCTTAATGGAACCTAATTTGAGGCCCATAGTCACCCCTGACTGTAGGAAGTGCAGAAATCGACCCAGCTGAAATTCCTCCGTTGGGGCCCTTCTGGCCTCACACCACGCAACATATTTTCGCCATGTGCGGTGATAATGGTTTGCGGTCACCTCCTTCCTAGCTTTAATCAGCGTAGGGATGACTTCCTCCGGAATGCCCTTTTCCTTCAGGATCCGGCGTTCAACCGCCATGCCGTCAAACGCAGTCGCGGTAAGTCTTGGAACAGACAGGGTTCCTGCTGCAGCAGGTCCTGTCTGAGCGGCAGAGGCCATGGGTCCTCTGAGATCATTTCTTGATGTTCTGGGTACCAAGCTCTTCTTGGCCAATCCGGAACCACAAGTATAATTCTTACTCCTCTCCTTCTTATTATGCTCAGTACTTTGGGTATGAGAGGCAGAGGAGGGAACACATAAACCGACTGGTACACCCACGGTGTCACTAGAGCGTCCACAGCTATCGCCTGAGGGTCCCTTGACCTGGCGCAATATCTTTTTAGCTTTTTGTTGAGGCGGGACGCCATCATGTCCACCTGTGGCCTTTCCCAACGGTGTACAACCATTTGGAAGACTTCTGGATGAAGTCCCCCATCTCCCGGGTGGAGGTCGTGCCTGCTGAGGAAGTCTGCTTCCCAGTTGTCCACTCCCGGAATGAACACTGCTGACAGTGCTAACACATGATTTTCCGCCCATCGGAGAATCCTTGTGGCTTCTGCCATCGCCATCCTGCTTCTTGTGCCGCCCTGACGGTTTACATGGGCGACCGCCTTGATGTTGTCTGACTGGATCAGCACCGGCTGGTTTTGAAGCAGGGGTCTTGCCTGACTTAGGGCATTGTAAATGGCCCTTAGTTCCAGAATATTTCTGTGTAGGGAAGTCTCCTGACTTGTCCATAGTCCTTGGAAGTTTCCTCCCTGTGTGACTGCCCCCCCAACCTCGAAGGCTGGCATCCGTGGTCACCAGGATCCAGTCCTGTATGCCGAATCTGCGGCCCTCTAGAAGATGAGCACTCTGCAGCCACCACAACAGCGACACCCTGGTCCTTGGAGACAGGGTTATTAGCCGATGCATCTGAAGATGCGATCCGGACCATTTGTCCAACAGATCCCACTGAAAGATCCTTGCATGGAACCTTCCGAATGGAATTGCTTCGTAAGAAGCCACCATCTTTCCCAGGACTCGCGTGCAGTGGTGCACCGACACCTGTTTTGGTTTTAGGAGGTCTCTGACTAGAGATGACAACTCCTTGGCCTTCTCCTCCGGGAGAAACACTTTTTTCTGTTCTGTGTCCAGAACCATCCCCAGGAACAGTAGACGCGTTGTAGGAACCAGCTGCGACTTTGGAATATTCAGGATCCAGCCGTGCTGTTGTAGCACTTCCCGAGCTAGTGCTACTCCGATCAACAACTGTTCCCTGGACCTCGCCTTTATAAGGAGATCGTCCAAGTACGGGATAATTAAAACTCCCTTTTTTCGAAGGTGTATCATCATTTCGGCCATTACCTTGGTAAATACCCTCGGTGCCGTGGACAGACCAAACGGCAACGTCTGGAATTGGTAATGACAGTCCTGTACCACAAATCTGAGGTACTCCTGGTGAGGAGGGGAAATGGGGACATGCAGGTAAGCATCCTTGATGTCCAGTGATACCATGTAATCCCCCTCGTCCAGGCTTGCAATCACCGCTCTGAGCGATTCCATCTTGAACTTGAACCTTCTTATATAAGTGTTCAAGGATTTTAAATTTAAAATGGGTCTCACCGAACCGTCCGGTTTCGGTACCACAAACATTGTGGAATAGTAACCCCGTCCTTGTTGAAGGAGGGGTACCTTGATTATCACCTGCTGAGAATACAGCTTGTGAATCGCCTCCAGCACTGCCTCCCTGTCCGGGGGAGCTGTCGGCAAGGCAGATTTGAGGAAACGGCGAGGGGGAGACGTCTCGAATTCCAGCTTGTACCCCTGAGATACTCCCTGTAGAATCCAGGGATCCACCCATGAACGAGCCCACTGGTCGCTGAAGTTCTTGAGACGGGCCCCCACCGTACCTGGCTCTGCCTGTGGAGCCCCAGTGTCATGCGGTGGACTTAGAGGAAGCGGGGGAGGACTTTTGTTCCTGGGAACTGGCTGTATGTTGCAGCTTTTTCCCTCAACCTCTGCCTCTGGGCAGAAAGGACGCGCCTCTAACCCGCTTGCCTTTCTGGGGCCGAAAGGACTGTACCTGATAATACGGTGCTTTCTTTGGCTGTGAGGGAACATGGGGTAAAAATGCTGACTTCCCAGCTGTCGCTGTGGAAACGAGGTCCGAGAGACCATCCCCAAACAACTCCTCACCCTTGTAAGGCAAAACTTCCATGTGCCTTTTAGAATCTGCATCTCCTGTCCACTGCCGAGTCCACAATCCTCTCCTGGCAGAAATGGACATTGCGTTTATTTTAGATGCCAGCCGGCAAATATCCCTCTGTGCATCTCTCATGTATAAGACAGCGTCTTTAATATGCTCTACGGTTAGCAATATAGTGTCCCTGTCTAGGGTATCAATGTTTTCCGACAGGGAATCTGACCACGCAGCTGCAGCACTGCACATCCATGCTGAAGCAATAGCCGGTCTCAGTATAATTCCTGAGTGTGTATATACAGACTTCAGGATAGCCTCCTGCTTTCTATCTGCAGGCTCCTTTAGGGCGGCCGTGTCCGGAGACGGTAGTGCCACCTTTTTTGACAGACGTGTGAGCGCTTTATCCACCCTAGGGGATGTCTCCCAACGTGACCTGTCCTCTGGCGGGAAAGGGTACGCCATTAGTAACTTTTTAGAAATTACCAGTTTCTTATCGGGGGAAGCCCACGCTTCATTTAATTCATCAGATGGGGGAAAAACCACTGGTAGCTTTTTCTCCCCAAACATAATACCCTTTTTTGTGGCACCTGGGGTAATATCAGAAATGTGCCACACATTTTTCATTGCCGTAATCATGTAACGTGTGGCCCTACTGGAAGTTACATTAGTCTCATCGTCGTTGACACTGGAGTCAGTATCCGTGTCGACATCTGTGTCTGCCATCTGAGGTAGCGGGCGTTTTAGAGCCCCTGATGGCTTTTGAGACGCCTGGGCAGGCACGGGCTGAGCAGCCGGCTGTCCCACATCTGCTATGTCGTCAAACCTTTTATGTAAGGAGTTGACACTGTCGCGTAATTCCTTCCACATGTCCATCCATTCAGGTGTCGACCCCGCAGGGGGTGACATCACATTTGTCGGCACTTGCTCCGCCTCCACATAAGCCTCCTCATCAAACATGTCGACACAGCCGTACCGACACACCGCACACACACAGGGAATGCTCTGACTGAGGACAGGACCCCACAAAGTCCTTTGGGGAGACAGAGAGAGAGAGTATGCCAGCACACACCAGAGCGCTATATAATGCAGGGATACACACTACACACAGTGATTTTTTCCCCTATAGCTGCTATAATACACAGTTTTGCGCCTCAATTTAGTGCCCCCCCTCTCTTTTTTACCCTATTGAGCCTGGAAACTGCAGGGGAGAGCCTTGAGAGCGTCCTTCCAGCGGAGCTGTGAGAGGAAATGGCGCCAGTGTGCTGAGGGAGATAGCCCCGCCCCCTTCACGGCGGACTTCTCCCGCTTTTTTCAGGATATTTTTGGCAGGGGATTTTACACATATATAGTCTTACTGACTATATTATGTGTGTATTTGCCAAGCTAAGGCATTTTTATTGCAGCCCAGGGCGCCCCCCCCCCCCCCCCAGCGCCCTGCACCCATCAGTGACCGGAGTGTGTGGTGTGCATGGGGAGCAATGGCGCACAGCTGCAGTGCTGTGCGCTACCTTAATGAAGACCGGAGTCTTCAGCCGCCGATTTCCTGGACGTTCTTCTTGCTTCTGGCTCTACAAGGGGGGCGGCGGCGTGGCTCCGGGACCGGACGACCGAGGCTGGGCCTGTGTTCGATCCCTCTGGAGCTAATGGTGTCCAGTAGCCTAAGAAGCCCAAGCTAGCTACAAGCAGGTAGGTTTGCTTCTTCTCCCCTCAGTCCCTCGTAGCAGTGAGTCTGTTGCCAGCAGATCTCACTGAAAATAAAAAACCTAAATATACTTTCTTTCTAAGAGCTCAGGAGAGCCCCTAGTGTGCAACCAGCTCGGCCGGGCACAAAATTCTAACCGAGGTCTGGAGGAGGGGCATAGAGGGAGGAGCCAGTGCACACCAGGTAGTCCTAAATCTTTCTTAGTTGTGCCCAGTCTCCTGCGGAGCCGCTATTCCCCATGGTCCTTACGGAGTTCCCAGCATCCACTAGGACGTCAGAGAAATGATTATACTAAAATTCCTTAACTATCCATAAATTAGGCCAGTAAAACTATTATATACAAATAGTATAATGTATATAAAGGTAATCTATGGTAGATATTACATTAATAGGCAATTTACATGTTTCCCAAGTGACAGAAGAACTAGTGAAGGGAAGCTCTATTAGACTTAGGGGGTCATCCAGACCCGATCGCTGCTGTGCATTTTTGCACAGCAGCAATTGGGTCTGAACTGCGCATGCTGACGGCTGTCTTAAGCTAGCGATCGACTCTGCCTGATTGACAGGCAGAGGCGGTTGCTGAGCGGGAGGGGGCAGGCCGGTGGCATTTGGCCGCCATTTAGGGAGCACGGTCTGGGCAACGCAGGCGTACCCGGACCATTGGGGGGCAGGCCCACGGCGGCTAAGTGACGTTACACGCAGCCGCTGCGGCCCTCCCAGCGACGAGTAACTCCTGCCAGCGTGCAGGAGCTGCGCTGGCAGGGAGTTACTCCTACAGTACAAAAGCATCGCCGCTGTGCAATGCTTTTGTACTTCTGCGACTGGGCAGGGCCTGACATGCGGGGCGTACTTGCCCTGTGCTGGGCGTCTCCCCGCATGTCTGAGTGCCTGATCGTAGCTGTGCTAAATTTAGCACAGCTGCGATCAACTCTGAATCACCCCCTTAGTTCTAACTATCTAGACAGATAGTATATCTAATGTACAGGTGAGCTGATATTTATTTAGAGAATATAGTAGAGATGAGCGGGTTCGGTTCCTCGGAATCCGAACCCGCCCGAACTTCAGCTTTTTTTACACGGATCCGAGCGACTCGGATCTTCCCGCCTTGCTCGGTTAACCCGAGCGCGCCCGAACGTCATCATGACGCTGTCGGATTCTCGCGAGGCTCGGATTCTATCGCGAGACTCGGATTCTATATAAGGAGCCGCGCGTCGCCGCCATTTTACACGTGCATTGAGATTGATAGTGAGAGGACGTGGCTGGCGTCCTCTCCGTTTAGAGAAGAAATAGATAGGAGAGTGAGAGTGAGACAGTGACACTTCATTTACTGGAGCTTAGGAGGAGTACTCAGACAGAGAGTGCAGAATTTTGCTGATAGTATTAGTTAGTTATACTAGTGACAGAGTGAGACAGTGACACTTCATTTACTGGAGCTTAGGAGGAGTACTCAGACAGAGAGTGCAGAATTTTGCTGATAGTATTAGTTAGTTATACTAGTGACTGACCAGTGACCACCAGTGCAGTTTTATATTATTTAATATAATCCGTTCTCTGCCTGAAAAAACGATACACAGTGACTCAGTCACATACCATATCTGTGCTCAGCCCAGTGTGCTGCTGCATCATCTATGTATAATATCTGACTGTGCTCACACAGCTTAATTGTGGGGGAGACTGGGGAGCAGTTAGGTTATAGCAGGAGCCAGGAGTACATATTAAAAAATTAAACAGTGCACACTTTTTTTCTGCAGGAGTGCCACTGCCAGTGTGACTGACCAGTGACCTGACCACCAGTATATAGTATACTATATTGTATTGTGAATGTCTGCCTGTAAAAGTTAAACACACGTCGTGTGACTTGTGTGGTGTTTTTTTATTCTATAAAATAAAAAACTCATTCTGCTGACAGACAGTGTCCAGCAGGTCCGTCATTATATAATATATACCTGTCCGGCTGCAGTAGTGATATATATATATTTTTTATATCATTGTTTATCATCCAGTCGCAGCAGACACAGTACGGTAGTTCACGGCTGTAGCTACCTCTGTGTCGGCACTCGGCAGTCCATCCATAATTGTATACCACCTACCCGTGGTTTTTTTTTTCTTTCTTCTTTATACATACTACATCTCATTATCATCCAGTCTATATTAGCAGCAGACACAGTACAGTACGGTAGTCCACGGCTGTAGCTACCTCTGTGTCGGCACTCGGCAGTCCGTCCATAATTGTATACCACCTACCCGTGTTTTTTTTTTCTTTCTTCTTTATACATACTACATCTCATTATCAACCAGTCTATATTAGCAGCAGACACAGTACGGTAGTCCACGGCTGTAGCTACCTCTGTGTCTGCACTCGGCAGTCCGTCCATAATTGTATACCACCTACCCGTGGTTTTTTTTTCTTTCTTCTTTATACATACTACATCTCATTATCATCCAGTCTATATTAGCAGTAGACACAGTACAGTACGGTAGTCCACGGCTGTAGCTACCTCTGTGTCGGCACTCGGCAGTCCGTCCATAATTGTATACCACCTACCCGTGGTTTTTTTTTTCTTTCTTCTTTATACATACTACATCTCATTATCAACCAGTCTATATTAGCAGCAGACACAGTACGGTAGTCCACGGCTGTAGCTACCTCTGTGTCGGCACTCGGCAGTCCATCCATAATTGTATACCACCTACCCGTGGTTTTTTTTTCTTTCTTCTTTATACATACTACATCTCATTATCATCCAGTCTATATTAGCAGCAGACACAGTACAGTACGGTAGTCCACGGCTGTAGCTACCTCTGTGTCGGCACTCGGCAGTCCGTCCATAATTGTATACCACCTACCCGTGTTTTTTTTTTTCTTTCTTCTTTATACATAATACATCTCATTATCATCCAGTCTATATTAGCAGCAGACACAGTACAGTACGGTAGTCCACGGCTGTAGCTACCTCTGTGTCGGCACTCGGCAGTCCATCCATAATTGTATACCACCTACCCGTGTTTTTTTTTTCTTTCTTCTTTATACATACTACATCTCATTATCATCCAGTCTATATTAGCAGCAGACACAGTACAGTACAATAGTCCACGGCTGTAGCTACCTCTGTGTCGGCACTCGGCAGTCCGTCCATAATTGTATACCACCTACCCGTGTTTTTTTTTTCTTTCTTCTTTATACATACTACATCTCATTATCATCCAGTCTATATTAGCAGCAGACACAGTACAGTACGGTAGTCCACGGCTGTAGCTACCTCTGTGTCGGCACTCGGCAGTCCGTCCATAATTGTATACCACCTACCCGTGGTTTTTTTTTTCTTTCTTCTTTATACATACTACATCTCATTATCAACCAGTCTATATTAGCAGCAGACACAGTACGGTAGTCCACGGCTGTAGCTACCTCTGTGTCGGCACTCGGCAGTCCATCCATAATTGTATACCACCTACCCGTGGTTTTTTTTTCTTTCTTCTTTATACATACATACTACATCTCATTATCATCCAGTCTATATTAGCAGCAGACACAGTACAGTACAATAGTCCACGGCTGTAGCTACCTCTGTGTCGGCACTCGGCAGTCCATCCATAATTGTATACTAGTATCCATCCATCTCCATTGTTTACCTGAGGTGCCTTTTAGTTGTGCCTATTAAAATATGGAGAACAAAAATGTTGAGGTTCCAAAATTAGGGAAAGATCAAGATCCACTTCCACCTCGTGCTGAAGCTGCTGCCACTAGTCATGGCCGAGACGATGAAATGCCAGCAACGTCGTCTGCCAAGGCCGATGCCCAATGTCATAGTACAGAGCATGTCAAATCCAAAACACCAAATATCAGTAAAAAAAGGACTCCAAAACCTAAAATAAAATTGTCGGAGGAGAAGCGTAAACTTGCCAATATGCCATTTACCACACGGAGTGGCAAGGAACGGCTGAGGCCCTGGCCTATGTTCATGGCTAGTGGTTCAGCTTCACATGAGGATGGAAGCTCTCAGCCTCTCGCTAGAAAACTGAAAAGACTCAAGCTGGCAAAAGCACCGCAAAGAACTGTGCGTTCTTCGAAATCCCAAATCCACAAGGAGAGTCCAATTGTGTCGGTTGCGATGCCTGACCTTCCCAACACTGGACGTGAAGAGCATGCGCCTTCCACCATTTGCACGCCCCCTGCAAGTGCTGGAAGGAGCACCCGCAGTCCAGTTCCTGATAGTCAGATTGAAGATGTCAGTGTTGAAGTACACCAGGATGAGGAGGATATGGGTGTTGCTGGTGCTGGGGAGGAAATTGACCAGGAGGATTCTGATGGTGAGGTGGTTTGTTTAAGTCAGGCACCCGGGGAGACACCTGTTGTCCGTGGGAGGAATATGGCCACTGACATGCCTGGTGAAAATACCAAAAAAATCAGCTCTTCGGTGTGGAAGTATTTCAACAGAAATGCGGACAACAGGTGTCAAGCCGTGTGTTGCCTTTGTCAAGCTGTAATAAGTAGGGGTAAGGACGTTAACCACCTCGGAACATCCTCCCTTATACGTCACCTGCAGCGCATTCATAATAAGTCAGTGACAAGTTCAAAAACTTTGGGCGACAGCGGAAGCAGTCCACTGACCAGTAAATCCCTTCCTCTTGTAACCAAGCTCACGCAAACCACCCCACCAACTCCCTCAGTGTCAATTTCCTCCTTCCCCAGGAATGCCAATAGTCCTGCAGGCCATGTCACTGGCAATTCTGACGAGTCCTCTCCTGCCTGGGATTCCTCCGATGCATCCTTGCGTGTAACGCCTACTGCTGCTGGTGCTGCTGTTGTTGCTGCTGGGAGTCGATGGTCATCCCAGAGGGGAAGTCGTAAGCCCACTTGTACTACTTCCAGTAAGCAATTGACTGTTCAACAGTCCTTTGCGAGGAAGATGAAATATCACAGCAGTCATCCTGCTGCAAAGCGGATAACTGAGGCCTTGACAACTATGTTGGTGTTAGACGTGCGTCCGGTATCCGCCGTTAGTTCACAGGGAACTAGACAATTTATTGAGGCAGTGTGCCCCCGTTACCAAATACCATCTAGGTTCCACTTCTCTAGGCAGGCGATACCGAGAATGTACATGGACGTCAGAAAAAGACTCACCAGTGTCCTAAAAAATGCAGTTGTACCCAATGTCCACTTAACCACGGACATGTGGACAAGTGGAGCAGGGCAGGGTCAGGACTATATGACTGTGACAGCCCACTGGGTAGATGTATGGACTCCCGCCGCAAGAACAGCAGCGGCGGCACCAGTAGCAGCATCTCGCAAACGCCAACTCTTTCCTAGGCAGGCTACGCTTTGTATCACCGCTTTCCAGAATACGCACACAGCTGAAAACCTCTTACGGCAACTGAGGAAGATCATCGCGGAATGGCTTACCCCAATTGGACTCTCCTGTGGATTTGTGGCATCGGACAACGCCAGCAATATTGTGTGTGCATTAAATATGGGCAAATTCCAGCACGTCCCATGTTTTGCACATACCTTGAATTTGGTGGTGCAGAATTTTTTAAAAAACGACAGGGGCGTGCAAGAGATGCTGTCGGTGGCCAGAAGAATTGCGGGACACTTTCGGCGTACAGGCACCACGTACAGAAGACTGGAGCACCACCAAAAACTACTGAACCTGCCCTGCCATCATCTGAAGCAAGAAGTGGTAACGAGGTGGAATTCAACCCTCTATATGCTTCAGAGGTTGGAGGAGCAGCAAAAGGCCATTCAAGCCTATACAATTGAGCACGATATAGGAGGTGGAATGCACCTGTCTCAAGCGCAGTGGAGAATGATTTCAACGTTGTGCAAGGTTCTGATGCCCTTTGAACTTGCCACACGTGAAGTCAGTTCAGACACTGCCAGCCTGAGTCAGGTCATTCCCCTCATCAGGCTTTTGCAGAAGAAGCTGGAGACATTGAAGGAGGAGCTAACACGGAGCGATTCCGCTAGGCATGTGGGACTTGTGGATGGAGCCCTTAATTCGCTTAACAAGGATTCACGGGTGGTCAATCTGTTGAAATCAGAGCACTACATTTTGGCCACCGTGCTCGATCCTAGATTTAAAGCCTACCTTGGATCTCTCTTTCCGGCAGACACAAGTCTGCTGGGGTTGAAAGACCTGCTGGTGAGAAAATTGTCAAGTCAAGCGGAACGCGACCTGTCAACATCTCCTCCTTCACATTCTCCCGCAACTGGGGGTGCGAGGAAAAGGCTCAGAATTCCGAGCCCACCCGCTGGCGGTGATGCAGGGCAGTCTGGAGCGACTGCTGATGCTGACATCTGGTCCGGACTGAAGGACCTGACAACGATTACGGACATGTCGTCTACTGTCACTGCATATGATTCTCTCCCCATTGAAAGAATGGTGGAGGATTATATGAGTGACCGCATCCAAGTAGGCACGTCACACAGTCCGTACTTATACTGGCAGGAAAAAGAGGCAATTTGGAGGCCCTTGCACAAACTGGCTTTATTCTACCTAAGTTGCCCTCCCACAAGTGTGTACTCCGAAAGAGTGTTTAGTGCCGCCGCTCACCTTGTCAGCAATCGGCGTACGAGGTTACATCCAGAAAATGTGGAGAAGATGATGTTCATTAAAATGAATTATAATCAATTCCTCCGCGGAGACATTGACCAGCAGCAATTGCCTCCACAAAGTACACAGGGAGCTGAGATGGTGGATTCCAGTGGGGACGAATTGATAATCTGTGAGGAGGGGGATGTACACGGTGATATATCGGAGGATGATGATGAGGTGGACATCTTGCCTCTGTAGAGCCAGTTTGTGCAAGGAGAGATTAATTGCAGACCCTGTCACTGAAATGATGGGTTGGTTAAAGTGTGCATGTCCTGTTTATACAACATAAGGGTGGGTGGGAGGGCCCAAGGACAATTCCATCTTGCACCTCTTTTTTCTTTTCTTTTTCTTTGCGTCATGTGCTGTTTGGGGAGGGTTTTTTGGAAGGGCCATCCTGCGTGACACTGCAGTGCCACTCCTAGATGGGCCCGGTGTTTGTGTCGGCCACTAGGGTCGCTTATCTTACTCACACAGTCAGCTACCTCATTGCGCCTCTTTTTTTCTTTGCGTCATGTGCTGTTTGGGGAGGGTTTTTTGGAAGGGCCATCCTGCGTGACACTGCAGTGCCACTCCTAGATGGGCCCGGTGTTTGTGTCGGCCACTAGGGTCGCTAATCTTACTCACACAGCTACCTCATTGCGCCTCTTTTTTTCTTTGCGTCATGTGCTGTTTGGGGAGTGTTTTTTGGAAGGGCCATCCTGCGTGACACTGCAGTGCCACTCCTAGATGGGCCCGGTGTTTGTGTCGGCCACTAGGGTCGCTTATCTTACTCACACAGCGACCTCGGTGCAAATTTTAGGACTAAAAATAATATTGTGAGGTGTGAGGTATTCAGAATAGACTGAAAATGAGTGTAAATTATGGTTTTTGAGGTTAATAATACTTTGGGATCAAAATGACCCCCAAATTCTATGATTTAAGCTGTTTTTTAGGGTTTTTTGAAAAAAACACCCGAATCCAAAACACACCCGAATCCGACAAAAAAAATTCGGTGAGGTTTTGCCAAAACGCGGTCGAACCCAAAACACGGCCGCGGAACCGAACCCAAAACCAAAACACAAAACCCGAAAAATTTCCGGCGCTCATCTCTAGAATATAGATCACAAAATATTAAGTAAATACTACTGCTGGTGCATATTGTATTTCCTCACATTTTCTAGGAAGAAAACACAATTAATATGATTAAATAAAAAACTTATTTAAGCTAATAAGGGAATAATGGCCCTCATTCCGAGTTGATCGGTCGCAAGGCGAATTTAGCAGAGTTACACACGCTAAGCCGCCGCCTACTGGGAGTGAATCTTAGCTTCTTAAAATTGCGACCGATGTATTCGCAATATTGCGATTACTAACTACTTAGCAGTTTCAGAGTAGCTCCAGACTTACTCTGCCTGTGCGATCAGTTCAGTGCTTGTCGTTCCTGGTTGACGTCACAAACACACCCAGCGTTCGCCCAGGCACTCCCACCGTTTCCCCGGCCACTCCTGCGTTTTTTCCGGAAACGGTAGCGTTTTCAGCCACACGCCCCTGAAACGCCGTGTTTCCGCCCAGTAACACCCATTTCCTGTCAATCACATTACGATCGCCAGAGCGAAGAAAAAGCCGTGAGTAAAAATACTTTCTTCATAGTAAAGTTACTTGGCGCAGTCGCAGTGCGAACATTGCGCATGCGTACTAAGCGGATTTTCACTGCGATGCGATGAAAAATACCGAGCGAACAACTCGGAATGAGGGCCAATGACAGCATTGAGATTATTAAACTAAAAGTGACTGCAGTATGGATATATAATGGGCAGAATAACATGGCTAGACATTGATAAATGTATTATATGGCCTGACATTGGTTGTACTCGTCTATATAAGATGGGTGAAATTGGGAATTCGATTATTTTTATAAGGGCAATTTGGGGAATTTATTATTATTATTATTATTATTATTATTATTAATAATAATAATAATAATAATCTTGCACTAAATAAAGAAATAAGCAAGCTTTGTAACAACCTCACTAGGGCATACTTATCAATACTATTTTGTGGGGAATACCCCAATCACAGCCATATAAAAGCGTCTTGGGTCCTGTTAGAGAAAGAGCAGTATATGAGTAAAATGATTAATAATTATTATTATTATTGGTGGTCATTCCGAGTTGTTCGTTCGTTGCCTATTTTCGCTATGCTGCGATTTGTTCCTAAATGCGCATGCGCATGGTACGCAGCGTGCATGCGCTTAGTTATTTAACTAAAAACTTTTCAGTCGCACTGCTGATCGGTAAATGATTGAGATGAAAGGGGCGTTTCTGGGTGGTAACTGAGCGTTTTCCGGGAGTGTGCTAAAAAAACGCAGGCGTGTCAGGGAAAAACGCGGGAGTGTCTGGAGAAGCGGGGGAGTGGCTGGCCGAACGCAGGGCGTGTTTGTGACGTCAAACCAGGAACTAAACAGACTGAGCTGATCGCAATCTGTGAGTAGGTCTGGAGCTACTCACAAACGGCAAGGAAATATTTAGTAGCAATTCTGCTACTATTTCGTTCGCTATTCTGCTATGCTTAGATACACTCCCAGAGGGCGGCGGCCTAGCGTTTGCAATGCTGCTAAAAGCAGCTAGCGAGCGAACTACTCGGAATGAGGGCCATTATCCCCAGACGCCATTTTGGGGGCTGCATTTCGCAACACTTTTTAGAAGAGGAGTACCTGATTGTGTGAGTGATGACTTTTCTTTTTACTGATCTCCAGGATGAGCTTTTATGGGAGCCCATGTCCCAGTGGCTGTAACTTAATGCATTCCACGAAGAAAAAAAAAATCCCTTATTGCTATAATATGCAGTGATAAGGAATCTTCATTTTCAGGGGCATACAGCATTTTATAATAAATATTCTCCTTGTAGTTTACAGCTACTGTAAACAATTTGACGTAAATATGATGAATCTTTATCAACTTTAAACCCAATATGACAGGCAAGGCTGCCCGGACTCAGATAGGCCCGCAGCCTGAACACTGTACGGCCCCCTGCCAGTGACCAGTGGCGCACCAGGGGGGGATTGAGTACCCCCCATAATAGGCCAAATATATATTTTTTAGAGGCAAAGACAGCTATGTCTCCATCATAGCAAAAGCCTCAACTGTGACCGTGATTGTGGACCTGCAGCTTTCTGCATGCTCAGCCACAGCAGCTCCCTTCGTCCTCACATTGCTGTCCGTTTTCTCTCAGTGCGGGTATGTGTAAATATATGTGTTTGTGTGTGTTTATGCATGTATGTACTGTATGTATGTTTGTGTGCTATGATTTTATATAGATATATATACTGTAAACCAATCGAGCAAGCAGTGGCACTCAGAGACAATCATATCCAAAATGTGCAAAACAGTGTTTAATTCATCACAATCTCCAACGTTTCGGGGCCGTGGCGCCCCTTTGTCAAGGTGATACAAAGGGGCGCCACGGCCCCCAGAACGGAGATTGTGATGAATTAAACACCGTTTGCACCTTTTGGATATGAACGTCTCTGAGTGCCACTGCTTGCACGATTGCAGGCTGTAAGCTACTAAGGAAGAGTGCCGATCCACGTACTGTATATACAGGGCTGGTGCAAGGTCTCTGCACCCTAGGCAAAGCTTCAGCCTAGCGCCCCCTAACCTGCAATCCCCACCACCACCACCCCTCGGAGGGGAGATGCAGGTAACCACTATGTGGGCTGGGGTGAATAGCCTCATTATACAGTGACGTGCGGTGGGGTGAGGCAGGTGAGGCAGAGGCTTTCCTGTCATACTAATGTTTGTACTAGAGTTTTTACTGTTTAAAGTATATGAAAAATACAAAGAATATGTTTGAAATATCTTCTTTGCAGTATTCTAATAATTTTTATAGCCAAAACTGTGGAGTAAAAAGTCTATGGCAGGTGAGGCAATGCCTCACCTGTGTATCTTTTCAGCACATCTCTAATCAAAACTCACAAATTTTTCAGGAGTTTATACTGCTGCACATGTGTTTAATGCCCAGATGTACCCTTTGGCTCATATATTGCATATAAATCTGGCTTTGGTGCAAGTCAGTGCCTCCTGAGCAATTTAGCTCACCGCACGTCCCTGATACATATACACTCAAGGACATTTAAAGTGAAAAAGTATATTGTGAACAAAGTCACAAAATTACCCAGCGACACTGCTGGGTGCAGACATGTAGTCAGGTGCTGCTTGCTGCTGGAGAGCATGAGGTGCATCAGGGCTTTGAGGAGCGACCATGGGGGTGCCCCTCGGAAGCCATACTTTCATTCGCCTCCTATGTGTCTTCACATGACTTGATGTTACACATGTCGGTATGGAAGAAGCGCTGAGACACTATGGGGTAAATTTACTGAGATGGGAGTTCTATATAAGATGGGATGTTGCCCATAGCAACCAATCAAATTCTACTTCTCATTTGTCTAGCACCTTCTAGAAGATAATACCTGGAATCTGATTGGTTGCTATGGGCAACATCCCATCTTAACTAAAACTCACATCTTAGTAAATTTAGCCCTATGTTGGGACAGCCTGATAGCAGTGACTGCACCTGATTAGACCCACAGCAGCAGCAGCCAGCACAGTGTAAAAGGAGGAGGCCGCATACAGAGATATCCTTCATTTTTTTGCTAGATGAATTCAGTGGCGCCCTCCAGGGGCCTGCGCCCCTAGGCAGCATCCTAAAGGTAGAGCCGGTCCTGTGTAGATAGATAGATAGATAGATAGATAGATAGATAGATAGATAGATAGATAGATAGATATGTATAAGGTGTTTAACTGTAATGTGAGAAGTGCTTGTTTAAAGTCCTGGATATAACTACTGAGAAATGTGTGATTTAGAGTACATTATAAAGCGCTGTCACGTTACATGCATGAATGTAGTATAAGCAACGGTGCAAGTGGGTGGGTACAGCGTACACTTAAGAATTTAGCCGTGGGTACGCCGTACCCACCGCTGACTGGCCACCGCTCCTCGCCGCTCCCTCCGCTGCTGCGAGGGGAGGAGAGCGCAGCGTTCGCCTCTCCTGCCCCTCAGTGTCATCCTTCAATTCGGCGCTGAATTGAAGGAAGACACCCGCACTGCCGCCGGAGACTGAGGGGCAGGATAGGCACAGGCTGCGCTCTCCTCCCCTCACACACACACACACACACACACACACACACACACACACGACAGCAGCAGCAGCGGTGAGCAGCAGGGGAAGGGGGAGCATGTATACCTGGCACTGGGGGCATATCTGGCACTGGGGGGACATGTGTATCTGGCACTGGGGGTATATCTGGCACTGGGGGTATATCTGGCACTGGGGGGACATGTGTATCTGGCACTGGGGGCATATCTGTATCTAGCACTGGGGGCATATCTGGCACTGGGGGGACATGTGTATCTGGCACTGGGTGCATATCTGGCACGGCGGGGTCATGTGTATCTGGCACTTGGGGCATTTCTGTATCTGGCACTGGGGGCATATCTGGCACTGTGGGGGCATTTCTGCATCTGGCACTGGGGGGCAATGTATATATGACACAGTGGGGGCATTTGTGTATCTGGCACTGTGAGGCAATGTATATCTGGCACTCTGGGGGGCATTTGTGTATCTGGCACTGTGGGGCAATGTGTATCTGGCACTGTGGGGCATTTGTGTATCTGGCACTGTGAGGCAATGTATATCTGGCACTCTGGGGGGAATTTGTGTATCTGGCACAGTGAGGCAATGTGTATCTGGCACTGTGGGGCAATGTATATCTGGCACTGTGGGGCAACGTGTATCTGGCACTATTGGGGTCATATGTGTAACTGCCCCTCCCCCCATTTGTATATCACTCCCCATTTTCATTGGCCACGCCCCATGTAGAATTTGGCCACACCCATTTTTTGAACGGCACGCACACAGTACCTATAAGGGTATAAGATGATTGTTGTCCAAATGTCTTTTCTTGGAGTGTTCGAAAAGTCCGTGTACAATAGGTGTGATACATATAAATGTATACAAGGGGGGTCCTGTCTGTTACATCTGTACTGGGCCCCACAATTTCTGATGCCAGTTCTGATGACTTGAGAAAGTGTTTAAATCCGAATTTAAAGGGATAAAGTGCTATTGTGTAAAAGTGATATCAAGGGTGCAGTTTATTGGTATTTTGGCAGCTAAGTAGAAGTGCATTAAATCTCTCATCACACATAATGCTGAGGGAAAAGAAAATGGTCAATTGCATTTTTAGCAGTTGTTCTCAAATTCAGTCCGCAGGACCCCAAACAGTTCATGTTTTCCAGGTCACCCAGCAGGTGTACTCGTTACTCACGGACACATTTTGAAAGATCAACAGGCGAAGCTAATTATTTTACTTGCGATTCTGTGACCTGGAAAACATGAACTGTTTGGGATGATGAGGACTGAGTTTGAGAACCAAAGATTTTTACGCCATGCTTCTTTGCTATTTGCTATATTGCAGGTATCATCCAAAGCTATGACACCTGCAATATAAAATGCCTAAACGTGCTATAATATTGGTGCTATGCAGTTTCCATATATGTGTCACCCTCTGTACCATGTGCAATTCTGTATTTAGTTTTACTTATGAACAGCTGACTTCAATCAGTGTTGGAGCATAAGTGGCTGAATACTAGTAATTAATAGCAAAAACAGCTGCTTATAAACAGAGTTTAAATATAACATGACCGTAATTAAAAAATGTTGTAGCAGAAAAGCCAGCACTCAGAAAGAAGAGCTTCTATGAATCAAATCTAAAAAGATTTACTATAATAAATCATCATTGCACTTTCATTAAATGACTTTGTTTTACGCATATGATCACAGAGCTGCTCTCCACCAAATCCAGCCAATTACCATCCAGCCCAGTATAGAGACTTATAGGCCCTACACCATACTTGCCTACCTGACCCTCTCCATGAGGGAGAAAATGCTCTGTTCCTGGACTTTCCTGGTAATGTATGATTGCCATCACCTGTGGTGAGCTAGTTAATTGATAAGAAAGATGTTTCACCACAGGTGATGGCAATCATACATTACCAGGAAAGTCCAGGAACAGAGCATTTTCTCCCTCATGGAGAGGGTCAGGTAGGCAAGTATGCCCTACACACATGCCGACATCAGTCAAAGATATGAACGATCTCATTCATAAATGAACGACATACCGTTCATATCTTTGAGTGTGGAGGCTCCAGTGATGAACGATGCGCGGCCCCGCGCTCGTTCATCGCTGGTCCCCCGTCGGCTGTACATGTGTAGAGATGTGCCCTGTGGGCACATCTGTGGTGGTGTCCCTAGCTGGGGACAGCGCTGGGGCAGCTTGTCTGTCCCCAGCGCTGGGTGCGTGGCGGCGGGTGTCCGGTGCAGGGATTACCCTTTTCCCTGCACCGGACCAGAGGCTTTTGAATCTTGGCGCCCTCCGGGAGCCAATCGCGGCTCCCGGAGCGGCAGCCAATCAGAGAGGGACGCGGCGAGCCAATCGGCGCTCGCCGCGTCATAGGCCCCGCCCCCGGCGTCAGACGCCGGGCGGGAGCCAAAGAGACTGCGCGCGCGAAAGAGCGCGGAGAAGAAAGAAGAGGACGGACGGGAGCAGCGGAGAAGGTCGTCGGCGCGCCGGAGCGCGGAAGATAGTCCGGCGCCGAGGAGAAGACGACGGCCGTGGGTAGAGGAGCTCCGGTGGCCGCTGAAGAGGCCGGAAGACGTCGGGCTCCAGGAGGAAGATGTCCAGCGGCGGCTGGACGCGGAGGAGAGACGGCGGCGCCGCTGGCCAGGACGGGTCAGCGGCAGAAGAGAGTGCCGGAGACCCCGCGGATCAGGTGAGGCCTCGGTGAGGCAACCTTCACCCCCTCCCCTCTTCCTCCCTCGACCACCAGGGACGGGCATTAGGCCCGAGGGCACAATTCAGGCACTAGGCCTGTGGCGCAGCTAGGAGTTTGGGGCCCCAATATTTGATTAAGTGGTTTGGGCATTAGGCCCAAGCCACCCTACCCCTGCGGCACCAGTTAGGCGGGCATTAGGCCCGAGGGGCAAATCAGGCAATAGGCCTGTGGGCAATAGAGGGCATTAGGCCCTAGTGTATTTTGGCCAATTAGGGAGTATCAAGGTGACCCTGGGCACAAGGCCCAGGTCACCCAACGTGCAGCAAGTTAGGCGGGCGCTAGGCCCGTGGGCGAAGTCAGGCCTCCGGCCTGAGCGCAGTCAGGGGGCGCTAGGCCCAGCGCGTAAGTACCCCCCCCCCCCCCCAAGGTGAATAAAGGTGGCACTGGGCACTAGGCTCGGGCCACCCGGAGGTGTTTAGGTGGGCAGGCCGTGTGGCACCCACCCCCTTCCAGCGGCAGGTAGGGATTTAAAGGGACAACACCGTGTGATCTTGCATTCTGATATTGTGATGTATGTTGTTACCGTGCAGGGCAAATTGTCTGTGTTTGCATAGTTTTGTCGCACCACACCCACAGAGCTAGTTTGAGGGCTCTGCTGTTGTAGTTAGTATAGGGTGTGACACTAGGGTAGAGTTAGGCCCTGCACGGCTGTTTCTCTTTGCCTCCTTACAGGGACCTGTAAGTGGAGAAGATCGGAGTGCAAGACTTGTGACGGTGAGTAGCATCCGTGTACGTTTGTCCCTTGTCTGTCCCTGAGCGCCGGAGTCAGGATTGCTCACGGACGTGAGAATCCCTTTCATCACACTGCGTGCGAGAGCGCGAGTGTGTGAAAGCTGGGTGGCTGAGGCTTTGTGCCAGTGATGACCTTTCACCCAACCGGTGAAGGTCGCGGTCACCCCTGGGGTATCCCCTGTTCCAGTGGAAGAAGGGTCGATACCCCCCTTAAGGTAAACCTTTCTCTCCTCAGCTCGCTCGTCGGTCAGCTCCGAGAGGGAATCGCCGTGTCCGGATCCGACTGAAGATTTCCAGGTCCGTTGGAGGTTCCGGTACCTGAAGGTGAGAGAGAGCGGCGCCTGGCGAGTACAGAGTCTACACCTGCACGGCAGCAGGCACCACACGCACAGCAGCCGCACCCTCTCACACTTGGCGTAGTCGGCAGGATAAAAGAGACCGGATCACGGACACGATGTGGAACGCCACCAAGAAGACCTCCCTGCGGACAGCTCCGGAGAAGACTCACCCCCGGATGTGTGCGGACCAGAGCGACTGGGTGACTGTGTCTGGGGCAGACATCCTGAAGATGGTGCAGCGGTCGGTCCAGCGTGGAAAAGAAGAGCGCCGGGATAAGGGGTGCCAGAAGGCCGCTGTGACGCCCTGCAAGAGATGTCGGCAAACAGGGCACTTTGCCAGCGAGTGCACTTGGCGAGAGATGTCCCCAAAGAAGGTGGTCCAGGAAGCGGACCGAAGACGTCAGCAGGGCCAAGTGAAGGAGTCCCGATGTTTGCTCTGCGGAAACTACGGGCATGAGCACAACAGTTGTCCTTGGGATGAAGAGTTGAGCGAAGACGAGGTTGATTCCCGGTGTGAAAGCTGTGGAGATCCCCGACATCGGCTCCTGGAATGTCCATGGACGGAAGACAGGACGGACTACGAGGCCACGGTGAAGCAGATGACGGAGTCTCGTCAGCAGCTTTGGGACCGGGTGGCTGCAGAGCCTGTGTGTGCGCTCTGCGAGGCGAGAGGACATGCGCTTCCCGATTGTCCGTGGAATAAAGACCGGATGATTGCGGATGGTCGCGCCCAGAGATGGGAGGAGGAAACCAGGGAAATGGAGCGGAAGACCCTGCTTGAAGGTAGTTCGCAGGTACCCATTTCCTCTGAGCCGGAACCAACGGGTGAAGATTCCCCAGTGAAGGAGGTGGACCAGGAACCCGTCTTGGAGAAGGCGGCAGTGGCCCTCCCTTGTTGGAAGTGTCGGCGACCAGGACATGCGGCCAGTGAGTGCCCCTGGGAAGATGCTGCGGACCTACTCTGTCCCAAGAAAGTGACCCCAGTAAGGCAGAATCCTTTCCCGCATAAGGCGGAGGTGGACGACTGGGAGGTGAAGAGACCACGCTGCGAAGAAAAGCGTGAAGACCCAGTGACGGAGATGTCCGGAATCTCCCCGCGATGGAACCGTCCACGACCAGGACGTGCGGAACAGGAGTGTCCTCGGTACCAAGAGATGCCAGCGGAAGCGAAGGAGTACGCTGAGGAAGTCACGATGCCAGCGGAAGCGAAGGAGTACGCTGAGGAAGCAGAGGTGCCAGCGGAAGCGAAGGAGTACGCTGAGGAAGTAACGATGCCAGCGGAAGCGAAGGAGTACGCTGAGGAGGTAAAGAATCCAGCGGAAGAGAAGGAGTACGCTGAGGAAACAGAGGTGCCAGCGGAAAGGACTAAGTATGCTGAGGAGGAAAATAATACCCCAGTCCAGATATCGGAGGAAGACTCGGACTACGGTGAACTGTCCGCCGACGAATCCCTCCCAGAACAGATGGAGGACGACTCTGGCATCGGAAGCGCCGACGAGAGTGACTGGCAGGATCGGGTGAAGTCATGCTCCCGGTTGAATGCCCTCCGTGAAGAGGAGGAGATAGTCCTGGAGCAAGAATACCTGCCGGGAGTGCCGAAATGGACGGATGTACGGGGACAGGATCGTGATGCCGTGGGAGGACCCGTTCCAGAGGAAGACACAGGACCTTTGGAGATGCCCCACGAGGAAATGCAACATATGGTGGCTGTTGCCCGGGAGGAAACGGGTGCCCCGGAGGATTCCGCTGTTGGGTGGTGGTCGATACCACACCCGGAAGACAGGGACAAAGCCACAGACGATAACGGAGGTCAAGAGTGGGTGACTGTTGTCCCCGTGGAAGAAGATTCCCCTTGGTGGCCAACGTCGAGCGACCGTGAGGAGATGCCACTCCCCCAGAGGATCCGCCGATGGAGGTCAGGACGTAAGAGGAACCCGGAGCTGGAGGTGGAAGGATGTGGGGTCACAGCCTGTCCGGGCTGGACCCTCGAACACAACCTCGCCGAAGGGACCTCGGAATTCCCTGACCCGCGGACAATGGACGTCGTGAGGAACTTTGTAGGGACTACAAAGGAAAAAGGGGGGGGAAATGTAGAGATGTGCCCTGTGGGCACATCTGTGGTGGTGTCCCTAGCTGGGGACAGCGCTGGGGCAGCTTGTCTGTCCCCAGCGCTGGGTGCGTGGCGGCGGGTGTCCGGTGCAGGGATTACCCTTTTCCCTGCACCGGACCAGAGGCTTTTGAATCTTGGCGCCCTCCGGGAGCCAATCGCGGCTCCCGGAGCGGCAGCCAATCAGAGAGGGATGCGGCGAGCCAATCGGCGCTCGCCGCGTCATAGGCCCCGCCCCCGGCATCTGACATCAGACGCCGGGCGGGAGCCGAAGAGACCGCGCGCGCGGAAGAGCGCGGAGAAGAAAGAAGAGGACGGGCGGGAGCAGCGGAGAAGGTCGTCGGCGCGCCGGAGCGCGGAAGATAGTCCGGCGCCGAGGAGAAGACGACGGCCGTGGGTAGAGGAGCTCCGGTGGCCGCTGAAGAGGCCGGAAGACGTCGGGCTCCAGGAGGAAGATGTCCAGCGGCGGCTGAATGCGGAGGAGAGACGGCGGCGCCGCTGGCCAGGACGGGTCAGCGGCAGAAGAGAGTGCCGGAGACCCCGCGGATCAGGTGAGGCCTCGTGAGGCAACCTTCACCCCCTCCCCTCTTCCTCCCTCGACCACCAGGGACGGGCATTAGGCCCGAGGGCACAATTCAGGCACTAGGCCTGTGGCGCAGCTAGGAGTTTGGGGCCCCAATATTTGATTAGGTGGTTTGGGCATTAGGCCCAAGCCACCCTACCCCTGCGGCACCAGTTAGGCGGGCATTAGGCCAGAGGGGCAAATCAGGCAATAGGCCTGTGGGCAATAGAGGGCATTAGGCCCTAGTGTATTTTGGCCAATTAGGGAGTATCAAGGTGACCCTGGGCACAAGGCCGAGGTCACCCAACGTGCAGCAAGTTAGGCGGGCGCTAGGCCCGTGGGCGAAGTCAGGCCTCCGGCCTGAGCGCAGTCAGGGGGCGCTAGGCCCAGCGAGTACGTACCCCCCCCCAAGGTGAATAAAGGTGGCACTGGGCACTAGGCTCGGGCCACCCGGAGGTGTTTAGGTGGGCAGCCCGTGTGGCACCCACCCCTTCCAGCGGCAGGTAGGGATTTAAAGGGACAACACCGTGTGATCTTGCATTCTGATATTGTGATGTATGTTGTTACCGTGCAGGGCAAATTGTCTGTGTTTGCATAGTTTTGTCGCACCACACCCACAGAGCTAGTTTGAGGGCTCTGCTGTTGTAGTTAGTATAGGGTGTGACACTAGGGTAGAGTTAGGCCCTGCACGGCTGTTTCTCTTTGCCTCCTTACAGGGACCTGTAAGTGGAGAAGATCGGAGTGCAAGACTTGTGACGGTGAGTAGCATCCGTGTACGTTTGTCCCTTGTCTGTCCCCGAGCGCCGGAGTCAGGATTGCTCACGGACGTGAGAATCCCTTTCATCACACTACGTGCGAGAGCGCGAGTGTGTGAAAGCTGGGTGGCTGAGGCTTTGTGCCAGTGATGACCTTTCACCCAACCGGTGAAGGTCGCGGTCACCCCTGGGGTATCCCCTGTTCCAGTGGAAGAAGGGTCGATACCCCCCTTAAGGTAAACCTTTCTCTCCTCAGCTCGCTCGTCGGTCAGCTCCGAGAGGGAATCGCCGTGTCCGGATCCGACTGAAGATTTCCAGGTCCGTTGGAGGTTCCGGTACCTGAAGGTGAGAGAGAGCGGCGCCTGGTGAGTACAGAGTCTACACCTGCACGGCAGCAGGCACCACACGCACAGCAGCCGCACCCTCTCACACATGCAGGCCAATATGGACAATCTCGTCCATATATGCCTGCATTTCAATGCAGCCGGGTGATGGGGGGAGTGACGAAACTTCACTCCCCCCGTCACTGCCCCTCCGCCACCGGATTGCCCGTCGGCCGTATCCGCCGTCGGGCAGCTCGGCGGCGGATCGGCCAATTTGTAGGGCCCTTTACTTTAGTACATGTTCCAAGGAACCAGGTAATATTTTTAATCTTGCAAACCAACCTCATATTCTGAATTTTTCACATTAAATCTTTGAACACTTAATGTATGTAGGATTTCTTGTCTCTGTGTACACCGTGCTCCTAAATCTTACATTGATCTTTCTGCTGCGGGGTACACTGGGCTCCACAAGGATAGACATTGGGGTGTAGAGTAGGATCTTGATCCGAGGCACCAACAGGCTCAAATCTTTGACTGTTCCCAGACTGCACAGCGCCGCCTCCTCTATAACCCCGCCTCCCGGCACAGGAGCTCAGTTTTGTAGTTGGTGCTGCAGTGGCAGGCACTTAACAGGGGGGCTGCTCCAGGCAGCCCTAAGAAGAGCTTTTTTTTGAAGAAAAAAGTGAAGACTACAAGGGCAGCAGCGGTGGTAAATGTCTTGTGACATTCACTACTGCAACTCCAGCTCTCCCCAGCGGCGCTGTACACTCCCGAGCCCTGGTTTCCGGGTAACTACAGCAGGAGGCTACGGTTTTCTTCACGGTCAGGCACACACGACGGGGGCTCTCCGGCAGAGGCGTAGCTAGGGTTTTTGGAGCCCAGGGCAAGATGGAAAATGGCGGCACCCCCCCCCCAGAAAAAAAAAACACCAAAAGAAGCATGTGCACGCGCCGAAGGCGCTTGCAGCGGAAAATGGGCGTGGTCACACTCCAGAAGGGGTGTGGCCACGTACCGGAAGGGGTGTGGCCACTGAAAATGGCCCACAGTGCCAGTTACATTGCCCCAAGATACAATGCCCCATAGTGACGGATACATGCCCCACAGTGCCGGTTACATGCCCCACAGTGCCAGATACATTGCCCCACAGTGCCAGATACATTGCCCCACAGTGCCAGTTACATTGCCCCACAGTGCCAGATACATGCCCCACAGTGCCAGATACATTCCCCACAGTGCCAGTTACATTGCCCCACAGTGCCAGATACATGCCCCACAGTGCCAGTTACAATGCCCCACAGTGCCAGTTACAATTCCCCACAGTGCCAGATACATGCCCCACAGTGCCAGTTACATTGCCCCACAGTACCAGATACATGCCCCACAGTGCCAGATACATTGCCGCACAGTGCCAGTTACACTGCCCCACAGTGCCAGATACATGCCCCACTATGCCAGTTACATGCCCCACTGTGCCAGTTACATGCCCCACTGTGCTCTCTTCCCCCCCCCCCTTCCCCCGTCACTCACCGCTTGTGGCTCCACTGGCTCTCCTCTGATATGTGAGGGGAGGAGAGCGCCCAGGGCACGTGCCCCACCTGCCCTACCCTAAATACGCCTCTGCTCTCCGGGAGGTTGTGAGTGGGTCTCGCTTGCGGGACACGGTCTTTATCGTGATCCGGCGCGGTCAGTGGGAGGCGGGCCGCGCGCGCTGGCGGTGGACACTGTGACAGTACAGGTGATCCCACTAGATCACCAGGGCATGGGTGCAGGTCAGGTTTTCTCTCTAAACCATTTTCAGTAGCCCACAGTACCCGGTGGTTTTGCCAGCAGGGGGATAAGACTTAGTCCTGAAGCCCCTCCCCCAGCCCCAGGGCGCCATTTCCCGCAAATGTTCCCGCCCTGGAGCTGCATATCTGTCTCTCCCTCACTCCCTGTCAGTGTCTGGGCGCCATTATCTCTCAGCTTCACTATTCCTGGGACTGCTTGGGCAAATCCTCCTGTGTAAAGCCGCCTGGTTGTCAGTGCTGTGACTTTACATGACACTTAAGTATTCGACTTGCCTTTTTTAGACAGTGCTAGTAAAGAAAGAGTTCCTTTAGTCAGGGTTTTCTAGTACAATTACCCTGTGATATACATCCAGTTCTTACTGTGCAGTGTTATATCTATTGACTACATAGCTTTATATATAAGCTAGTCCAGTGCAGTATTATTGTTAGTAATAACCTCTGCATTGTACAAACTGTGACTATCTGTCTGTGCATTAGCTAGCTGAGTGGTGTCCATTTCGTGTCTTTCACTCAACTTGCTATCCCTATAATCTATAACCTGAGGGGGCTTGGTGCGTCAGGTTTTATATTGATATAGGATTTTCACAAAGATATACTGTATTACATATTTTTCTCTGTGATTTAGTCACCATATCTCTCCTTTATCTCTGCTAGTGCTGACTACACTGCGCAGGGGTTTGGGTAAGAGGTATTGTGCTGCTGCCAATTGTACTGTTTTACCTGATACTGCAAGTTATATCATGTCTGCTTCTGAGGGTAATGGTTCTGGGGCTGAACACACTGCCGGTGTTGCTGAAGCCACAGATCCCTATGAGGAAAATATAGCAGCTGTGAGCTCTGCTTCTGGGGGGCTCCTTGCCCCCCCAGTGGGACTGTGGCAACGGAGGTACATAATGACCCACCGTGGGCCGCTTTTTCCACGCTTCTACATACGCTAGTTAATAAACTAACACCCCCTATGCCGGTACAACCGTATGTGGTCCCTGCAGCTAACCCGCCGTGGTCGGACGATTTATCTGCTCAATTGAAGAAGTTGAACCAGTCCCTGACTACTAAAAAGTCTGACCATCGCTCGCCTAAGCCCAAGGGGTCCTCTAAGCGAGCTCTTGTCTCCTCACAATCCACTGCTGTCACTGACACCTCGTCTGATGAAGACGGCACTTACACTGACCCCACAGGTTCTGACTCAGATACTGCTGATGGGGAGGGTAATTCACATGTTGATGTTCCTGATCTTTTGGAGGCTATTAAGTTAATTCTACAGATTACGGATGATCCCGAGCCATTCGTTCCTCCTAAGAAACCAGATAGGTTCAAGTGTCAGAAGGTGATTAAACATGTTTTACCTCACTCTGACCACCTAGTGGATATACGTCAGGAACCCTGGGAAAACCCGGGTACGAAGTTTGTGCCTCAAAAGAAGATGCTGGCTGGCTATCCCCTCACACCAGAGCTGTCTAAGAATTGGGAAACACCTCCTCCAGTAGACTCACATGTGGCTAGGATGGTGGTTTCCTCAGCTCACTACTGTCACGTCTCTGAAAAAGCCTACGGATAAACGTGTGGAGAGTTGTCTGAAAGTGATCTACACCCTACATGGGCTGCAGAGGCTATTGAAGCATGGGCCTTGGAGTTAGAAGCTGAAATCTCTTCTGACCATGCTAGACAATGCTTGTTATATATTGTCACAGCTTCTCGCTATATTAAAGAGGCGGCTTCTGATGCCGGTATCCTAGCAGCCAAGGCCTCTACTACGTTAGTCCTGGCTCGCCGGATATTGTGGCTGAAATCCTGGTCTGTTGATCTGGACTCTAGAAAAACCCTGGAGGTACTCCCTTTCAAGGGAGATATTCTGTTTGGGGAGGACTTAAATAAGATAGTGGCTGACTTGGCTACTGCCAAAACTGCCTGTCTGCCAAGTACCGCTCCTTCTATGTCGAAGGCTAAAGGTACTTCCTTTCGCCCCTTTTGTCCTTCAGGTAAAGCAAAAGGTCAGGCGTACAACAAGCAGGCCCGCACTTCCAAACCTGGTAAGCCAAAGCCCAAAAGAGCCTGGGCGGCCCGTCAGCCAGCTTCCAAGGCCGATAAGCCTGCTGCATGACGGGGCGGGCCTCCCCCTGGGGGATCCCAGGGTGGGGCCGGCTTCTAGGGTATACCCAGGAATGGTTGAAGACCACTTCAGATGCCTGGGTACGGGAAGTCGTCACTCGAGGTTACGCCACAGCCTTCAAAAACCGACCCCCTCATCGATTTTGCCGGACAGACGTCCCATTGGACCAGACAAAGGCAAACACTCTACATTCGGTGGTACAGACCTTCCTGTATACAGGAGTCGTAGTACAGGTGCCTCTTGCGAAGAGGGGCCGGGGGTACTATTCTCCGCTGTTTCTAGTCCCGAAACCGAATGGGTCCTCCCGGCCCATTCTCAACCTCAAGGCATTGAACAGATTTGTGAAGGTTTCCAAGTTCCATATGGAAACCCTTCGCTCTATAGTTCTGGCCTTGGAACCTGAGGACTACATGGTCTCCCTGGATATACAGGATGCTTACCTGCATATTCCTATAGCAGCGTCACATCAGCAATACCTGAGGTTTGCTATTGGCAACCTCCATTACCAGTTTCGGGCGTTACCTTTTGGTTTAACAATGGCTCCGCGAGTCTTCACCAAAGTCATGGCGGTGATGATGGTGGTATTCCGCCGTTAAGGGGTCAGGATACTGCCGTATCCGGACGACTTGTTAATCCTGGTAAATTCCCCAGAACTTCTCCTACGTCATCTAGATATGACGGTCCGGTTTCTACAAGCCCACGGGTGGCTCATCAACTGGAAGAAATCCTCCCTGGTCCCTGCTCAGAGCATGGTGCATCTGGCTGGGAGCGCTATTGGACACTCACAACCAGAGATTGTTCTTGTGTCAGGAGAAAGTCCTGAACCTTCAGGACAGGATTCGTTGCTTCCTTTCTTGTCCGCAAGTGTCGATACATTCGGCGATGCAGGTGCTGGGCCTCATGGTATCAGCATTCGACATGGTGGAGTATGCTCAATTCCATTCTCGCCCCTCCAGAAGCTGATTCTAGCCAAGTGGGACGGCCTGCCTCACCTAATCAGGTCTCAAATGATCTCATTGACTCCGGAGGTCCGTCTGTCGCTGCTCTGGTGGCTCCAGGACCAACAATTGTGCAGGGGCCGTCCCTTCTGGATATCCAACTGGGTCCTGTTGACGACAGATGCCAGTCTAAGGGGTTGGGGCGCAGTGCTGGAGCAACACTCCCTTCAGGGTCGGTGGACCAAGGAGGAGTCCCTCCTCTCAATCAACATTCTGGAATTGCGGGCGGTCTTCAATGCATTTAACCTGGTCCAGCATTTAATTCAGAACCGTCCTGTTCAAGTGCAGTCGGACAACGCCACCACAGTGGCTTACATAAATCATCAAGGCGGCACTCGAAGCCGTCTGGCAATGAAGGAAGTCTCACGGATTCTACATTGGGCGGAACGCCATCTACCGGCCATATCGGCAATCTTCATTCTGGGAGTCCTGAATTGGGAAGCGGACTTTCTCAGTCGTCAGGACGTACATCCCAGCAAGTGGGGCCTCCATCTAGAAGTGTTTCAACTCCTAGTGGAAAGGTGGGGCCTTCCAGACGTAGATCTGATGGCGTCTCGACACAATCACAAGGTTCCGGTCTTCGGAGCAAGGACAAGGGATCCTCAAGCAGCATTCGTGGATGCGCTGGCAGTGCCGTGGAGGTTTCGGCTGCCGTACGTGTTCCCTCCGGTGTCACTCCTGCCCAGGGTAATTCGCAAGTTCAAGCAAGAAAGAGGGATTCTGCTTCTCATAGCTCCGGCGTGGCCCAGACGGCACTGGTTCTCAGACCTGCAGGGTCTATCGTCAGAGCGTCCAATTCTACTTCCACAACGCCCAGACCTTCTCATTCAGGGCCCCTGTGTCTACCAGGACCTAGCCCGGCTGTCTTTGACAGCGTGGCTCTTGAAGCTTCCGTCTTGAGGGCTAAAGGGTTTTCTGAGGCGGTCATTCAAACTATGTTGCGGGCCCGGAAACCGGCTTCTGCTCGTATTTACTATAGGGTCTGGCATTCTTACTTTGTTTGGTGCGCATCTAACAATTATGACGTTTCCAAGTTTAGTACGGCCAAGTTGTTGGCTTTTCTTCAGCAGAGCCTTCACTTAGGCCTGCGTCTGGCCTCCCTCAAGGTTCATATTTCTGCCTTGTCGGTGTGGTTTCAGAGAAAAATTGCGACCTTACCTAATGTGCATACCTTTACTCAGGGTGTGTTGCGTATCCAACCTCCCTATGTCCCGCCTGTGGCTCCTTGGGACTTGTCGGTGGTTTTGGAGGCGTTACAAGAGTCTCCTTTTGAACCTCTTGGTTCAGCTGATCTTAAGTGGCTTTCCCTTAAGGCGGTGTTTCTGCTGGCTATTGCTTCAGCTAGAAGAGTGTCGGATTTGGGTGCCTTGTCCTGTAGTTCCCCATATCTGATATTTCACCGTGACCGGGCGGTTCTTAGGACTCGTCCCGGATATTTACCTAAGGTGGTTTCCTCGTTCCACCTTAACCAGGAGATTGTAGTTCCGGCACTTGTTTCTCCTGATCTGTCTCCCATAGAGAGGTCTTTGGATGTGGTACGGGCTCTCCGTATCTATGTGAAGAGAACTGCTTCTAGTAGGAAATCTGATTCTCTCTTTGTACTGTTTGGATTTCACAAATGGGGCAGGCCTGCTCACAAGCAAACTTTGGCCAGATGGATTAGAATGGTGACTGCACATGCTTATGTGAGGGCTGGTCTGTCGGATCCTGCTCACATTACGGCCCATTCTACTCGGTCCGTTGGACCTTCTTGGGTGGCCCGCTGTGGTGCGACCCTTGAACAATTGTGCAAGGCGGCTACGTGGTCCTCAGTGAACACGTTCATAAGGTTCTATGCCTTTGATACTGCTGCTTCCCAGGATGCTTCCTTTGGACGCCGGGTTCTTGTGCCCGCTACAGTGCATCCCCTCCCATAAGGAACTGCTTTAGGACATCCCCAATGTCTATCCTTGTGGAGCCCAGTGTACCCCGCAGCAGAAAACAAGATTTATGGTAAGAACTTACCTTTGTTAAATCTCTTTCTGCGAGGTACACTGGGCTTCACAAGGCGCCCACCCTGACGCACTTAGCTTCTTTGGGTTGGTATGGCATTAGCCGCTGACACTTCTCTTGTCGTGAGAGTGTGGTGTATGTGGCTACTAACCGTTGTCGTCTCTTTTCCTGCTACTGCATTGGGCTGGTTAACTAAAAACTGAGCTCCTGTGCAGGGAGGCGGGGTTATAGAGGAGGCGGCGCTGTGCATTCTAGGAACAGTCAAAGCTTTGAGCCTGTTGGTGCCTCGGATCAAGATCCTACTCTACACCCCAATGTCTATCCTTGTGGAGCCCAGTGTACCTCACAGAAAGAGATTTAACAAAGGTAAATTCTTACCATAAATCTCGTTTTTATACCTCACCTTTGCTTGAAGTGGTTGTTACTATGCAAAAAAAATTCACGGCCAAAGGTGGTGCATCGATCACAAACATTCTAATGGTAGTCCAGCTCATTATGGGGGTCATTCCGAGTCGATCGTAGCGGTGCTAAATTTAGCACAGCTACGATCTTCTTCCCTGACATGCAGGGGGACGCCCAGCACAGGGCTAGCCCGCCCCGCATGTCAGTCCGGCCCCCCTCGCAGAAGTGCAAAGGCATCGCACTGGGGGCATATCTGGCCCTGGGGGGATATCTGGCACTGGGGGGCATGCTTCAAGAGTAGCTCCCGGCCAGTGCAGCTTTAGCATGCTTGCCGAGAGCTACTCATCGCTCCCCGGCCTGCAGCGGCAGCGTGTGACGTCTAGCAGCCGCTGCGGCCCACCCCCCGTTCGGTCCGGCCACGCCTGCGTTGGCTGGACCAAACCCACGAAACGGAGGCCAAACGCCGCCGTTCCGCCCCCTCCCACCCAGCAATCGCCTCTGACTGTCAATCAGGCAGAGGCGATTGCATCCCTGCTACGGCCTTCGGCCGTCTGGCATGCGATGGCGCACTACGGCACCGGCGCATGCGCAGTAGGGACCCGTTCGCTCTGCTGCGTTAAAGCTCAGCGAGCGAATGGGTCAGAATGACCCCCTATATTGTGACTAGTGCCTTGGCCATACTGATTTTTAAAAACAGTTTTGGGTAGCAATGATCAGTGTGTTTGCTACTGTATATAAACATTGTTGCGTTTTTCTTCTGCAATTTGACCCTATTTAAGCATTTTCTATGGCCCATTAATAAATGCAGGGTTATGTATAAAAGCGTTTTTGAAAAATAGCACACTATAAATAAGATATTTCATACACTGTAATGTCATAGTCATTAAAATAATTATTCTACATGTTACGTATCTTTAAAACTGACATTAACACATACTGTACTGTACATAAAAATACTGGAAATCAAAGAAGTCAAGAGTGAAATACATTTCTACAAATAAATGCAGAGGCTACATACTGTACATGTGATTTTACTATAATGTAACTTTAAAAAGACTTCTTTGTAATCCACCAGAATATGTTCAGAAAATAGTGTTAAAACTAAGGCTGGCAAAGTTAACGCGATAATATCGCGTTAACGCATTAACTAATTAACGGGCGACAATTATTTTAACGCTGCACACCGGCAGCTGCCTTGGAAGGATAGAGGCTAAGCCGCGGCGCTATTCTAACTACAATGCCGTCCGTGAGCCAATCGGAGGTCACGGACCGGCAGCCAATCAGGAGCTGCCATTTGGCAGCTCCTGATTGGCTGCCGGCCCGTGACCTCCGATTGGCTCCCGACGGCATTGTAGTTAGAATAGCGTTGCAGCTCTGTTCCTCCATGCCGTGGCTGCCTGGCAGTTCGCAGGCAGCTGGCCCTGTCCCGATCTTTGCTGCTGCCTCCCGGGTCCCCTCAAAATGTAAGTTTTGGAGAATTTAAGGGGGAGGAATGGGCAGCAGTGCAAGTACGCGGGAACTTAGATATCTGGCACTGGGGGGGGGGGGGATGTATACCTGGCACTGGGAGCATATCTGGCACTGGGGGGACTTGTGTACCTGGCACTGGGGTATATCTGGCACTGGGGGCATATCTGGCCCTGGGGGGATATCTGGCACTGGGGGGCATGTATACCTGGCACTGGGGGCTTATCTGGCACTGGGGGATATCTGGCCCTGGGGGGACTTGTCTACCTGGCACTGGGGGATATCTGGCACTGGGGGCATATCTGGCACTGGGGGGACATGTGTATCTGGCACTGGGGGCATATCTGGCCCTAGGGGGATATCTGGCACTGGGGGACGTGTATACCTGGCACTGGGGGTATATCTGTCACTGGGGGGCATGTATACCTGCACTGGGGGTACATCTGTCACTGGGGGGCATGTATACCTGGCCCCGAGGGCTTATCTGGCACTGGGGGATATCTGGCACTGGGGGGACATGTGTGGTGCATACAGTAGTTAGCTGCAGGCAGCCATGGAGACCGTGACAGCGCCGGTGCCATTTCAAGTGTATTGCTGGCCACCAGCGAGCCAATCGGAACTCGAGTACTGGCAGCCAACCAGGAGCGCAATACACTACTTTTGAATTCATTATTGAATCTTGCGCATAACAATGCGATTAATCGCGATTAATCTGAGAAAATCATGCGATTAATCGCGATTAGAAATTTTAATCGCTGCCCACCACTAGTTAAAACATAATATATCTTGTAATCTGCTTAAACAAACTAACAGAAAATACTGTAAAACCACTTCATTTTTATTCCAATACGGGTGTGGATCGTTGGGTCGACAGTAACTAGGTCAACAGCCATTAGGTCGACCACTAGGGGTCGACAGTCACTAGGTCGACACCTGAAATAGGTCGACACGGAAAAAGGTTGACATGAGTTTTAAAGCAAATTTTGGTGTTGTTTTCTCCGTAAAGTGACCAGGAACCCCAATTACTGGACCGTGTCTCCTCGCATGATGCAATTAGCTCGCCATGCTTCAGGCAAGGTGCCTCACTCCGCTACCGGTGCGCTCGGCACAGGTTACTATTCCCAATCGTAGTCCACATGTATGGTAAAGTATGAAAAGATAAAAAAAATGAAAAAAGTGGAAAACTCATGTCGACCTTTTCATGTGTTGACCTTTGCCACGTCGACCTAGTGACCATGACGACCTAATGCACGTCGACCAATAGTGGTGGACCTAATGAGTGTCGACCTAAGTGTTGTCGACCTAAAGACCGGATACCTCCAATACGTAGATGCATTACAAAGGGATTCCAGGGCTTCCATTCTCAAGCAAAAACAAACCAGACTTTTCAACCCAAAAAGCACATTGTACCTTGTATCCACCTCACATTTAAATGGAACTGGCGAGCAACCAGCAATATTGCCTTTTATATAGACGTTCTGTGATTAATAGGAGAGGGATACAAGCTGTGAATAATCATTTCTAGGACTCCGTTCTCTCAACTCACCTGGGTACATTAATCTCTCTCCCTCGTGGGCGCCGGGAAGCCTTGTTAAAGGCAATCTTGGCTCCGATGCCCACGACTAGGGTGAAACTAATGACACCACAGATGACGTAGACAGTGCTATTGGTCTGATCTGCATGTCCATGATCGTTCAGCTTGCTGTTAGCACTGGTAGTTATAGGCTGGGTTGTATGTGCCCAGAAGGGGCTGTTATAGTTTCTACAGCTGTCTTGATCCAATCGCTTGTGACGATGCTCACAACAAAAGCGGTAATGGCACGTGCCACAGCAATAGCGATATGTGCCCGTGGTACAGTTAAAGGAGGCATCATACTGCCCCATCACATCATAGTACCCATAGCACATCTCTGGCAACATCTGGCTCTTTCCTGAAGAGGCATTCTGAGATACCTGGGGGCGCTTCATGTGTGCAAGCAGCATTGGCGTTGCCTGTGTTTGGTTTGTCTGCCATCGACTCTCTCCAGCACCAACACTGAGTGCCGAGTGCACACCAAGAACATCTAGGGTAACACTGAGTAACGCTGTTAAGAGATGATACATGGCAGTCCAGGACTATGGTAATCTGTGTCAGTAGCAAATATAATTTTCTTTTTGATGTATGGAAGAAGAGGCCTTTGTTATTTGGCTTCGGTGCTTTGAAGTCTTCAAATGATGAATAATGAAGGACTATGTACATTTAACTCACTTTCGACTTCTAGTTTTGCTTTAATAAACTTTATAAAAAGTTGTCTTCATTACAAAAAAGTGGTAGCTCCGAACAAAACCTACAAGAGAAACAGAAAGAGGTCATTAGAGAAATATAGAAATGACAAGCTCTTTTTAAAACACATTATTTTAAAAAGGATTGAGGGGAGATATGTATCAAAACTTGGAGTGAGATAAAGTAAAAAGATACAGTACCACCAATCAGACTGTGTTTGAAAAATGACAGTTAAGACTGATTGGCCGGTACTTTATCGCTATCCACTTTATCCATCTCCGAGGTTTGATACACCTCCTATCACGGTATGTCTTGGTGATATACCACATTTGCTTGTTTTGATTTGTAATCGTTACTTCAGCTAATTGAATATTGGTTTCAGCACAGAGAGGGCTTACTTTCTGTTGCATATATTAATACATGTCATTCTAATTTATTATAATTATTTACTTACGTCATATTTATATAGAACCAGCACACTTTACAATTGGGAACAAAAGACTGGGTAATGACAGACTGAGAGGCAGGCTTGGACTGGCCCACAGGGTACAGGGGAAACCACCGGTGGGCCCCACTGCCTGGGGCCCCACCTCCTCCTTTAGGGATCAGGTCCCCAAATGTTACCTTATACTGCACATAACTATGGTGTCTTTTCTACAGTGCATTGCTGTATTTAATCTAGTACGTTATCATGCATGCACTAGCAATATTGCCTATATATATTTATCAAGGGGCCCAGACCATTCACTCTCTAATGCTTAGGCAAAACAATGTGGTGGCTGACCACACCACCTCTGGAAACTGGCCACACCCCTAAACACCCCTACCACTGCATTTCCCCGGTAGGCCCTTTATGCCCCAGTCCGACACTGCTGAGAGGTAAGAGGGCCCTAAATCACAAGTTTGATACAGGAGGTTTCGTGCCACTTATTGCATATTACCAGATGGCACTGGTATGAGGTACTTCGTGGATCTATGTGATCCAGTACAGGGTCAGAGGCATTTGAATATGGAAGGAGAACAAATGTAATCTCTGTAGAGAGATGGTACCTAGGAGGAATATCCTAGGAAAGTTAAGCCTCAGGAATTCGGTAAGCTTGAGGTGAGTTTTAGGGTACACGTGAAGGTTTGAAAGCTAGGGGGAAGTTTTGTTGTATGAGCGAGGAAATTTCACAGAGAGGATGCAAGCCGAAAAAGCCCAGCAACTGAGAAAAGGAGCGGGTTATAGGTTTGGCTATAACCTAACTCCTGCTAAAATGTTCTGCACCCCTGTGTACTATAGGGGTCATTCAGACCTGATCGCTCGCTAGCTTTTTTTGCAGCGCTGCGATCAAGTCAGAACTGCGCATGCATATGCACCGCAATGCGCAGGCATGTCGCACGGGTACAAAGCTGAACGCCGCTCAGCGATGGGTTTGTGCGAAGAATCCATTTGCACGGCCGTTCGCAAGGAGATTGACCAGAAGAAGGCGTTTGTGGATGGCAACTGACCGTTTTCAGGGAGTGGTTGGAAAAACGCAGGCGTTCCCAAGTGTTTGCAGGGAGGGTTCCTGACGTCAAATCCAGCCCTGAACAGGCTGATGTGATCGCAGCGGCTGAGTAAGTCCTGGGCTGCTAACTGCTTCCCAAGACATCACTTAAACGACCACATATATAGGAAGTCACTGATATCCAAAGTGCAGGAACACACTATTTGGAGCAGTTTACTTCCTGCACCTATTGATACTTTCTCCAGTGGTAAAGTAATTGAATAGCTTCACTGTTGTGAAAAATGAAAATGTTTATAAATGCTGTGTGCGATGATATCAAAGTGTATACACTGCATCCAAAAGCGGGTGTGGGGTAGAGACAAGGGCCCTCATTCCAAGTTGTTCGCTCGCAAGCTGCTTTTAGCAGCTTTGCACACGCTAAGCCGCCGCCTACTGGGAGTGAATCTTAGCTTATCAAAATTGCGAACGAAAGATTCGCAATATTGCGAAAAGACTTCTCTGTGCAGTTTCTGAGTAGCTCGAGACTTACTCTTCCAGTGCGATCAGTTCAGTGCTTGTCGTTCCTGGTTTGACGTCACAAACACACCCAGCGTTCGCCCAGACACTCCTCCGTTTCTCCAGCCACTCCCGCGTTTTTCCCAGAAACGGTAGCGTTTTTTCACACACACCCATAAAACGGCCTGTTTCCGCCCAGAAACACCCACTTCCTGTCAATCACACTCCGATCACCAGAACGAAGAAAAAACCTTGTAATGCCGCGAGTAAAATACCTAATTGCATAGCAAATTTACTTGGCGCAGTCGCAGTGCGAACATTGCGCATGCGCAGTTAGCGGAAAATCGCTGCGATGCGAAGAAAATTACAGAGCGAACACCTCGGAATGACCACCAATGTTAGGTGCTATGCTCTACCCAGGATTCCTTCAATGTAGCAGTCTCTCTGTTTCACCTATAAAGGGGTGGTGGGGGGGATATCAGCTTTTTACCTCTCCTGGAGAAGTATGAAGATGTGGAGTCTGCCAGCAGATGCGGTACCCCCGTGTTCAAGGTTTCACCCTGTGGCAGGGCTTCCTCAGGAACAATGGGGGTGGGGCTGCTATAATTGGGAAGTGCATCACTGACCAGAGTGACTGAGTCAACAGACTGCGAGATACATGACTTTTGCGTCCAAAGGATTCTCTGGACAACAATGCAGCAGCAATACTGGCTACAGGGTGCTGTTGCAGGCTGTGCGTGACATTGCCACACCCAGGACCCTGCATTCTATGTGACAGCGCCGCTTGCATACCCCAGAATGAACTGTTATTGTGATAATAGCATCCCTCCCAACTGTCCCGCGGTGTGTGTGTGTGTGTGTGGGGAGGGGAGGGAGGGGGGGTGCAGTTGCGAGGCTCCTGTCACTAACTATGTTATGTGAATAGACGCCCCCAGAGAGAAGCTGGGAGCATTGCCAGCAGCTCCCAGGGCGCTAGCCATACCCCCACAGTGACGAATATGGGAAGCGTGGCTCGCAATTTCAATATTCCTGCTAAGCCATGCCCCCTTTCATTGAGGCCACACCCCTCGAGTCCCACATCCACAATTTCGATTGTTGGGAGGTATGGTAAAAGGTATAATTTTACAATATTAAATTAGATATAATGTGGTAATTCATGGGATAATGAAGAAAAAGTGGAACTTAAATGGGGACTAATGGCCGGCTAAAATCGATGCAGCGCGGGAAAAGGCTATTCAATCATTTTTCTTCACGCTTAAAAATTGAGATACATGGAAACCCACTGAATCAATCCCTGATTTTGACATTTTTACGTGTCTGACATCGAGCAGTCATGTGCAAGGTAATCCCCGCTAATTGGATTGCTGCGGTTCGGCAATTAGCTGCTGGATACCCCCCAAAGACTGTAGTACAAGAAATGAACACCTCTGTGAAATAGCCTGTTTCCTGCCTGGCATTTATATTCTAGGGCAGAAGTTCCCAAACTCAGTCCTCAAGGCACCCCAACAGTCCAGGTTTTAGGTATATCCATGGCTCAGCACAGATGGTTAAATCAAATTGACTAAGGTGCTAATTAAGTCACCTGTGGCCAAGCATGGATACATTTAAAACCAGGACCGTTGGGGTTCCTTGAGGACTGCGTTTGGGAACCTCTGTTCTAGGGTATTAATTTTTACCTCAGACAGACAGGGTCAAGATCAATGGTGATGTTGTTCTGGTAGGCAGATTCATTCAAGTGCAGATAATACATTTGTATTTGATGCCTCAAATAAAAGTATCTATTTGCTGTGCATTAAGTTGTGTGAGAGACAGCCTATTTATTTGAGTGACTGACTTCTTCTATCCTGTCTCATAAAATGATTCCTGCTGAGAGTAAATACACAGAAATGAAATGCAGATACGTTTGTTATGTCTAGCAGAATATTCAGTAAGGACGGGAAAAAAACTTTTTTTTGTTGACTCAGTATAATTAGCCACTGCTGCAGGACGGGTTAGCAATACTATGTATATATGTTAATATTACTCCTCCAGTTTACATCCATTGCTATGATTTATTGAGTGCAGACTGGTGTCCTACTAGTAAATAATTTATTCATCTGGAGGTCAAGAGCTGGGTTTGGGAAGACCAGTTGGTGTTAGGCTGCTTTACCTTGAATGGGGATTATAGATCTCAGGCATATTAATGCCCAAGGGGGTCTGTGTGTAGCGGGCCCCCACCTCTGAGCAGCAGATCCCCCCAGCTCCCCTGCATCCTACCTTGTGGCGGTAAGTGGGTCCCTCTTCCTCCTCCACGGTGACATTTACCCAGTAATATTCTGGAAGACCATGCATGGTCACAAGAGAGCAAAGGCTCTAGCACAGTGCCGTAGTGTTTGCGTTCACTGCACACGGCTCCATTCAAGATGTTACATTGATGCCAAAGCAGATCAGGAATGACTTTCCAGCATAAGGTAAGTATACTATGAGGGCAGGGTGTGCGGTGCAGGACTCCCCTGTAACCAGGGGCCCATGTTCATTGCACACCCAGCACCCATTATAAATACGCCTATGCCTGGAAGTAAGTCTGTGTAGGAAAACTAAATCTCCCAATCCAGAATAAGTGATGCCAACAGGGAACTGAGACTTGTGGTGCACTTGAAAAAAGTCACTAGACTTACACCCTGCCACTATGGTATATATATGATGTGTGCAGCAACACCATCACAACTCCATGGCAACACATCCTCCTGCACTGCCACTGTGCTTTCTCCATGTGGTTCCCACCCCTGTAGGGTCAGTAGTGGTATCATCACACAGGGGTAATCCTGAGGCTCTTAGAGAATACATGCCCGCTTCCTGTGACAGTGGCAAATTCAGGATTTGCATGGGGGGTTTCCAGAACTGGGTGGAGCCAAGCACGGGGGTGGGGACTGAGGTGACCCGGTATATGCTGGGTCCGTAAAACTAGTGTGTCTGCGTGTGTGTGTATATATATATATATTATATATACACACGTATACATATCTACATATATATATACATACATTCATATACATATAGCATGTTAAACATGCATATATATATACACATACAGTACACGTATATATACATGTATATATATCATATGTGTGTGTGGTGGAGGGGGGTTTCTGGGTGCTCGGAAACCCCCCCTGCGTGCGCCACTGTGTGACATTAGATTTAGGAAGATTTGTTTTTGTTTCAGGCACGTAAATAAATTTGCGCTTGTCTGTTGCCTGCAAAAGTTTGCATTAAAGACCCAGTCTGGCTCTATGAAACTCTAAATAAATTATACAAAATTCTCTAGAATGCAACAGACCAGATAGTTGTCGTCAGGCAATTACAGAACTCTCTGGAATCACTTGACTTTAGTTTTAAATAAAAAACATTGCTAAATTTATTGTCTAAATATTTTGGCATATTCCATGAAGCAATGTATCATAACTGTAATAATGGTGATGTGGGGAGATCCGGTAGAAGCTGCGGCTCCATCTGTTTGGTTGGAGTAAAAATTGCCGGCAATGTGCAGAGGTTTCAAAAAACCCTAAATTGCTGCTTTTTACATTTCCCGCATTGATAAAAATCTGATTGTTCTTGCTGTTTTGCATGCAGAATTCAGGCTTGTAGTCTTTAAAATACACTATTACACATTGTTTCAAGCACTCATTCCAATCAATAATCCTTGCAGCTGGTGCAATGTGTTGTATGATGAATCTTGCATAATAATGTTCTATTCATCCCTAAAGCCTTTATTCAGTGTTCTACTTTTACACCTTTTTATCATTTTACACATCACACATTTTTCATTTTGGCAGGTTCTCAGCCTTCTTCTCCAATAATATAATTTAGCTATGAATAAGTTATATTAAACTAATTTACTTTCCCTCTGATTGCCACAATTTTGTTTCCAGTGTCTGTAGTACTGTATACAGTATAACAGAGAGGGTGTCACACGCTTTACCGGCGTTCGGGATGCTGGCGGTCAGAAGACTGCCCGCAGCATCCCAATGGAAAGAATCCCTACAAGGGGTAGGTAAGTATACTTCCCCTTCCCCAATACCTCCTTAACCCTTCCTTCCTGAAACCTAACCCTCCCCTTCCACAGCCTAACCCTAACCCTCCCCAGTGGTGGTTAAACCTAGCCCCACATCCCCACAGCCTAACCTCCCTAGTGCTGCCTAATCCTAGCCCCACATCCCCACAGCCTAACCCTCCCCAGTGCTGCCTAATCCTAGCCCCACATCCCCAAAGCCTAACCCTCCCCAGTGCTGCCTAATCCTAGCCCCACATCCCCACAGCCTAAACCTCCCTAGTGCTGCCTAATCCTAGCCCCACATCCCCACAGCCTAACCCTCCCTAGTGCTGCCTAATCCTAGCCCCACATCCCCACAGCCTAACCCTCCCCAGTGCTGCCTAATCCTAGCCCCACATCCCCACAGCCTAACCCTCCCCAGTGCTGCCTAATCCTAGGCCCACATCCCCACAGCCTAACCCTCCCCAGTGCTGCCTAATCCTAGCCCCACTTCCCCACAGCCTAACCCTCTCCAGTGCTGCCTAATCCTAGCCCCACATCCCCACAGCCTAACCCTCCCCAGTGCTGCCTAATCCTACCCCACATCCCCACAGCCTAACCCTCCCCAGTACTGCCTAATCCTAGCCACACTTCCCCACAGCCTAACCCTCCCCAGTGCTGCCTAATCCTAGCCCCACATCCCCACAGCCTAACCCTCCCTAGTGCTGCCTAATCCTAGCCCCACATCCCCACAGCCTAACCCTCCCCAGTGCTGCCTAATCATAGCCCCACATCCCCACAGCCTAACCCTCCCCAGTGCTGCCTAATCCTAGCCCCACATCCCCACAGCCTAACCCTCCGCAGTGCTGCCTAATCCTAGCCCCACATCCCCACAGCCTAACCCTCACCAGTGCTGCCTAATCCTAGCCCCACATCCCCACAGCCTAACCCTCCCCAGTGCTGCCTAATCCTAGCCCCACTTCCCCACAGCCTAACCCTCTCCAGTGCTGCCTAATCCTAGCCCCACATCCCCACAGCCTAACCTTCCCCAGTGCTGCCTAATCCTAGCCCCACATCCCCACAGCCTAACCCTCCCCAGTGCTGCCTAATCCTAGCCCCACTTCCCCACAGCCTAACCCTCTCCAGTGCTGCCTAATCCTAGCCCCACATCCCCACAGCCTAACCCTCCCCAGTGCTGCCTAATCATAGCCCCACATTTACACAGCCTAACCCTCCCTAGTGCTGCCTAATCCTAGCCCCACATCCCCACAGCCTAACCCTCCCTAGTGCTGCCTAATCCTAGCCCCACATCCCCACAGCCTAACCCTCCCCAGTGCTGCCTAATCCTAGCCCCACTTCCCCACAGCCTAACCCTCTCCAGTGCTGCCTAATCCTAGCCCCACATCCCCACAGCCTAACCCTCCCCAGTGCTGCCTAATCATAGCCCCACATCCCCACAGCCTAACCCTCCCCAGTGCTGCCTAATCCTAGCCCCACTTCCCCACAGCCTAACCCTCCCCAGTGCTGCCTAATCCTAGCCCCACATCCCCACAGCCTAACCCTCCCCAGTGCTGCCTAATCATAGCCCCACATCACCACAGCCTAACCCTCCCCAGTGCTGCCTAATCCTAGCCCCACATCCCCACAGCCTAACCCTAACCCTCCGCAGTGCTGCCTAATCCTAGCCCCACATCCCAACCCTCACCAGTGCTGCCTAATCCTAGCCCCACATCCCCACAGCCTAACCCTCCCCAGTGCTGCCTAATCCTAGCCCCACATCCCCACAGCCTAACCCTCCCCAGTGCTGCCTAATCCTAGCCCCACTTCCCCACAGCCTAACCCTCTCCAGTGCTGCCTAATCCTAGCCCCACATCCCCACAGCCTAACCCTCCCCAGTGCTGCCTAATCCTAGCCCCACATCCCCACAGCCTAACCCTCCCCAGTGCTGCCTAATCCTAGCCACACATCCGCGCAGCCTATCCCTCCCCAGTGCTGCCTAATCATAGCCCCACATCCACACAGCCTAACCCTCCCCAGTGCTGCCTAATCATAGCCCCATATCCACACAGCCTAACCCTAACCCTCCGCAGTGCTGCCTAAATTTAGCCCACATCCCCGCAGCCTAATCCTCCCCAGTGCTGCCTAATCATAGCCCCATATCCACAGAGCCTAACCCTAACCCTCCGCAGTGCTGCCTAATCCTAGCCCCACATCCCCACAGCCTAATCCTCCCCAGTGCTGCCTAATCATAGCCCCACATCCCCACAGCCTAACCCTCCCCAGTGCTGCCTAATCCTAGCCCCACATCCCCACAGCCTAACCCTCCCCAGTGCTGCCTAATCCTAGCCCCACATCCCCACAGCCTAACCCTCCCCAGTGCTGCCTAATCCTAGCCCCACATCCCCACAGCCTAACCCTCCCCAGTGCTGCCTAATCCTAGCCCCACATCCCCACAGCCTAACCGTCCCCAGTGCTGCCTAATCCTAGCCCCACATCCGCACAGCCTAACCCTCCCCAGTGCTGCCTAATCCTAGCCCCACATCCCCACAGCCTAACCCTCCCCAGTGCTGCCTAATCCTAGCCCCACATCCCCACAGCCTAACCCTCCCCAGTGCTGCCTAATCCTAGCCCCACATCCTAACCCTCACCAGTGCTGCCTAATCCTAGCCCCACATCCCCACAGCCTAACCCTCCCCAGTGCTGCCTAATCCTAGCCCCACATCCCCACAGCCTAACCCTCCCCAGTGCTGCCTAATCCTAGCCCCACATCCCCACAGCCTAACCCTCCCCAGTGCTGCCTAATCCTAGCCCCACATCCCCACAGCCTAACCCTCACCAGTGCTGCCTAATCCTAGGCCCACATCCCCACAGCCTAACCCTCCCCAGTGCTGCCTAATCCTAGCCCCACATCCCCACAGCCTAACCCTCCCCAGTGCTGCCTAATCCTAGCCCCACATCCCCACAGCCTAACCCTAACCCTCCGCAGTGCTGCCTAAACTTAGCCCCATATCCCCACAGCCAAACCCTCCCCAGTTGTGCCTAAACCTCCCTCCCTCTGCGCAGCCTAACCCTAACTTGTCGACACCCAGACCGCATTCCTACCAGAGGTGTGCAGCTTGTGGCTTCAGGACTCCCACTAAAGTCCCAGATCAATGAAGTTAAGCATACAGCAACAATGTGAAAATAAGTATTTTGTTACTTTTATATGCAAATACATATCTAATAAAGCCATGGCCACAGCAGGGCTATAATCCGCCATGTACCGTGTCCGGTTCTGCCTCCGAACATGGTGCATCCTGATGTCATGATATAGGAACCTGGGCTGCTGGCACCAGGAAGAAAGGCACCATGGGTCAGAGATGGCTCGGCCCCCAGGGCTCTGTGCCTTGGGTTACTCCCTTTCAGTCACGAACTGAGATGCAGTCGGTTTGTGTATGACTTTATCACTCATATGTTTAGTTCTGGAGCATGTGCAATGTGATAAACATATGATACGTTCCACAAACAGACTTGTGGTTATCTCTGAATCAGCGTCATATGGGCTATATTAATCACAGCAACCCACCTTTATAATCCCCTACACAAAAAAATCAACAAAATCTACATCATATGGGATACTAACTGGCAAGAGCCCAGCGTGGACTCAAAGGGGGAATTCAAATGTTTGAAAAGTCAGTTGGGTGTAATTTTTTTCCTATCTAATAGACAGGAAAAAAAACAGACACCCAACCGACTTTTCAAACATTTGAATTCCCCCCTAAGAGACTTTTTTATTAAAATAATTTTGGCACATCCCAAGCACTCTAAATTAGGAGACAGTTCTAGGCCTGAATAGTCATTACCCACTCTCTCGGCACCCTGGATAGGATGAACAGAACAACACTATAAAACTAAACAACCAACAACCGAACTGTCCTCATCAAGCAGAAATTTGCTAGGACACAACTGCAGAGGTCAAATTGGATTATAAAACGGATACCCGCTCGGCTCTCATACAAAGCTTACACACAAGAAACAATAAAGATATCAGTCAGCCAGCCCAAGAGAGGATGCCAAAAATTGGCAAGTGCAGCACAGGAGGAAAGTAATTCCTTGCATAAAAATGAAATATGACCAGTGGCAGCTGCGGCCCGTGTGCTGCTGCTCCGACCACAAATTGCAGGGGAGTAGCTGGTCAGCACATAATATACATGTGATATTGTATGTAATATATGTGCCAGGGATCAGCAGCGCCGCTGTGCGTATCACTGACCTGCTGGCCGCCGAAGCATGAGAGTCATGCCCATGGCTGCCATCAGAAATTGTGGGGCCCGGGACTGACAAAATAGGCAGCCCCCCCCTAAATAAATAAATATATATATACATAATATATATATATGTATGTAAAAAAAAAATATATATATTTAAAAAATAAAGTAAAATATAATTCCTATACCCCTACAGTTATGCCCCTATCGCCATATTATGCCCCCCACAGTAATGCCCTGACAACTTATTATGCCCCCACATTAATGCCCTTGTCACCATTGAATGCAGTACCTGCTCATTGTCAGGGGTTCTGCTTGTTGTCAGGGGATTCCCCTCCCTCCCCGCCGCCGCCACAGCAGACTGTTCCGCGGTTTCACAACTTCAAGTAACAAAAAAACTATTGAAAATGTCCCTCCCAAAATGGTCGCCTCCTCTAGAATCTGGAGAGGGATATTTTTAATAGAGCTGGTGGACTGGGCCCGGGATGGATGGCGGTGGGCGGCGGCATGAGCGGCTCTATTAGAGGACATGACTCTGCTTGTCTGTCATCTTCTATAAGCCCACCCCCAGACTCCTGTGAGCCAGTGGGATTTGGGCTTATAGCAGATGATAATGAGTGAGATCTCCCATGCTTCAGCAGCCAGCAGAGGCAGGTCAGTGATACACACAGCAGTGGCTGCAGATTGGTTACCTCCATTTTCTTTAGAAAGTTTTAAAAATATCCCACTGAATTCTGAACAACTGATATCTGACCTATGAAGGTAATAACCGTCCCTTTCCTCCTTTCTCCTTTTCCATTTGAATTTCCCCCCCCGCATTTTACACTCAATAAATCATGTAACTTGAATGAGTCTAAGCAGGGGTGGGCAATAAGTGGCCCTCCAGCTGCCGTAGAACTACACATCCCAGCATGTCATGCCATGGTTATGCTACTTTGCCATGCTAAAACTGTTGCAGGGCATACAGGGATGTGTAGTTCAACAGCAGCTGGAGGGAAATGCTATCTGGGCAAATTTCTTAAAAAATAAATAAAACCAAATGTGAAAACAAATTGCAATGAGCCCTGTGATAATTACGCCAGCTTAATCACAGTGGTGGTCTTTCCGAGTTGTTCGCTCGCTCGCAGTTTTTAGCAGCCGTGCAAACGCTATGCCGCCGCCCACTGGGAGTGTATTTTAGCTTAGCAGAAGTGCGATCGCTTGTATCGCAGAGCGGCTACAAAGTTTTTTGTGCAGTTTTAGAGTAGCTCAATGCCTACTCAGCGCTTGCGATCACTTCAGACTGTTCAGTTCCTGTTTTGACGTCACAAACACGCCCTGCGTTCGCCCAGCCACGCCTGCATTTTTCCTGGCACTCCTGCGTTTTTTCGAACACTCCCTGAAAACGGTCAGTTGACACCCAGAAACGCCCACTTCATGTCAATCACTCTGCGGCCAGCAGTGCGACTGAAAAGCTTCGCTAGACCTTGTGTGAAACGGCATCGTTCGTTGTAATAGTACGACGCGTGTGCGCATTGCGCCGCATACGCATGCGCAGAAGTGCCTTTTTTTGCCTCACCGAACGAATGCAGCTAGCGATCTACTCGGAATGACCACCAGTGCTCACTGCAATATGCCTACTTCTGCACATTTCCTCCCCCCCCCCCCCCCAGGCAGAGAAAGCTGTGCAGGGACCGGGCTCCGGTGATCAGCTCTGTGTGTCCGACGGATGGAGGGTTTCAGGATACGGTCATTAGGTCGACCACACTTAGGTCGACACTCATTAGGTTGACCACTATTGGTCGACATGCATTAGGTCGACATGGTCACTAGGTCGACATGTACAAAGGTCGACATGCATTTTTCGGGGGGGGATTAATTTTTTTACTTTTTCATACTTTACGATCCACGTGGACTATGATTGGGAATAGTAACTTGTGTGAGCCATGTGAGGGGACACGGTGCACTAATTGGGGTTCCCCGTCACTTTACGAAGAAAACGACACCAAAAAATTAAAACAAACAAATCTCATGTCGACCTTTTCCCTTGTCGACCTTGTTCATGTCAACCTAATGACCGTGTCGACCTAGTGACAATGTCAACCTAATGCATGTCAACCAATAGTGGTCGACCTAATGACTCATACCCAGGATTTCATGGAGAATTCACAGACAGAACTAAAAATATTTTAGATACATGTCTCAAATGGATAATGTGCGAATATGTAGGGTCTAAAGGTCGGCAGTGTCAAAGGTCAACAGTCAAACGGTTGACAAGGTCAAAAGGTCAACACACAAAAAAAACACAAAACGATTTGGCCTTGGTTACTTAAGGTAATAGTTTGTGAAATGGATAGTAAATGAGGCAACATTTGTAAAAGCATGAAGACCAGCTGCCCAGAGCAGCAATAAGTTGTCCCCTGTCCCCCCGCAGACCATTTTGAGCACTGTCAGATGAATGGCCAAGTGTAGAGAGCTGGGTGGGCCCCACTGCCTGAGGGACCTGCCCCTTACCTTAGGGAGGCAGGGCTGACCTTGTGTGTGCCGGACTGATAGAGGAATCCCGCCACAGCAACGGAACATTGCCTTGTGCGGTCAGGGGAGGCAGGGTTGCCAGAGCCTCACCTGTCACACTTCAGTATACTCCATAGTTTTGACTATAAAAATTATTAGAAAAATACAAAGATGATATTTAGAACTTATAAATATCAACTTTGTATTATTCATATCTTTGGTGTTATTCGAATCATTTGTATAGTCAAAACTCACCACCAAATCATATATGTGTGTGTAAATCTGTCTCTGATATTAGCCAGTACCTCCCCAGCCACTGACCTCACCGCGCCTTACTGTGCCACAGCTACATACTGCTTCTAATTAACAAACAGTTGTACATTTATCTGATTCACTGCTGTCTGTGAATTAAAGGCAGCTCACACCCAGTGTAACTGGCGCTGTCAGAGACTGCCTGACCGAGTGCCAAACTGAGGAAAGCACAAGGGGCGGGGGCCCTTGAATCAGAATCAGTTTATTGCCAAGTATATCAGTACATAATACACAAGGAATTTGTTTCCGATGACCACAGCTGACAGACAAGATACTGTACAACACGACATAACATAGGGAAGAGAAGCATGACGGATACTTGAGTACATGTTACGAGTATGACATGAAATGGGCTAGGCAGTTATCAAATTAACCAAGATAGTTGCTTGGGGGAAGAACCTGTTCCTGTGTCTAGCAGTTCTCGTCTGCCGCAAGCTGTACTGTCTGCCGGATGGCAGACGACGGAACAGGACGTGAGCGGGGTGGGAGTGGTAGTCAATGATCCCTCCCGCCCACTTCATGACCCTTGCCCAATAGATATCCTCAATTGCTGGGAGGTTTGTCCCTATGATTTTTTCCGCAACCTTGACAATTCACTGTAGTCTGTTCCTGTCATGGGTTGGGGCCAAACCAAACCACACTGTTATCGAGGTGCAGAGAACAGATTGAATAATTGCAGAGTAAAAGAGGATCAGAAGTTCCTGCGGCAGTTTGAACTTCCTTAGTTGTCATAAAAAGTACAACCTCTGCTGGCTTTTTTCACAATGCCATCGATGTTAGACTTCCACTTCAGAAATCGGAAGGATTCTACCACTGTTACCGTATTGTCCGCAATTGTTAGTGGGGAGAGTGTAGGGGGGGGGGGGGGGGGGGTGCTTCCTGAAGACAACAATTTTTTCAACCGTTTTTGATTAATTTAATTGTAGATTGTTTGTGCCGTACCAGGTGACTAGCATCTCAACCTCCTTCCTGTAAGCAGACTCCTCCCCATCCGTAATGAGACCAATTAGTGTGGTGTCATCCGCAAATGTAAGGAGTTTCACAGATGTGTCTGCGGTAGAGCAGTCGTTGTGTTATGCACACCAGTGCCTGCAGGAAAGTACTAGTGTCAGAACTGTTATGCACTCCAGTGTCTGCAGGAATGTACTGGTGTTTGAACTGTTATGCAAAACAAATGGACTCACAGACAAACTGGGGAATATGACATAACGTACACAGAAGGTGATAGGGTAACAAAATACACACACAGTGAACAGAGAAGCCCAGATGCTAAGGAACTGGGTATCTCCCTTGTATTAGAACTGCTCAGATGTAAAAAGCAAGATGTTGTGTTTTAATACGTAGAGAACCCGAAATGCTGTTGCTAAGGGCAACAGCAAAACCCTAAAGGGTTACCAACGGGTGTGGCAGTAAACTCCTTGGTCAGAGATGGAATGATAGACACAAGGAGAGCCTCCACAATCCTGATTCTCACTTGCAGTGCACAGGTTTAAGCTTACTGCCACTAAACTGACCCCTGACACCTAGCACAGTGAGACAGGATTAGACAGGCAAGTGTTAGAATACAGCCGCAAACTTGCTAAGTTCACAGAGTAATAACAGAACCCCAGCAAGCTAAACGACTGACTCCAGTCTTACTGCTAGGTCTGGATTGGCAGAGTGTAATACCAAATCCCCAGGCCTATTTGCAGTAAGCAACAAACAAATACAAAGCTACACAGTACTGGCTAACTTTCATGAACTGACTAACCAACAGAGATTCAGCAGCATCTGCTTACCCTGAAAAGAGGCCTTATAAAGCAGGTGCTGTCCACGCCCCACTCAGACCTCACAGACTGTGAGCACAAAAACCAGCACCGGATCCCCTGCCGTGCACAGAGCCTATAACCACTGCACAGCAAAAGACCCGAACCGGAGTATCAGCTGCGCTCAGGTTACTCCACTAGCACTTGTCTCCCGGTTGCCATGACGACGTGGCAGCACAGGGCAGGAGACCCTAACAGTACCCCCCCTCTGACGAGGGGTCAAAGAACCCCTACCACCGGGTTTATCGGGGAACTGCGAGAAGAAAGAGCGTATCAGTCTGGGGGCATGAAGATCACAACTGCGCACCCACGACCGCTCCTCCGGGCCATACCCCTTCCAGTGCACCAAAAATGACAGCCGACCCCGAACCACCTTGGAGTCAAGAATCCTTTCAACAACAAACTCCCTCTGGCCATGTATCAGAAGAGGGGAAGGTCTTCCACTGGAAGAAGGATTACTAATCGCCCGTTTTAAAAGGGAACAATGAAATGTTTTATTGATACCCAAAGAACGGGGCAGATCTAACTGAAATGCCACCGGATTGATAACCCTGGTGATCTTATAAGGGCCGATGAACCGGGGCCCTAACTTATGAGATGGCTGTCTCAAGTTCAAATTCTTGGTAGACAACCAGACGAAGTCTCCTAATTTGAAGCTGCAGGGTCTTTTCCGCTTATCAAAAACCCTTTTGGTCACTAATGACACAGACACAAGGGCTTTCTTCACTTTCCGCCAAATACCTCTAAGGACCGAAACCACAGAGGAACCACCAGGCGTGGAGTCCAGGGGGTCAAAAGAATTGGCCTTAGGATGATGCCCATACACACAAAGGAAGGGAGAGATCCCTGTAGCAGAGTGAGCCGCGTTGTTATAGGCAAACTCCGCCATGGACAGATGAGCAACCCAGTCAGTCTGACACTTGGAGACATAACACCTGAGGAACTGCTCCAAGGACTGGTTCACCCTTTCAGTCTGCCCATTAGACTGCGGATGGTAGCCTGACGACAAGCTGACAGAAATCTGGAGATCGGAACAAAATGCCCTCCAGAATTTGGCCACAAACTGGGATCCGCGGTCAGAGACCACATCAAGTGGCAACCCGTGGAGACGCACAACATGCAGCATAAATAATTCAGACAGGCGTCTGGCTGATGGCAGCCCAACCAGTGGAACGAAGTGCGCCATCTTCGAAAACCTGTCAACGACAACCCAGATGGCTGTCATCCCCGAGGATTTGGGCAAGTCCACCACAAAATCCATTGAAATGTGGGTCCATGGCTTAGATGGGATAGCGAGTGGATGTAATGGGCCAACAGGAACCCCTCTAGGAGTCTTATTTCGGGCACAGATGTCACATGCCCGAACCCACTGATCCACATCCTTAGCCACCGAGGGCCACCACACCGCCCTAGATAGCAACTCCCGAGTTCTGGCAATACCCGGGTGACCTGCCGACTTCTTGGCATGGAATTCCAGGAACACTCGCTGTCTTAACCTAGGAGGCACAAACAAAAGACCTACCGGAAGGTCTGGAGGAGCCTGCTCCTGTGCTCTAAGGACTAATGATAAGAGGTCCTGGGTAATGCCCACTTTAATACATGATGGGGAAACAATGGGCAACGGCTCCTCGGTGGTCTCCTGGATTGGAGCAAAACTCCGCGAGAGCGCATCAGCCTTGATGTTTTTTGACCCAGGGCGATATGTTATCAAAAAATTAAAGCGAGCAAAAAACAAAGCCCATCGTGCCTGCCTGGCATTGAGACGCTTCGCTGACTCTAAATATGCCAGATTCTTATGGTCAGTGAGAATTGAGACCACAAACTTAGCCCCCTCAAGCCAGTGTCTCCACTCCTCGAGTGCATCCTTAATAGCCAACAATTCCCGGTTACCCACGTCATAATTCATCTCGGCAGGCGAAAATTTACGGGAAAAGTAAGCACAGGGATGAAGGCGATTATCAGACACTCCCATCTGAGAAAGCACTGCCCCAATACCCATCTCAGAGGCATCCACCTCCACCACAAAAGGACGCTCTGGATCTGGGTGTCGCAGCACCTTGGCCGAAACAAATGCCCTTTTGAGACGGGCAAAAGCCGCTTTAGCCTCACAAGACCAGTGAGCAACATCCGCCCCTTTCTTAGTGAGTGCCACCAAGGGCGCCACTATAGACGAAAATCCAGCGATAAATCGTCTATAAAAATTCGCAAAGCCCAGGAAACGCTGAAGCGCCTTCAAACTAGTGGGCTGCACCCAATCCAGGACTGCCTGTACCTTGGAACCCTCCATTTGGAAACCTTCTGGGGAGATAATATATCCTAGAAATGCGATTTGCTGAACTTCAAATTCGCACTTCTCCAGCTTCGCCCCAAGCCGGTGGTCTCTGAGTTTCTGGAGGACTAAGCGTACATGCTTCCGATGTTCCTCCAGGGAATGGGAGAAGATTAGGATGTCATCTAAGTATACAACTAAGAATCTATCCAAATATTCCCTGAGCACATCATTCATGAAATCCTGGAAGACTGCCGGGGCATTACAGAGCCCAAAAGGCATCACCAAATATTCATAATGCCCTGAGTGGGTATTAAAGGCAGTCTTCCATTCATCCCCCTCTCTTATTCGGATTAGATTGTACGCACCGCGTAGGTCAATCTTAGAAAAAATGGTGGCAGTACGAAGCTGGTCAAACAAGACCGAAATGAGAGGCAGTGGGTATGAGTTTTTAATCGTGATACGGTTCAATTCCCTGAAGTCGATGCAGGGTCGCAACGAACCGTCCTTTTTACCCACGAAGAAGAACCCCGACCCAACTGGAGACTGTGAAGGTCTGATAAATCCCTTAGCCAAGTTCTCCTGAATGTACTCTGCCATAGCCTGAGTCTCAGGACGTGACAGGGAGTACAACCTGCTCTTGGGAAGCTTAGCATTTGGCAACAAATCAATGGCACAGTCATAGGGGCGATGGGGAGGTAGTACCTCTGCAACTTTTTTGGAGAACACGTCCGCAAAATCTGCATAACACCCTGGCAATCCTGGCAAACTTAGCTGCGAGAGCCTGACTGGAAGGCTCAAGCAACTCCTGAAACAATCAGTACCCCAACTAAGAATCTCCCCAGAGACCCAGTCAAATTGAGGATTGTGGGCCCTTAACCAGGGTAACCCCAACACCAATGGGGCAAAAGTACAGACAGTCACATAAAAGGACAATTTTTCAGAGTGTGTGGCTCCAATAAACAAAGAAATCTGGCTAGTGCAAGAGGTAATTTTACCTTGGGATAATGGTTCCCCGTTTAACCCACAAATCTCAATTTCCGATGCCAAGGGTACTAAGGGAACAGAGTGTTTTAGGGCGAATTGGCGGTCCATAAAAACCCCGTCGGCCCCACTGTCCACAAAGGCCTCAGTCTTGACAGTTTGACCGAGGATCTTCAAGGTCACCGGAATGATAAAAGTCTTCTTGGGAAATTCTGACTTCTGGCCTGACAGGATATTTCCCATCACCCTCAGGCCCTGAAGTTTTCCGGCTTTTCTGGGCATGATACTACCACATGACCTTTATTCCCACAGTACAAACACAACCCCTGCTGTCTCCTCCGCGTCTTCTCACGCGAGGAGAGGCGGGTAGCCCCAATCTGCATAGGCTCCTCAGAAAATTCCTCAGAGTCTGAGGTTCCCTTGGGAAGGAAGGAAATCTCAGTCTCCCTTTCAAGCCTACGCTCTCTCAGCCGTCTATCCACCCGGATGGATAACTGCATGAGCTGATCCAAGCTATCAGGCAAGGGATATTGTACCAGTTGGTCCTTTATCTGGTTAGAAAGACCTCTTCGGTACTGGTGTCTCAGGGCTGGGTCATTCCACTGGGTATCATGGGCCAACCTCCGAAACTCCGTACAGTAAACCTCAACTGGCCTTCGCCCTTGCTTAAGGATCGAAATCTGAGCCTCGGCTGAGGCCGTCTTGTCAGGGTCATCATACAACATGCCCAGTGCCGTAAAAAAAGCATCAACACTTTTAAGCGACGGACAGTCAGGCTGCAACCCATATGCCCAGACCTGTGGGTCTCCTTGTAGCAAGGAAATCACTATGCCCACCCGCTGAATCTCCGACCCAGAAGACTGAGGCCTAAGCCGGAAGTATAGCTTGCAGCTCTCCTTGAAACAAAAGAACTGCGAGCGATCTCCAGAAAAACGATCCGGGAGATTTACTTTCGGCTCCTTAACCCCTGCAGGTGCTGCTGCTGCGGGAGCTCCGCCAGCAGCCTGGGAGGTGTGCATTTTAATGGACAAATCATTAAATTGCCGAGTCAGGACCTGCACCTGATCGACCACCTGTTGCAACGTATTTTGAGGGGTATGCTCCATATTCCCACAAAATTTCAACAGGAGTATTAGGCTGCTGAATATGTTATGCACACCAGTGCCTGCAGGAAAGTACTAGTGTCAGAACTGTTATGCACTCCAGTGTCTGCAGGAATGTACTGGTGTTTGAACTGTTATGCAAAACAAATGGACTCACAGACAAACTGGGGAATATGACATAACGTACACAGAAGGTGATAGGGTAACAAAATACACACACAGTGAACAGAGAAGCCCAGAGGCTAAGGAACTGGGTATCTCCCTTGTATTAGAACTGCTCAGATGTAAAAAGCAAGATGTTGTGTTTTAATACGTAGAGAACCCGAAATGCTGTTGCTAAGGGCAACAGCAAAACCCTAAAGGGTTACCAACGGGTGTGGCAGTAAACTCCTTGGTCAGAGATGGAATGATAGACACAAGGAGAGCCTCCACAATCCTGATTCTCACTTGCAGTGCACAGGTTTAAGCTTACTGCCACTAAACTGACCCCTGACACCTAGCACAGTGAGACAGGATTAGACAGGCAAGTGTTAGAATACAGCCGCAAACTTGCTAAGTTCACAGAGTAATAACAGAACCCCAGCAAGCTAAACGACTGACTCCAGTCTTACTGCTAGGTCTGGATTGGCAGAGTGTAATACCAAATCCCCAGGCCTATTTGCAGTAAGCAACAAACAAATACAAAGCTACACAGTACTGGCTAACTTTCATGAACTGACTAACCAACAGAGATTCAGCAGCATCTGCTTACCCTGAAAAGAGGCCTTATAAAGCAGGTGCTGTCCACGCCCCACTCAGACCTCACAGACTGTGAGCACAAAAACCAGCACCGGATCCCCTGCCGTGCACAGAGCCTATAACCACTGCACAGCAAAAGACCCGAACCGGAGTATCAGCTGCGCTCAGGTTACTCCACTAGCACTTGTCTCCCGGTTGCCATGACGACGTGGCAGCACAGGGCAGGAGACCCTAACACGTTGGTGTAGAGAGAGAAGGAAGGGAGAAAGAACACACCCCTGGGGTGCACCCGTACTAGTAGTCCTAACCCCAGACATGAATTTCCCCATCCTGACTCGCTGCTCTCTATCCATTAAGAAGTTCACCACCCAGGAGCATAGCATTTCGGGGACACCTAAGCAGTGCATCTTCGATTGCAGCTGTCCAGGGATGATGGTATTGAATGCAGAGCTGAAGTCCACGAACAGGACCCTCGCATAGCCTCCTGGCAAATCCAGGTGCTGCAAGATGGAGTGCAGGCCCAGATTTACCGTTTCCTCCGCTGATCTGTTAGCCCTGTATGCGAACTGCAGAGGGTCTAGGAGGGAGCCTATCGTGGACTTTAAGTGAGTCAGTACTAGACGCTCCATCGTCTTCATCACCACCGATGTTAGTGCTACTGGCCTGTAGTTGTTCAGGTCTCCGGAGGAGGAAGGTTTCTTCAGCACTGGAATGATGAGCGGGCACTTGAAGCAAGCTGGGACCACACCAGTTACATGTTGAAGATGGCCGTGAAGGCTGGTGCCAGCTGTTTGGCACATGTTTTAAGGGCGGATGGAGATACGCCATCTGGCCATGGTGCCTTCCTTGGCTTCAGTCTCCTCAGTGGCGTCATGAGGTGGGTGCGGGAGGTGCGGCCCGCACCCGGGTGTCACCCTTCAATAGGGTGACACCAAAGCGAGCCGCACACTCACACGCACGCACCCCCATCCCCTGACGGTAGACAAAGTATGGTCCACGGCTATGGCCACACCCCCTCCTCCCAGGCCCCGCCTCCTAAAGCCCGACATTCTCACCTGTCAGTGAGATCAGCAGGCAGCAGCCACAGAGCTGTGCAGGCAGTGCTCGGGCCGCCCCTCCCCTCTCCTCCAGAGTCCACTCGGGTCCTGACTGAGCCAGACAGTGACACACACAAGCTCCGCCTCCCACACTATCCTACAGGAGGAAGGAGCTGCTGCTGCTGATATTGATGCATGATGCCAGGTAACTTCTGTAAATGCTCCACGATGAGCAGAATCGATTTATGAAATGTATGTGTGTGTGTGTCTGCATGGGGGTGAATGTGTTAATGGGCATTGGGATGTACAAATTGTTGGGTTGAGTGCAAGGTGGGGGAGCTAATTGGGGCTGTGTGAGTTTAGTATGAGTGCTGTGTAGTATGGGTGCTGTGTGAGCGTAGTATGGGTGCTGTGTGAGCATAGTATGGGTGCTGTGTAGTATGGGTGCTGTGTGAGCGTAGTATGGGTGCTGTGTAGTATGGGTGCTGTGTGAGCGTAGTATGGGTGCTGTGTAGTATGGGTGCTGTGTGAGTATAGTATGGGTGCTGTGTAGTATGGGTGCTGTGTGAGTGTAGTATGGGTGATGTGTGAGTGTAGTATGGGTGCTGCGTGAGAGTGGTATGGGTGCCGTGTGAGTGCAGTATGGGTGCTGTGTGAGCATAGTATGGGTGCTGTGTAAGAGTGGTATGGGTGCCGTGTAGTATGGGTGCTGTGTGAGAGTAGTATGGGTGCTGTGTGAGAGTGGTATGGGTGCCGTGTGAGTGCAGTATGGGTGCTATGTGAGCGTAATATGGGTGCTGTGTGAGAGTGGTATGGGTGCCGTGTAGTATGGGTGCTGTGTGAGCGTAGTATGGCCGCTGTGTGAGCGTAATATGAGTGCTGTGTAGTATGGGTGCTGTGTGAGAGTAGTATGGGTGCTGTGTAAGCATAGTATGGGTGCTGTGTGAGAGTGGTATGGGTGCCGTGTAGTATGGGTGCTGTGTGAGTGCAGTATGGGTGCTGTGTGAGCGTAATATGGGTGCCGTGTGAGAGTGGTTTGGGTGCCGTGTAGTATGGGTGCTGTGTGAGCGTAGTATGGCTGCTGTGTGAGCGTAATATGAGTGCTGTGTAGTATGGGTGCTGTGTGAGAGTAGTATGAGTGCTGTGTGAGCATAGTATGGGTGCTGTGTGAGAGTGGTATGGGTGCCGTGTAGTATGGGTGCTGTGTGAGCATAGTATGGGTGCTGTGTGAGAGTGGTATGGTTGCCGTGTAGTATGGGTGCTGTGTGAGCGTAGTATGGGTGCTGTGTGAGCGTAGTATGGGTGCTGTGTGATAGTAGTATGGGTGCTGTGTAGTATGGGTGCTGTGAGCGTAGTATGGGTGCCGCTGTGTGAGCGTAGTATGGGTGCTGCTGTGTGAGCGTAGTATGAGTGCTGTGTGACGTAGTATGGGTGCTGCTGTGTGACATAGTATGGGTGCTGCTGTGTGAGCGTAGTATGGGTGCAGTTTGAGCATAGTATGGGTGCTGCTCTGTGAGCGTAGTATGGGTGCAGTTTGAGTGTAGTATGAGTGCTGTGTGACGTAGTATGGGTGCTGCTGTGTGAGCGTAGTATGGGTGCAGTTTGAGTGTAGTATGAGTGCTGTGTGACGTAGTATGGGTGCTGCTGTGTGAGCGTAGTACGGGTCCTGTTTGAGCGTAGTATGGGTGGTGCTGTGTGAGGGGAGCTTTATGTGAGCTGATAGTGTGGGTGGATTAATGTGCTACTGGGTGTTGGGAGGCGGGATTGATAATGAATTGGGGAGAGATGGGGTAATGGATGCACGGAAACGGGGGGGGGGGGGCTTCAGTAATGGGTTCTTGGACAGGGATATATTTGCGGTTGCTGTTTAGGGGAAATTGGTTAATCAGTGCCACCACAAAGTAAATCCCATGCCACCTCTAAGACACCACATGATACCCCATGTCACCTCTAAGACACCACATGATACCCCATGTCACCTCTAAGACACCACATGATACCCCATTTCAGCTCTAAAACACCACATGATACCCCATGTCACCACCAAGACACCGCATGATACCCCATGTCACCACCAAGACACCACATGATACCCCATGTCACCACCAAGACACCCCATGTCACCACCAAGACACCACATGATACCCCATATCCCCACATGATACCCCATTTCCCCACATGTCACCACATTTCACCAGATGAGCTGCGGTTTAGTATGCTAAGGGGGCTATTCAATTGTTTGAAAAGTCAGTTGGGAGTCTGTTTTTTCCTATCTAATAGACAGGAAAAAACAGACACCCAACCGACTTTTCAAACATTTGAATCTCCCCCTAAAAGTAGCAAAACTACAACTGCTTTCTCTAGCATGAGGGGGGGGGGGGGGGGGGGCGCCCAGCACAGGGCAAGGCCGCCCCACATGCTGCGTCCGCCCCCCCCCCCCGCTTATACACGAGTGCATTGCTATACAGAGATGCGCTTGCATTTTAAGGGTAGCCCTCTGATTCTGCAGCCTAGCTGTGAAGGCAGTCGCCGGGCCGCCATCTTTTGGGTCGCAGCTGCTGCGTGTGCCGTCATGCAACCGCTGCGGCCCGCCCGACAAATGGTCCAGAAACGTCTGCGTTGTCCGGACCACGCCCCTCAAACGGAGCGTCGCCGCCCCAACACCTCCCCCCGCCAGGATTCCTTATGGTGTGATAGGGGAGGAGGTCCATTGGGGGTGACACCATGAGTTACCACACCGGGTGACACCAACCCTAGTGACGCCTCTGAGTCTCCTGAATATCTTAGTTACCTCCCCGACCTCTGCATTAAGAGTAGGTAGGGTACCCTGAGAGCGAGAGAGAATTCCCTCCGTAGCATCCGGCACTTCTGCAGGATGAGGCGAGGTATTGCTTGCGTCGTCGGGCTTCTCAAACCTGCAGTAGAAATGATTCAGGTCCTTGTCACAGATAGAGCAGAGGCCTCTGTGTTCCTGCCTCCACCAAGGTACATGCCTGCTGTTCTCCGATCCGGCAGGACGTTGTGCTTGTACACCTGTCACCCACTGGTACTCACTGCCACTCCCTGTCAACCTCTGCCTCCCATTGAATTCCACTGTCACCCTCTGCCTTCCATTGCCTTCCGTTGTCACCCTCTACCTCCCTATGTTAACCTCTGCCTCCCCCTGCCTTACACTGTCACCCTCTGCCTCTCCCTGTCACCCATTGCCATGTGGCATATTGTGAACTTGGGCTAGAGTAGACACACACACATACCTCCCAACTTTACAGTTCCACAAGGAGGGACACACGCGCGGCGTGGCCTAAGAAAAGGGGGCGTGGCTTCGTGGATGACCCGCGATCGCGAGCCACGCCCCCGTTTTCGTCACTGAGGGGGCATGCCCAGAGCTCTGTGAGCCGCTGGCATGCCCCCTCTCCCTCTGAATCCAGTGAATAGACGCTGTATGCGCACAGCGTCTATTCACCGCTGCTCTGCTAAGCAGGGCAGCGAAACACAGAGACTCCCAACTGCCCCCCCCCCACCGCGGGACACTGCAGCCCGCGGGTGGGACAGCGGGACAGTCCCCAAAAAACGGGACTGTCCCGCGAAAATCTGGACAGTTGGGAGGTATACACACACACACACACACACACACACACACACACACACACACACACACACACACACACACACAATATCCTAAAGTAAGTAAAACTTTGAAAATATATTGGTTTTTTTTTCTTTTATGTCTACATTTATGTTTAACTGAATTGCGCTGTATTTCAGAGTTTGTGCCATAACTTAAATCACACTGCATCTCTTTAGCTGAGATTCGGTAAGTAACTTAGAAGGTGAGCAATTTAACACATATTGGAAAACAGTGAAAAGTTACATAATCGCTGTGTAAATTCCTAGACCAGTGTTTGAGCTGTTGCGAAAACACAGAGCAGTGAAAACATTTTGTTAAAAGTATAGTTAATATTCTGTGCAGAGCTAAAGAAAGAAACCCACTGGGAATTGGGCTTCTAAGATTTCTTACATCCTTATTTGGCCCCACTGACAAGTTTTACTGATGACATTCTTCAGAAAACTTAATTACAATAATTAGATCACAGATGACATCACAGAGAACATTTCAAATATATTTACATCACTGGTAACTGGGATTTCACAGTACCTTGCTACAGTGGCCAACTCTCAGGGTACGTACTGTAGTTCTGGACTGTGTTTTTATTAGAGATAGAGATTACATCGACGTACTTGCAAATCTTCCCTTCCGGGAATGTTTCTGGAGGGGAGATTCAGCTGTTCACTGTGCGGATGGTTGCTTCTCGCCAATAGTCTCTGCCCCTTTACTACACAATAATCACGTCAACGTGCACAATGGGGGTCATTCCGAGTTGATCGCTAGCTGAATTTGTTTGCAGCGCAGTGATCAGGCTAAAAAATGGCAGTTCTGCGCATGCGTATGCGGCACAATGTGCATGCGCGACGTACGGGCACAACGAACAATGTAGTTTTGCACAGAGTCTAGCGATGCCTTTCAGTAGTACTGCTTGCCGCAGAGTGATTGACATGAAGTGGGCGGTTCTGGGGGGTAACTGACCGTTTTCAGGAAGTGTGTGGAAAAACGCAGGCGTGCCAGGAAAAACGCAGGCATGCCAGGAAAAAACGCAGGTGTGACTGGGCGAACGCTGGGCGGGTTTGTGACATCAAATCCGGGACAGAATAGTCTGAAGTGATCGCAAGCGCTGAGTAGATTTTGAGCTACTCTGAAACTACGGAAACATTTTTTGCAGGCGCTCGGCGATACAACCGTTCGCACTTCTGCTAAGCTAAAATACACTCCCAGTGGATGGCGGCATACTGTTTGCACGGCTGCTAAAACTAGCTAGCGAGCGAATGACCCTCAATATCCCTACCATTACACTAGGAAGTGGGTGGGATGAGGGAAGGTGACCTCCTCTTCTGAGAGTCCCCCCGACACCCAATGAGCGTTTATGACCATGGGACTGAAAGTGCAGGGAATCATCATAATAATCATTGTGTGATGATGGTTAGGGAAACAAATGAGACATCCAAGAAGTGGGGGCTATACAACTGCCACTAGCCCAGATTTATCAAGCCTCCGAGAGTGATAAATAGCACGGTAATAAAATACCAGCTAATCACCTCATAACTGTCATTTTTCAAATACAGCCTTAACATGGAAGTTAGGAGCTGATTGGCTGATACTTTATCACCGTATCACTCTCCAAGGCTTGATAAATGGGGGCCTATGTAACTGTAATGTATGCCCCAGCTTCCTAATAAACCTGTAGAATTGAATCCGGTCTTCATCTAAAGTAATCCCTATTCACCCTAGAGTGCTACGGGTGTAGCAGTACTCAGTTGTCCCAAGGTTGTTTGTGCGATAGTTTAGGTTTGTATTTAAAGCTGGGTACACACTAGACGATTTGGCTGTTGGATCATGGATGACAGGATGACCAATGTAACAATACTTTCAATGTAACGATACATCGGTCGTCCCGTACACACTGAATAATAGCGCTAGTACGATTATGTGATATAACGTTCAGTGATCACATCCAGAAGCATTGTGTCCCTGATATTTTCAGATCTGCCTGCATTGCAGAAGATGCGACGAACAACTCAAGGGAGGGCGCAATAGTGCGTACACACTGGCCGATGTGGACGATTTGTGATTCCAATTCAGCTTAAAAAAAAACTAATCGTCCAATTTATCATGTAGTGTGTACCCGGCTTTAGACTGGTCTATACAAATAAATTATTAGAGGCTATGGGCGTGAACTGGGCGGTGGCAAAGCTATACCCCATAACCACCCTGACTTGTGGGAAAGTCATGGGAGTATTGTGAGTGTGTATCAAAAGCTCTGTGCGATGCTGAGTCATGTGTATGGGGAAGGGAACCTGCTCCAAGCATTGGAGTGGTGCAAGAGCCAATACAATGATGATTGTTGAGGTGACCGGCATAAAATGAATGGGCAGCACTGGTTTCCATTTGCACACACATGATCCCTCCTATCAGCTAAATGGATGCTCACATTAGCATGAGGCCAGCACAGGAGGGGTTAGAAGGTGGCACTGATTTCTTCTCTATGGGTCCCCAGGCAGGGCCGTATAACTTCACTATCCCACGAGACTGCATGTATACGGAGCCAGATCTCCTCAGCGGCAGCTGTTCATTAACAGCTAAGCCGCCGAGGGCACACTACTCCGGTTCAAATAGCACTGTGTGGGGGCCTCAAATATGTGGGGGCCCCGGGACGACTGCCCCTGTCGCCCTCTTTTAATCTGGCCCTGTCTCCAGTGCTATGCGACTGGCTTGCAGTGGGGGGGTGGGGGGCGGGAGCTTATTGCAGTGGGGAGACAACGGAGAGGAATCTGAAATGATCCTTCTCCTACACAAGCTGCCATGTAAACAACAGCTTGTGAAGCCATTCGGGGGCTGTACATCATCTGAGAATGATGTACAATTACACAGTTAATTTGCGGAAAAATATGATTTTTTTCGGAAGTTGATGAATAGCCTAATTTTTGCATCCCCATAGTAAAGTATTGGGAGTGTGGAAATGATAGCAGCAGGACTGTAACCATTGATATCTCCTGCGTTACTAGGTAGATGAATTGGAATGACACTTAAAATTGATATAAATAAGTAAAATGGGGAGTAAAAACGTTAATTAAAGGACGATGAATGGCCCCCAAGGCTTAGTACTGTACATCAGTAATTTCTCCCAGATTACATGCTTGAACCATGACATTTAAAAGGCAGTCAAACGACATAATAAAGACATAAATGAAACAGAAGGCATTTCCCAGATGCAAAGAAATCTATAATTTGCAGCACCTCAGAGTTCTTGCTGCAGTAAGTCCTACATAGGCTCCATTTAATGATGCTACCACTAATGCCCTCATTAACAAATGTAACTGTTTTTCCCAATGTCCCATATTTAGTCCATGCACTTTCCTTGTAATTCCTCATTTATTTTTTATGTGTTGTCACAAATCATATACAGCTTTCATTTTCTGCATGAATAACTTAGTGTAAAACACTTCTAGGGAAGACATTTAATGTATAACAAATGACCTGCTTACTTTAGCATCATACAGTATGGGACACAAGTTTATGAAGCAGTCATGTGACAAAAAGTCATTATTTATTCTGTGTCGGACTGGGGCATGTAGGGCCCACCGGGGGGATGCAGCGGTAGGGGGCCCATGTTTAGGGGTGTGGCCAGCCCACATAGGGGGTGTGGGGGTACAGTATAAGGGGGTACAGGATACAGGGGGTACAGTATAAGGTAACATATGAATGATGTATAATTCAAGTGCACAGTCTGAAACCTGATCTATAGAGCAGGAGGTGGCCCCCCAGGCAGTGGGGCCCACCGGTGGTTCCCCTGTACCCCTGTGGGCCAGTCCAAGCCTGTTTATTCTGTTTTAAAGACATTATTCAGGTTCTTTCCTGAAGTGTAAAAATGTGAGACCAAGTAACATTTTGAATACATTAAAGGGGCCTATTTATCACCATCCGCAGCACGGTCGACCCCCCCCCCCCGCCCATCGCGATTACCACCGCGCGCCGCGGACCCCCCCAACAGGATAATATTACTCACCTGACCAGGGAGCCGGTCGGCGCTGCTTCAGGAGGCTGCCGGTCGCTGGGTCCTTCTCCTGCGCTGTGATCCCCGGTGCTGTAAAGTGCGCTGCCATTTTGCAGCATCCCTTTACTGCACCGGGGTCACATTACAGCATATGGGGATCCGGCGCCCGGCAGCGCTCACCGGAGCAGCGGACACCGGCTCCCTGGACAGGTGAGTATGTTTTTGTTTTGTTTTTTACACTGTGATCAGCTTGTGTGTCCATCGGACACACATAGCTGATCACTCTGCCGGGTCCCCGCTCAGATTTCTCTACCAGGGGCAGAGAAAGCTGGGCAAATGCCTCCCTATCGCAGTGCTGCCCTGTGAACTCGCCAGCCTGACCTGGCGAGATTATCACAGAGCACACTGCGGTATTTTTTCACATTTTTTTTAGTAAATTTGGCCACATCACATTTCCCATTGTAAGTATGGGGAATGTGATGTGGGTTACTAAAAAAAGTGAATTAAAGGGTTTGGAGCAGTTTTTCATGAAAACTGCTCCAAATACCCTTTAATATATTCAGGTGATACTAAAATAATGTGAAAAGGGTGTGAAAACACCCTTTTTCACATTATGTTAGTAAAAATAATGTTAATAAATAGGCCCCTATGTCTGCAGAAGAGCACATGTCAGAGGAAACGCAGAAATCTGTGAGCCAAGATGGCAACCTGAGGAGTACAGCATCTGTGCCTTCCAACGGTAGCAACTGAGTGAAATAGAGCGCCACTTGCTGAATGCGAGCTAGGCATACTTGTGCACCTCATAATGTGCCATATGCAAAAACACGGTTTCATTTTCCAGGACATGGCATAGTTCATAAGGGGGGAGTTTTATCAAAGTTAGGTGTGTGATAAAGTGAAAAGATACAGTATCAGCTTCTAAATCTGCCATTTTACAGGCTGTGTTTACAAAAAAGCTCAGCTGATTTTGGTACTTTACCTTTCTCCACTTTATCTCCAATTTTTGATTCATCTCCACCCAAGGGTGGAGAGTGTAAATTATGGAGATGCTCCTTGGTTAGAACGAGGAAGCCTCAATAAAACTACATGAAAGAGCCTAACACTTATATTTCCTCACTGGTGTAGATAAAGCCAAAGCCTATGGGCCTAATTCAGATCTGATCACAGCAGCAAATTTGTTATGGCCAAAACCATGTGCATGTAATACCGTACGCTTTGGAATTTGGTTTTATTCTAGTAAAGATGGGCTTTATTCCTTTTCAGATGTTTTCATTTAACTTTTTTCCTTCTTTCAGTGGACATCAAATTTTATTAAGTCTTGATTAAGTTTTCTAGGACAATGTTTTTGTGTTGCAAAGCTAACATGTCATTATCTATTAGTAGTATTCATGTATATGTATTATTATACTGTGTGTAGGAATCAATTAACTATTCATTTTTGTACAAATATTTTTCAGTAAAAAGAAATAAAACTAGTTTTGAGCGGTTTCGGTTTGTCGAGATCCGAACCCCCCCGAACTTCACCTATTTTACACGGGTCCGAGGCAGCCTTGCTCGGTTAACCCGAACGCCGACGAACGCCATCATCCCGCTGCTATATAAAGAGCCGTGCTTCGCCGCCATTTTCACTCGTGCATTGGAGATTGAACGGAGAGGACGTGGCTATGTTCTCTGCCTGAAAAGCTCCATATCTGTGCTCAGTGTGCTGCAAATATCTGTGCTCAGTGTGCTGCAAATATCTGTGCTCAGTGTGCTGCAAATATCTACTTTCTCTGCCTGAAAAGCTCCATATCTGTGCTAGAGATGAGCGCCGGAAATTTTTCGGGTTTTGTGTTTTGGTTTTGGGTTCGGTTCCGCGGCCGTGTTTTGGGTTCGAACGCGTTTTGGCAAAACCTCACCGAATTTTTTTTGTCGGATTCGGGTGTGTTTTGGATTCGGGTGTTTTTTTTTAAAAAAACACTAAAAAACAGCTTAAATCATAGAATTTGGGGGTCATTTTGATCCCAAAGTATTATTAACCTCAAAAACCATAATTTACACTCATTTTCAGTCTATTCTGAATACCTCACACCTCACAATATTATTTTTAGTCCTAAAATTTGCACCTAGGTCGCTGGATGACTAAGCTGGGCGACCCTAGTGGCCGACACAAACACCGGGCCCATCTAGGAGTGGCACTGCAGTGTCACGCAGGATGTCCCTTCCAAAAAACCCTCCCCAAACAGCACATGACGCAAAGAAAAAAAGAGGCGCAATGAGGTAGCTGACTGTGTGAGTAAGATAAGCGACCCTAGTGGCCGACACAAACACCGGGCCCATCTAGGAGTGGCACTGCAGTGTCACGCAGGATGTCCCTTCCAAAAAACCCTCCCCAAACAGCACATGACGCAAAGAAAAAAAGAGGCGCAATGAGGTAGCTGACTGTGTGAGTAAGATAAGCGACCCTAGTGGCCGACACAAACACCGGGCCCATCTAGGAGTGGCACTGCAGTGTCACGCAGGATGTCCCGTCCAAAAAACCCTCCCCAAACAGCACATGACGCAAAGAAAAAAAGAGGCGCAATGAGGTAGCTGTGTGAGTAAGATAAGCGACCCTAGTGGCCGACACAAACACCGGGCCCATCTAGGAGTGGCATTGCAGTGTCACGCAGGATGTCCCTTCCAAAAAAACCTCCCCAAACAGCACATGACGCAAAGAAAAAAAGAGGCGCAATGAGGTAGCTGACTGTGTGAGTAAGATAAGCGACCCTAGTGGCCGACACAAACACCGGGCCCATCTAGGAGTGGCACTGCAGTGTCACGCAGGATGTCCCTTCCAAAAAACCCTCCCCAAACAGCACATGACGCAAAGAAAAAAAGAGGCGCAATGAGGTAGCTGACTGTGTGAGTAAGATAAGCGACCCTAGTGGCCGACACAAACACCGGGCCCATCTAGGAGTGGCACTGCAGTGTCACGCAGGATGTCCCTTCCAAAAAACCCTCCCCAAACAGCACATGACGCAAAGAAAAAAAGAGGCGCAATGAGGTAGCTGTGTGAGTAAGATAAGCGACCCTAGTGGCCGACACAAACACCGGGCCCATCTAGGAGTGGCACTGCAGTGTCACGCAGGATGTCCCTTCCAAAAAACCCTCCCCAAACAGCACATGACGCAAAGAAAAATTAAAGAAAAAAGAGGTGCAAGATGGAATTGTCCTTGGGCCCTCCCACCCACCCTTATGTTGTATAAACAGGACATGCACACTTTAACCAACCCATCATTTCAGTGACAGGGTCTGCCACACGACTGTGACTGATATGACGGGTTGGTTTGGACCCCCACCAAAAAAGAAGCAATTAATCTCTCCTTGCACAAACTGGCTCTACAGAGGCAAGATGTCCACCTCATCATCATCCTCCGATATATCACCGTGTACATCCCCCTCCTCACAGATTATCAATTCGTCCCCACTGGAATCCACCATCTCAGCTCCCTGTGTACTTTGTGGAGGCAATTGCTGCTGGTCAATGTCTCCGCGGAGGAATTGATTATAATTCATTTTAATGAACATCATCTTCTCCACATTTTCTGGATGTAACCTCGTACGCCGATTGCTGACAAGGTGAGCGGCGGCACTAAACACTCTTTCGGAGTACACACTTGTGGGAGGGCAACTTAGGTAGAATAAAGCCAGTTTGTGCAAGGGCCTCCAAATTGCCTCTTTTTCCTGCCAGTATAAGTACGGACTGTGTGACGTGCCTACTTGGATGCGGTCACTCATATAATCCTCCACCATTCTTTCAATGGTGAGAGAATCATATGCAGTGACAGTAGACGACATGTCCGTAATTGTTGTCAGGTCCTTCAGTCCGGACCAGATGTCAGCATCAGCAGTCGCTCCAGACTGCCCTGCATCACCGCCAGCGGGTGGGCTCGGAATTCTGAGCCTTTTCCTCGCACCCCCAGTTGCGGGAGAATGTGAAGGAGGAGATGTTGACAGGTCGCGTTCCGCTTGACTTTACAATTTTCTCACCAGCAGGTCTTTCAACCCCAGCAGACTTGTGTCTGCCGGAAAGAGAGATCCAAGGTAGGTTTTAAATCTAGGATCGAGCACGGTGGCCAAAATGTAGTGCTCTGATTTCAACAGATTGACCACCCGTGAATCCTGGTTAAGCGAATTAAGGGCTCCATCCACAAGTCCCACATGCCTAGCGGAATCGCTCCGTGTTAGCTCCTCCTTCAATGTCTCCAGCTTCTTCTGCAAAAGCCTGATGAGGGGAATGACCTGACTCAGGCTGGCAGTGTCTGAACTGACTTCACGTGTGGCAAGTTCAAAGGGCATCAGAACCTTGCACAACGTTGAAATCATTCTCCACTGCGCTTGAGACAGGTGCATTCCACCTCCTATATCGTGGTCAGATGTATAGGCTTGAATGGCCTTTTGCTGCTCCTCCAACCTCTGAAGCATATAGAGGGTTGAATTCCACCTCGTTACCACTTCTTGCTTCAGATGATGGCAGGGCAGGTTCAGGCGTTTTTGGTGTTGCTCCAGTCTTCTGTACGTGGTGCCTGTACGCCGAAAGTGTCCCGCAATTCTTCTGGCCACCGACAGCATCTCTTGCACGCCCCTGTCGTTTTTAAAAAAATTCTGCACCACCAAATTCAAGGTATGTGCAAAACATGGGACGTGCTGGAATTTGCCCATATTTAATGCACACACAATATTGCTGGCGTTGTCCGATGCCACAAATCCACAGGAGAGTCCAATTGGGGTAAGCAATTCCGCGATGATCTTCCTCAGTTGCCGTAAGAGGTTTTCAGCTGTGTGCGTATTCTGGAAACCGGTGATACAAAGCGTAGCCTGCCTAGGAAAGAGTTGGCGTTTGCGAGATCCTGCTACTGGTGCCGCTGCTGCTGTTCTTGCGGCGGGAGTCCATACATCTACCCAGTGGGCTGTCACAGTCATATAGTCCTGACCCTGCCCTGCTCCACTTGTCCACATGTCCGTGGTTAAGTGGACATTGGGTACAGCTGCATTTTTTAGGACACTGGTGACTCTTTTTCTGAGGTCTGTGTACATTTTCGGTATCGCCTGCCTAGAGAAATGGAACCTAGATGGTATTTGGTACCGGGGACACAGTACCTCCAACAAGTCTCTAGTTGGCTCTGCAGTAATGATGGATACCGGAACCACGTTTCTCACCACCCAGGATGCCAAGGCCTCAGTTATCCGCTTTGCAGTAGGATGACTGCTGTGATATTTCATCTTCCTCGCAAAGGACTGTTGAACAGTCAATTGCTTGCTGGAAGTAGTACAAGTGGGCTTACGACTTCCCCTCTGGGATGACCATCGACTCCCAGCAGCAACAACAGCAGCGCCAGCAGCAGTAGGCGTTACACGCAAGGATGCATCGGAGGAATCCCAGGCAGGAGAGGAATCGTCAGAATTGCCAGTGACATGGCCTGCAGGACTATTGGCATTCCTGGGGAAGGAGGAAATTGACACTGAGTGAGTTGGTGGGGTGGTTTGCGGGAGCTTGGTTACAAGAGGAAGGGATTTACTGGTCAGTGGACTGCTTCCGCTGTCACCCAAAGTTTTTGAACTTGTCACTGACTTATTATGAATGCGCTGCAGGTGACGTATAAGGGAGGATGTTCCGAGGTGGTTAACGTCCTTACCCCTACTTATTACAGCTTGACAAAGGCAACACACGGCTTGACACCTGTTGTCCGCATTTCTGTTGAAATACCTCCACACCGAAGAGCTGATTTTTTTGGTATTTTCACCAGGCATGTCAACGGCCATATTCCTCCCACGGACAACAGGTGTCTCCCCGGGTGCCTGACTTAAACAAACCACCTCACCATCAGAATCCTCCTGGTCAATTTCCTCCCCAGCGCCAGCAACACCCATATCCTCCTCATCCTGGTGTACTTCAACACTGACATCTTCAATCTGACTATCAGGAACTGGACTGCGTGTGCTCCTTCCAGCACTTGCAGGGGGCGTGCAAATGGTGGAAGGCGCATGCTCTTCACGTCCAGTGTTGGGAAGGTCAGGCATCGCAACCGACACAATTGGACTCTCCTTGTGGATTTGGGATTTCGAAGAACGCACAGTTCTTTGCGGTGCTACTGCTTTTGCCAGCTTGAGTCTTTTCATTTTTCTAGCGGGAGGCTGAGTGCTTCCATCCTCATGTGAAGCTGAACCACTAGCCATGAACATAGGCCAGGGCCTCAGCCGTTCCTTGCCACTCCGTGTGGTAAATGGCATATTGGCAAGTTTACGCTTCTCCTCCGACAATTTTATTTTAGGTTTTGGAGTCCTTTTTTTACTGATATTTGGTGTTTTGGATTTGACATGCTCTGTACTATGCCATTGGGCATCGGCCTTGGCAGACGACGTTGCTGGCATTTCATCGTCTCGGCCATGACTAGTGGCAGCAGCTTCAGCACGAGGTGGAAGTGGATCTTGATCTTTCCCTAATTTTGGAACCTCTACATTTTTGTTCTCCATATTTTAATAGGCACAACTAAAAGGCACCTCAGGTAAACAATGGAGATGGATGAATACTAGTACTAGCTAATAATACTAGTACTAATACTAGCTAATAATAATAGTACTAGCTAATAATACTAGCTAGATACTAGCTGCTAATATAGACTGGTTGATAATGAGATGTAGTATGTATAAAGAAGAAAGAAAAAAAAAACCACGGGTAGGTGGTATACAATTATGGATGGACTGCCGAGTGCCGACACAGAGGTAGCTACAGCCATGAACTACCGTACTGTGTCTGCTGCTAGTATAGACTGGATGATAAATAATGATATAAAAAATATATCACTACTGCAGCCGGACAGGTATATAATATTATATAATGACGGACCTGCTGGACACTGTCTGTCAGCAGAATGAGTTTTTTATAGAAGAAAAAAACACCACACAAGTCACACGAGTCCACGACGAGTGTACTTTTTCAGGCAGACAATCAATAAATATAGTACTATAGTACTGGTGGTCAGTGTGGTCAGGTCACTGGTCACAGTGGTCAGTCACACTGGCGGTGGCACTAGTCTCTCTCTGGCAGCAAAAGTGTGCACTGTTTAATATGTACTCCTGGCTCCTGCTATAACCTATAACTGCTCCCCAGTCTCCCCCACAATTAAGCTGTGTAAGCACAGTCAGATATTAATGACGGACCTGCTGGACACTGTCTGTCAGCAGAATGAGTTTTTTAAAGAAGAAAAAAACACCACACAAGTCACACGAGTCCACGACGAGTGTACTTTTTCAGGCAGACAATCAATAAATATAGTACTATAGTACTGGTGGTCAGTGTGGTCAGGTCACTGGTCACAGTGGTCAGTCACACTGGCAGTGGCACTAGTCTCTCTCTGGCAGCAAAAGTGTGCACTGTTTAATATGTACTCCTGGCTCCTGCTATAACCTATAACTGCTCCCCAGTCTCCCCCACAATTAAGCTGTGTGAGCACAGTCAGATATTAATGACGGACCTGCTGGACACTGTCTGTCAGCAGAATGAGTTTTTTAAAGAAGAAAAAAACACCACACAAGTCACACGAGTCCACGACGAGTGTACTTTTTCAGGCAGACAATCAATAAATATAGTACTATAGTACTGGTGGTCAGTGTGGTCAGGTCACTGGTCACAGTGGTCAGTCACACTGGCAGTGGCACTAGTCTCTCTCTGGCAGCAAAAGTGTGCACTGTTTAATATGTACTCCTGGCTCCTGCTATAACCTATAACTGCTCCCCAGTCTCCCCCACAATTAAGCTGTGTGAGCACAGTCAGATATTAATGACGGACCTGCTGGACACTGTCTGTCAGCAGAATGAGTTTTTTAAAGAAGAAAAAAACACCACACAAGTCACACGAGTCCACGACGAGTGTACTTTTTCAGGCAGACAATCAATAAATATAGTACTATAGTACTGGTGGTCAGTGTGGTCAGGTCACTGGTCACAGTGGTCAGTCACACTGGCAGTGGCACTAGTCTCTCTCTGGCAGCAAAAGTGTGCACTGTTTAATATGTACTCCTGGCTCCTGCTATAACCTATAACTGCTCCCCAGTCTCCCCCACAATTAAGCTGTGTGAGCACAGTCAGATATTAATGACGGACCTGCTGGACACTGTCTGTCAGCAGAATGAGTTTTTTAAAGAAGAAAAAAACACCACACAAGTCACACGAGTCCACGACGAGTGTACTTTTTCAGGCAGACAATCAATAAATATAGTACTATAGTACTGGTTGTCAGTGTGGTCAGGTCACTGGTCACAGTGGTCAGTCACACTGGCAGTGGCACTAGTCTCTCTCTGGCAGCAAAAGTGTGCACTGTTTAATATGTACTCCTGGCTCCTGCTATAACCTATAACTGCTCCCCAGTCTCCCCCACAATTAAGCTGTGTATCGTTTTTTCAGGCAGAGAACAAGAACAGAACGGATTATTATTTAAATATTAATAAATTATAAAACTGCACTGGTGGTCAGGTCACTGGTCATCAGTCACTAGTAGTATAATATAATAACTCCTCCTAAGCTCCAGTAAGTATAGTAATGAACGTGTCTCACTCTCACTCTCCTATTTTAATTTCTAAACGGAGAGGACGCCAGCCACGTCCTCTCCCTATCAATCTCAATGCACGTGTGAAAATGGCGGCGACGCGCGGCTCCTTATATAGAATCCGAGTCTCGCGATAGAATCCGAGCCTCGCGAGAATCCGACAGTGTGATGATGACGTTCGTGCGCGCTCGGGTTAACCGAGCAAGGCGGGAAGATCCGAGTCGCTCGGCCCCGTGTAAAAAAAACTGAAGTTCGGGCGGGTTCGGATTCAGAGGAACCGAACCCGCTCATCTCTAATCTGTGCTCAGTGTGCTGCAAATATCTGTGCTCAGTGTGCTGCAAATATCTATGTTCTCTGCCTGAAAAGCTCCATATCTGTGCTCAGTGTGCTGCAAATATCTGTGCTCAGTGTGCTGCATTTTGGTGACCAACAGTATATAGTTGTACAGTACAGTAGGCCATTGCTGTATCTTGCAGCTCTGTGTCACTGCAAGTATCCATTCCATATCTGTGCTGCATTTTTGTGAGTAGTATATATAGTAGTACAGTGCAGCATTTTGGTGACCAACAGTATATAGTTGTACAGTACAGTAGGCCATTGCTGTACATTGCAGCTCCGTGTCACTTCAAGTATCCATATCTGTGCTGCATTGTTGTGAGCAGTATATAGTAGTACAGTGCAGCATTGTGGTGACCAGTATACTACAGTACAATAGTCCAGTGCTGTTCTCGCTGCTCAGTGTCAGTTCTCCGTAGTATCATCAGTGCTCAGTAAAATCGGTGCTCAGTAGAATCAGTGATTTATCAGTATAATCAGTTCTCAGTATAATCAGTGCGCTGTTAGACGTGCGCCCGTTTTCCGCCATTAATGCATTGGGATTTAGACAATTGATGAAGTTATTGTGTCACCGGTAGAAAATCCCATCTAGATTCCACTTCACTAGGCAGACGATAGCGAGATTTTACCAATTAATATCAGTGATTTATAATTAATTATTAATTACAGTGATCTTGCCAAATGATTCCAGTGATTTTGTCATTTTCTTCCAGTGATTTGGACCAATAATACCATTGATTAGAACTAATAATTCCTGTGATTTTGTCATTTTCTTCCAGTGATTTGGACCAATAATACCATTGATTAGAACGAATAATTCCTGTGATTTTGTCATTTTCTTCCAGTGATTTGGACCAATAATATCATTGATTGAACGAATAATTCCTGTGATATTGAGGTGTTTGTGTCGCTTAGCTTAGCCATCCAGCGACCACAGTGCACCTCTTTTTCTCTTTTCTTTGCATCATGTGCTGTTTGGGGACTATTTTTTTAAGTGCCAACCTGTCTGACCCTTCCGTATATGTCCAGAGGTACTGCCATGTGGTATAATTCCCGACATTTCTGCCATATAATTCAAGTGATTTTGTCATTTTCTTCCAGTGATTTGGACCAATAATACCATTGATTAGAACGAATAATTCCTGTGATTTTGTCATTTTCTTCCAGTGATTTGGACCAATAATACCATTGATTAGAATGAATAATTCCTGTGATATTGAGGTGTTTGTGTCGCTTAGCTTAGCCGCAGAGCCGGCCATAGGCATAGGCAAACTAGGCAATTGCCTAGGGCATTTGATATGCCTAGGGGCATCAGCAGCTTCTGCTAATTAAAATGATATGCAGCATTCCTATATTCTGTATGTAGCATTTCATATGCAGATACAGCCACAGTCTCACACAATATATAGGCATGCTGCATATCAGTTTATTCAGCAGAAGCTGTTTGTGCATCCTAGCCACATAGCAATGCAAATAAGATGAATTTTCATTAAAAAAAAAAGGTGCCCGACATTAGCATTGATGCAAGATTTGTGAGGATACATCTGTATCCAAGCAGTGGCAGAGGTCACAGTGTTAGTGGAAGTATGAGTGCTGTGTGCATGTGAGTGGGTTGGTTGTGCAGTAGTGTTCAGAATATGTGTAAGGAGCATTATGTGTGTCATGTAAAAATGCATTCATAATGTGCAGCATATGTGTAAATGGCCACTATGTGTGTCATTATGTGTATAAGGGCATTAATAATGTGCAGCATATGTGTAACAGGGTACTACTGTCTGTGTGTCATTATGTGTATAGGGGCACAAATAATGTGCAGCAAATGTGTAGGGGGCACTATGTGTGTCATTATGTGTATAAGGGCATTAATAATGTGCACCATATGTGTAAGGTACATTATGTGTAAAAGGGCATTAATAAAGGTTGTCATAATGTGTATGGCGCATTATGTTTATAAGGACATTAATGTGTCTCATATGTGTAAGGGGCATTACTGTGTGGAATTGTGTATAAATGCATTACTAATGTGTGGCGTTATGTGTATAAGGTGCTCTACTATGTGGCGTTACATATAGAAAGGGCACTACTGTGTCGTCTAATGTGACTAAAGAGCAATAAGGTGTGGTGTAATGTGAATAAAGAGCAATTCAGTGTGATGTAATGTGAATAAGGGGCTCTACTGTGCGGAGTAACGTTTATAAGGTAAAGTGATACTACTGTGGGATGTAATATGAATTATGGACACTATCGCAACATAAAATGTGAATAAAGTTGCAGTACTGTGTGGCGTAATTGGAATTGGGGTTACTATTGTGTGGTCATGCCCCTTCCCAGCAAGAAGATGCCCCTTTTTGGGCTGTGCGTCAAATGTACGAACTGTTCCTATTTAAAATATAGGGGGTACAAGGACTGCTATGGGTGAGGGGTGATGGTGCTGGGAAAGAGGTGCAAGGTCAGAGGCAGAACCAGCAGTGGTGCTAGGGGGCACCAGCCAAAATCTTGCCTAGGGCATCATATTGGTTAGGGCCGGCTCTGCTTAGCCGTCCAGCGACCACAGTGCACCTCATTTTCTCTTTTCTTTGCATCATGTGCTGTTTGGGGCCAATTTTTTAAAGTGCCATCCTGTCTGACACTGCAGTGCCACTCCTAGATGGGCCAGGTGTTAGTGCCGCCCTCTTGGGTCGCTTAGCTTAGTCATCCAGCGACCTCGGTGCAAATTTTAGGACTAAAAATAATATTGTGAGGTGTGAGGTGTTCAGAATAGACTGGAAATGAGTGGAAATTATGGTTATTGAGGTTTAAAATACTATAGGATCAAAATTACCCCCAAATTCTATTATTTAAGCTGTTTTTGAGGGGGTTTTGAAAAAAAAACACCCGAATCCGACAAAAAATTTTCAGGGAGGTTTTGCCAAAACGCGTCCAAATCCAAAACACTGCCGCGAAACCGAATCCAAAACCAAAACACAAAACACAAAAAATTTCCGGTGCACATCTCTAGACTATACATAAATTTAAAATGAAAGTGAAAAACAGTAAAGTGTGGATAGATGTACGGCATTAAAATGTTATATAATGGAACTTGAGGGCAATTTTAACGTTACACAATATGAAGTGGAGGCACTATAGTGTGGAATAATATGAACTGGACATGCTCTATGTTATAATGTAAACTAGGGAGACTGTATGTTATAATGTGAATTGGAGTGTGGCATAATGTGTACTGGCAGCCATACAATGTGATACAATGTAAATAAGGGCACTACTATGGTTCTGAAAATAAACTAGGGCACTACTATGGAGCATAAAATGAGCAACTACTGTGGAGAGGTGTCTCTCTAGAAGCATTGGGAAACGGGCCCCTTCAAAATGTTACTACGCCCCCTGGGAGGAGGAATGCCAACAGAGGGAAATTCAGGAAGATGGATAAAAGAAAGATTATGAGGGCAAAAAATGCAAATCATCAATAATTCAACCTAATTCCCTAGAGGAGAGAGATCTTTAGTCAACATAATCAATGAAATATGAGAAATGAGGTCTTATTAATGTTACCGGGCTTCTTCCCAGTAACTGGCAGCAATGAGGTTGTATGAACGGATGACAACTGAAAATAGTATATAATTGTTTTAAAAAAATTCTGAAGTCCAGGCTGTATATGATTAAATAATTAAGGACATATCAATCTATTAGTTTTATTAAATGACTATTTCAGCAATCATACTATAAGCCGAAGCTCATTTACTAATATAACTGCACGCCCAGCAACAGATACCCATTGTCTACACATAGGGTCGGACTGGCCCACATGGGCACAAGGGAAAACCCAGATGGGTCCTTCTGCCCCGCCCCCTCCTCATTGTATCAGGTTCCAGACTGTGCACTTGAATTATACATTATACATATGTTACCGTATACTGCACAGGAGCCGGGTGTAGCGAGGGTGGCTCCGGGTGCCGTAAAAATTAGAGAGCGCCCCTTCCTGTACAGGTAGCCGCAGAGCAGGAGGAGGAGAAGCAGAGAGGCGCACACTGACTTGAACTCGGAGACTAGGTAGGGAACAGGGCAGGCCAGAGGTGACAGCAGGAGACACTGACAGCCGGCACACGCTAGAGCTCTGCTGCCCTCTTTATATGTCTCACTGTCTTCTTGTAGCTGTGCAGCAGGGTCACTTCTGTCCTGCAGCACTCTTTCTGCCCTGGCTACCGCAGCACCTCTCTCTGTCACAGCTGCTGCAGTACCTCTCTCTATCTCAGCAGCTGCAGCACCTCTCTCTACATTGATGCTGCAGCACATCTCTCCACCCTGGCTGCTGCTGTTGCAGCACCTCTCTGTGCATTACTGCATTAGAAGCTGCATAGTAACATGTACAGTACAAGCAGCTCTACTGTGGCATACCATGTATAAATGGCTCTACTGTGGTGTAACGTGTTTAAGAGGCTCTACTGTGGTGTAACGTGTATGAGCGGCTCTACTGTGGTGTAACGTGTATGAGCGGCTCTACTGTGGTGTTACATGTATAAGCCGCTCTACTGTGGTGTAACGTGTATAAGCGGCTCTACTGCAGTGTAACGTATATAACCCGCTCTACTGTGGTGTAACGTGTATAAGCGGCTCTTCTGCAGTGTAACGTATATAACCCGCTATACTGAGGTGTAATGTGTATAAGCAGCTCTTTCTGTGGCATAACATGTACAAGCGCCGTGTTGTGTAATGTGTATAAGGGGTTCTACTAAGTTGCGTAATGTGTATAAGGATTACTACCACGTGGTGTAATGTGAATAACGGACACTACTGTGTGGTGTAATGTGAATAACGGACACTACTGTGCGGTGTAATCTGAATTGGTACTATTCTGTTGCCATGCCCCCTCACCATAAAGCCACACCCCTATATTTTTGTTGTGTGCTTTTGGCGCACACTATCCCTATTTTATATATGGAGCAGTGCCCAAAGGAAACTTTCGCCCTGAGCTCCACAAGGTCTAGAACCAGCCCTGTCACCAATTAAGAATTTTTAACTTTTTTTTTTTTTTTGTTCAAATGTAACATGCACCCAATTCAGTACAGGGGAGGGGGCGCCGAAACATAACCTTGCTCCAGGCATCATGGCACCTAGGTACACCTCTGCACAGGACTATGGTGTATTTTCTAATGTACATTGCTGTTATTAATCTGCTACATTATCATGATGCACTAGCAGTATTTACTAGTGATGTGCACCGGACATTTTTCGGGTTTTGTGTTTTGGTTTTGGATTCGGTTCCGCGGCCGTGTTTTGGATTCGGACGCGTTTTGGCAAAAGCTCCCTGAAAATTTTTTGTCGGATTCGGGTGTGTTTTGGATTCGTTTTTTTTTTACAAAAAACCCTCAAAAACAGCTTAAATCATAAAATTTGGGGGTAATTTTGATCCCATAGTATTATTAACCTCAATAACCATAATTTACACTCATTTTCAGTCTATTCTGAATACCTCACACCTCACAATATTATTTTTAGTCCTAAAATTTGCACCGAGGTCGCTGGATGGCTAAGCTAAGCGACACAAGTGGCCGACACAAACACCTGGCCCATCTAGGAGTGGCACTGCAGTGTCAGGCAGGATGGCACTTCAAAAAAATAGTCCCCAAACAGCACATGATGCAAAGAAAAAAAGAGGCGCACCAAGGTCGCTGTGTGACTAAGCTAAGGGACACAAGTGGCCGACACAAACACCCGACCCATCTAGGAGTGGCACTGCAGTGTCAGGCAGGATGGCACTTCAAAAAAATTGTCCCCAAACAGCACATGATGCAAAGAAAAAAAGAGGCGCACCAAGGTCGCTGTGTGACTAAGCTAAGCGACCCAAGTGGCCGACACAAACACCTGGCCCATCTAGGAGTGGCACTGCAGTGTCAGACAGGATGGCAGATTAAAAAAATTGTCCCCAAACAGCACATGATGCAAAGAAAAAAAGCGGCACAATGAGGTAGCTGTGTGACTAAGCTAAGCGACCCAAGTGGCCGACACAAACACCTGGCCCATCTAGGAGTGGCATTGCAGTGTCAGACAGGTTTGCACTTCAAAAAAATAGTCCCTAAACAGCACATGATGCAAAGAAAAAAAGAGGCGCAATGAGGTAGCTGTGTGACTAAGCTAAGCGACCCAAGTGGCCGACACAAACACCTGGCCCATCTAGGAGTGGCACTGCAGTGTCAGACAGGATGGCACTTCAAAAAAATTGTCCCCAAACAGCACATGATGCAAAGAAAAAAAGAGGCGCAATGAGGTCGCTGTGTGACTAAGCTAAGCGACACAAGTGGCCGACACAAACACCTGGCCCATCTAGGAGTGGCACTGCAGTGTCAGACAGGATGGCACTTCAAAAAAATAGTCCCCAAACAGCACATGATGCAAAGAAAAAAAGAGGCGCAATGAGGTAGCTGTGTGACTAAGCTAAGCGACCCAAGTGGCCGACACAAACACCTGGCCCATCTAGGAGTGGCACTGCAGTGTCAGACAGGATGGCACTTCAAAAAAATTGTCCCCAAACAGCACATGATGCAAAGAAAAAAAGAGGCGCAATGAGGTCGCTGTGTGACTAAGCTAAGCGACACAAGTGGCCGACACAAACACCTGGCCCATCTAGGAGTGGCACTGCAGTGTCAGGCAGGATGGCACTTCAAAAAAATTGTCCCCAAACAGCACATGATGCAAAGAAAAATGAAAGAAAAAAGAGGTGCAAGATGGAATTGTCCTTGGGCCCTCCCACCCACCCTTATGTTGTATAAACAGGACATGCACACTTTAACGAACCCATCATTTCAGCGACAGGGTCTGCCAGACGACTGTGACTGAAATGACTGGTTGGTTTTGGCTCCCACCAAAAAAAGAAGCAATTAATCTCTCCTTGCACAAACTGGCTCTACAGAGGCAAGATGTCCACCTCATCATCATCCTCAGATTCCTCACCCCTTTCACTGTGTACATCCCCCTCCTCACAGATTATTAATTCGTCCCCACTGGAATCCACCATCTCAGGTCCCTGTGTACTTTCTGGAGGCAATTGCTGCTGGTGAATGTCTCCACGGAGGAATTGATTATAATTCATTTTGATGAACATCATCTTCTCCACATTTTCTGGAAGTAACCTCGTACGCCGATTGCTGACAAGGTGAGCGGCTGCACTAAACACTCTTTCGGAGTACACACTGGAGGGAGGGCAACTTAGGTAGAATAAAGCCAGTTTGTGCAAGGGCCTCCAAATTGCCTCTTTTTCCTGCCAGTATACGTACGGACTGTCTGACGTGCCTACTTGGATGCGGTCACTCATATAATCCTCCACCATTCTTTCAATGGTGAGAGAATCATATGCAGTGACAGTAGACGACATGTCAGTAATCGTTGGCAGGTCCTTCAGTCCGGACCAGATGTCAGCACTCGCTCCAGACTGCCCTGCATCACCGCCAGCGGGTGGGCTCGGAATTCTTAGCCTTTTCCTCGCACCCCCAGTTGCAGGAGAATGTGAAGGAGGAGATGTTGACGGGTCACGTTCCGCTTGACTTGACAATTTTCTCACCAGCAGGTCTTTGAACCTCTGCAGACTTGTGTCTGTCGGAAAGAGAGATACAACGTAGGTTTTAAATCTAGGATCGAGCACGGTGGCCAAAATGTAGTGCTCTGATTTCAACAGATTGACCCCCCGTGAATCCTGGTTAAGCGAATTAAGGGCTCCATCCACAAGTCCCACATGCCTAGCGGAATCGCTCTGTTTTAGCTCCTCCTTCAATGTCTCCAGCTTCTTCTGCAAAAGCCTGATGAGGGGAATGACCTGACTCAGGCTGGCAGTGTCTGAACTGACTTCACGTGTGGCAAGTTCAAAGGGTTGCAGAACCTTGCACAACGTTGAAATCATTCTCCACTGCGCTTGAGTCAGGTGCATTCCCCCTCCTTTGCCTATATCGTGGGCAGATGTATAGGCTTGAATGGCCTTTTGCTGCTCCTCCATCCTCTGAAGCATATAGAGGGTTGAATTCCACCTCGTTACCACCTCTTGCTTCAGATGATGGCAGGTCAGGTTCAGGAATGTTTGGTGGTGCTCCAGTCTTCGTCATGCGGTGGCTGAATGCCGAAAGTGGCCCGCAATTCTTTGGGCCACCGACAGCATCTCTTGCACGCCCCTGTCGTTTTTTAAATAATTCTGCACCACCAAATTCAATGTATGTGCAAAACATGGGACGTGCTGGAATTTGCCCAGATGTAATGCACGCACAATATTGGTGGCATTGTCCGATGTCCCAAATCCCCAGGAGAGTCCAATTGGGGTAAGCCATTCTGCGATGATGTTCCTCAGTTTCCGTAAGAGGTTGTCAGCTGTGTGCCTCTTCTGGAAAGCGGTGATACAAAGCATACCCTGCCTAGGAACGAGTTGGCATTTGCGAGATGCTGCTACTGGTGCCGCCGCTGCTGTTCTTGCTGCTGGAGGCAATACATCTACCCAGTGGGCTGTCACAGTCATATAGTCCTGAGTCTGCCCTGCTCCACTTGTCCACATGTCCGTGGTTAAGTGGACATTGGGTACAACTGCATTTTTTAGGACACTGGTGACTCTTTTTCTGAGGTCTGTGTACATTTTCGGTATCGCCTGCCTAGAGAAATAGAACCTAGATGGTATTTGGTACCGGGGACACAGTACTGTACCTCAATCAAGTCTCTAGTTGCCTCTGAATTAACGGTGGATACCGGAACCACGTTTCTCACTGCCCAGGCTGCCAATGCCTGAGTTATCCGCTTTGCAGCAGGATGACTGATGTGATATTTCATCTTCCTCGCAAAGGACTGTTGGACAGTCAATTGCTTACTGGAAGTAGTACAAGTGGTCTTCCGACTTCCCCTCTGGGATGACGATCGACTCCCAGCAGCAACAACAGCAGCGCCAGCAGCAGTAGGCGTTACACTCAAGGATGCATCGGAGGAATCCCAGGCAGGAGAGGACTCGTCAGACTTTCCAGTGACATGGCCTGCAGGACTATTGGCTTTCCTGTGTAAGGAGGAAATTGACACTGAGGGAGTTGGTGGTGTGGTTTGCAGCAGCTTGGTTACAAGAGGAAGGGATTTAGTTGTCAGTGGACTCCTTCTGCTGTCACCCAAAGTTTTTGAACTTGTCACTGACTTCTGATCGCATTCCAGGTGACGTATAAGGGAGGATGTTCCTAGGTGGTTAACGCCCTTACCCCTACTTATTACAGCTTGACAAAGGCAACACACGGTTTGACACCTGTTGTCCGCATTTGTGTTGAAATAATTCCACACCGAAGAGCTGATTTTTTTTGTATTTTGACCAGGCATGTCAATGGCCATATTCGTCCCACGGACAACAGGTGTCTCCCCGGGTGCCTGACTTAAACAAACCACCTCACCATCAGAATCCTCCTAGTCAATTTCCTCCCCAGCGCCAGCAACACCCATATCCTCATCCTGGTGTACTTCAACAGTGACATCTTCAATTTGACTATCAGGAACTGGACTGCGGGTGCTCCTTCCAGCACTTGCAGGGGGCGTGCAAATTGTGGAAGGCGCAAGCTCTTCCCGTCCAGTGTTGGGAAGGTCAGGCATCGCAACCAACACAATTGGACTCTCCTTGGGGATTTGTGATTTAGAAGAACGCACAGTTCTTTGCTGTGCTTTTGCCAGCTTAAGTCTTTTAATTTTTCTAGCGAGAGGATGAGTGCTTCCATCCTCATGTGAATCTGAACCACTAGCCATGAACATAGGCCAGGGCCTCAGCCGTTCCTTGCCACTCCGTGTCGTAAATGGCATATTGGCAAGTTTACGCTTCTCCTCAGACGCTTTCAATTTTGATTTTTGGGTCATTTTACTAAACTTTTGTTTTTTGGATTTTACATGCTCTCTACTATGACATTGGGCATCAGCCTTGGCAGACGACGTTGATGGCATTTCATCGTCTCGGCCATGACTAGTGGCAGCAGCTTCAGCACGAGATGGAAGTGGATCTTGATCTTTCCCTATTTTAACCTCCACATTTTTGTTCTCCATTTTTTAATGTGTGGAATTATAGGCCAGTATCAATAGCAATGGCCTACTACTATATATACTGCGCACAACTGAAATGCACCACAGGTATGGATGGATAGTATACTTGACGACACAGAGGTAGGTACAGCAGTGGCCTACTGTACCATAATGCTATATATTAGATACTGGTGGTCAGCAAACTGTGCAAAAATGAAATGCACCACAGGTATGGATGGATAGTATACTTGACGACACAGAGGTAGGTACAGCAGTGGCCTACTGTACCGTAATGCTATATATTATATACTGGTGGTCAGCAAACTGTGCAAAACTGAAATGCACCACAGGTATGGATGGATAGTATACTTGACGACACAGAGGTCGGTACAGCAGTGGCCTACTGTACCGTACTGCTATATATTATATAGTGGTGGTCAGCAAACTGTGCAAAACTGAAATGCACCACAGGTATGGATGAATTGTATACTTGACGACACAGAGGTAGGTACAGCAGTGGCCTACTGTACCGTACTGCTATATATTATATACTGGTGGTCAGCAAACTGTGCAAAACTGAAATGCACCACAGGTATGGATGGATAGTATACTTGACGACACAGAGGTAGGTACAGCAGTGGCCTACTGTACCGTACTGCTATATATTAGATACTGGTGGTCAGCAAACTGTGCAAAACTGAAATGCACCACAGGTATGGATGGATAGTATACTTGACGACACAGAGGTAGGTACAGCAGTGGCCTACTGTACCGTAATGCTATATATTATATACTGGTGGTCAGCAAACTGTGCAAAAATGAAATGCACCACAGGTATGGATGGATAGTATACTTGACGACACAGAGGTAGGTACAGCAGTGGCCTACTGTACCGTAATGCTATATATTAGATACTGGTGGTCAGCAAACTGTGCAAAAATGAAATGCACCACAGGTATGGATGGATAGTATACTTGACGACACAGAGGTAGGTACAGCAGTGGCCTACTGTACCATAATGCTATATATTAGATACTGGTGGTCAGCAAACTGTGCAAAACTGAAATGCACCACAGGTATGGATGGATAGTATACTTGACGACACAGAGGTAGGTACAGCAGTGGCCTACTGTACCGTACTGCTATATATTAGATACTGGTGGTCAGCAAACTGTGCAAAACTGAAATGCACCACAGGTATGGATGGATAGTATACTTGACGACACAGAGGTAGGTACAGCAGTGGCCTACTGTACCGTAATGCTATATATTATATACTGGTGGTCAGCAAACTGTGCAAAAATGAAATGCACCACAGGTATGGATGGATAGTATACTTGACGACACAGAGGTAGGTACAGCAGTGGCCTACTGTACCGTAATGCTATATATTATATACTGGTGGTCAGCAAACTGTGCAAAACTGAAATGCACCACAGGTATGGATGGATAGTATACTTGACGACACAGAGGTAGGTACAGCAGTGGCTTACTGTACCGTACTGCTATATATTATATAGTGGTGGTCAGCAAACTGTGCAAAACTGAAATGCACCACAGGTAAGGATGAATAGTATACTTGACGACACAGAGGTAGGTACAGCAGTGGCCTACTGTACCGTACTGCTATATATTATATACTGGTGGTCAGCAAACTGTGCAAAACTGATATGCACCACAGGTATGGATGGATAGTATACTTGACGACACAGAGGTAGGTACAGCAGTGGCCTACTGTACCGTAATGCTATATATTATATACTGGTGGTCAGCAAACTGTGCAAAAATGAAATGCACCACAGGTATGGATGGATAGTATACTTGACGACACAGAGGTAGGTACAGCAGTGGCCTACTGTACCGTAATGCTATATATTATATACTGGTGGTCAGCAAACTGTGCAAAACTGAAATGCACCACAGGTATGGATGGATAGTATACTTGACGACACAGAGGTAGGTACAGCAGTGGCCTACTGTACCGTACTGCTATATATTATATACTGGTGGTCAGCAAAATTATGCACTGTACTCCTACTATATACTGTCTACAATGCAGCACAGATATGGAGTGTTTTTCAGGCAGACAACGTATACTGGTGGTCACTGTCAGCAAAACTCTGCACTGTACTCCTGCTATATAATACAGCTGCTCCCCAGTCCCCACAATTAAGCAGTGTGAGCACAGATATATGCAGCACACTGAGCACAGATAAGGAGCGTTTTTTTCAGGCAGAGAACGGATAAAACTGGTGGTCACTGATCAGCAAAACTCTGCACTGTACTCCTCCTATATTATACAGCTGCTCCCCAGTCCTCCCCACAATTAAGCAATAAAGCACAATCAAGTTCACCAATAAACGGAGAGGACGCCAGCCACGTCCTCTCCCTAACATTTCCAATGCACGAGTGAAAATGGCGGCGACGCGCGGCTGCTTATATAGAATCCAAATCTCGCGAGAATCCGACAGCGAGATGATGACGTTCGGGCGCGCTCGGGTTAACCGAGCCATACGGGAGAATCCGAGTATGCCTCGGACCCGTGTAAAAAGGGTGAAGTTCGGGGGGGTTCGGTTTCCGAGAAACCGAACCCGCTCATCACTAGTATTTACATACTTGCCTACCCTCCCGGAATGGCCGGGAGGCTCCCGAAAATCGGGTGACCCTCCCGGCCCCCCGGAAAGGTGGGCAAGCCGCCCGCAGCAGAGAACAAGTGGGTGGCCCGAGGGGTTCCGATGACGCGATTCGCACTTAATCGCGTCATCGTAGCTCCGCCCCCTGCTATGCAGCACCTTGTTTCTCGGCACAGCACAGCGGGGGGTGGAGTCACGATGACATGACCCTGATGAAACGCCCCCTGGACCGCCCATCCTGCTGCCGGCCAAGCCCCCGAACCGTCCTGCTGCCGGCCACGCCCCTATGCACCTACAACGCAGGAGGAGGCAGCAAAGTAGGTAAGTATGAGTATTTACTATATGAGGTTATCAAGGGGCCCAGACCATGTACTTACTGATGGCTAGCCAAGAATCTAAGCATGGGCCCCTACCATTGCATTCCCCCGATGGGCCCTTCATGTCCCAGTCCAGCACTACATTCCTGCTACCATCTTTGTCTGCATCATTTGTATAATTTGTGCATATGCCAACAGCAGCTCTTTATATTGCACAAGCATTATCTGGGACTTTGCTAGAGAACTGCTCTCATACTGTAAAGTGTATATCTATCATGTGTTCATTATTTTATTCTGGTTACATTACTTATACCCAGTCATGATTCCATATGATTAAATTCCATTACAAATGAACCTCTGAGCGTGTGCTGATTGATGTCATCTATAGTAAATGTCAACCTAAATGTGTGCGTACATCCAGCATGCTGGCAAAAGTTTCTCACTGCTCCGGACAATTTTTTTTTTTTTAATAGAGTAAATTTTCTTTTTTATTGAAGAAAAAGCAGTACATGCACAAAATGGTAAAGCAAAGGAGGCAATCTGAAGCTAAGATACACAGTGGCAGAATAACAGATGACAACATATATCGTGTTCAAAGTCAATACCAGTAAAAAATAAAATGTAGTATGTGCATACTTATATCCTCCTCAATGCAATTTTTCTCAATTTTACAACTTACCGAAACAGGTAATAAAACCAAAGAAAGAAAAAAAAAACCCAAAACCCACAAAAGCAAACCCACTGACTCAAACTCCAAGTACACCGCAATACTCTAAACCATCTACAACATCGTGCATTAGTAATCAGTATCCTCATACAACGGAAAAATAAAATTATGGAGGAAACTCCGGTGTAGAATGTGTAGATTCAAGCCAAAAAGACCAAATTTTCCCATACCTAGTACTAGCATCATTTTGCAAATAAACATAGCGTTCCTTAAATACAGTATCGTTAACCAATGTTTTAAGGGAGGATAGTGAGGGTCCAGTATGCGCCATCCACTTCCTGGCAATACACACTTTTGCTAATGCACATATATTATATAGATATATTTCCTCCCATTATGAGAAGGAGTCAGAGACACCCGTGCCAAGGACACATAACTTCGGCGTAAGCACCACCGAGGGGATACATGTATCTTCCAGAATCGACCTGACCCCCATCCAGAATACTCGTAGGACTCTACAGTCCCAAACTAAATGCCAAAAAGTTCCCTGAGAGGCATTACATTTAGGGCATAAATGGGAGTGACCAACTCCAATCCTGCTCAGTCTCACAGGGGTCATATACAGTGCATCCGGAGAGTATTCACAGCGCTTCACTTTTTCCACATTTATGTTACAGCCTTATTCCAAAATGGAATAAATTCATTTTTGTCCTCAAAATTCTACACACAATAGCCCATAATGACAATGTGAAAAAAGTTTTTTTAAAGATTTTTGGTAATTTATGAAACATAAAAAACTAAGAAATCACATGTACATAAGTATTCACAGCCTTTGCCATGAAGCTCAAAATTGAGCTCAGGTGCATCCTGTTTTCACTGATCATCCTTGAGATGTTCCTACAGCTTATTTGGAGTCCAGCTGTGGTAAAATCAGTTGATTGGACATGATCTGGAAAGGCACACACTTGTCTATATAAGGTCTCACACTTGACAGTTCATGCCTGAGCACAAACCAAGCATGAAGTCAAAGGAATTGTCTGTAGACCTCCGAGACAGGATTGTCTCGAGGCACAAATCTGGGGAAGGGTACAGAAAAATATCTGCTGCTTTGAAGGTCCCAATGAGCACAGTGGCCTCCATCATCCATAAATGGAAGAAGTTCGGAACCACCAGGACTCTTCCTAGAGCTGGCCGGCCATCTAAACTGAGCGGTTGGGGGAGAAGGGCCCAAGGCAGGGGGGTGACCAAGAACCCGATGGTCACTCTGTCGGAGCTAGAGCATTCCTCTGTGGAGAGAGGAGAACCTTCCAGAAGGACAACAATCTCTGCAGCAATCCACCAATCAGGCCTGTATGGTAGAGTGGCCAGAGGGAAGCCACTCCTTAGTAAAAAGCTAATGGCAGCCCGCCTGGAGTTTGCCAAAATGCACCTGAAGGACTCTTAGACCATGAGAAACAAAATTCTCTGGTCTGATGAGACAAAGATTGAACTCTTTGGCATGAATGCCAAGCGTCATGTTTGGAGGAAACCAGGCACCGCTCATCACCAGCCCAATACCATCCCTACAGTGAAGCATGGTGGTGGCAGCATCCTGCTGTGGGGATGTTTTTCAGCAGCAGGAACTGGGAGACTAGTCAGGATAGAGGGAAAGATAAATGCAGCAATATACAGAGACATACTGGATGAAAACCTGCTCCAGAGCGCTCTTGACATCAGACTGGGGCGACGGTTCATCTTTCAGCAGGACTATGACCCTAAGCACACAGTCAAGATATCAAAAGAGTGGCTTCAGAACAACTCTGTGAATGTCCTTGAGTGGCCCAGCCAGAGTCAAGACTTGAATCCTATTGAACATCTCTGGAGAGATCTAAAAATGGCTGTGCACCGACACTTCCCATCCAACCTGATGGAGCTTGAGAGGTTCTGCAAAGAGGAATAGGCGAAACTGCCCAAGGATAGGTGTGCCAAGCTTGTGGCATCATATTCAAAAAGACTTGAGGCTGTAATTTCTGCCAAAGGTGCATCAACAAAGTATTGAGCAAAGACTGTGAATACTTATGTACATGTGATTTCTTTATTGTTTTTGTTTAAATAAATTTGCAATAATCTAAAAAAACTTTTTTCACGTTATCATTATGGGGTATTGTGTGTAGAATTTTGAGGGAAAAAAATTATTTATTCCATTTTGGAATAAGGCTGTAACATAACAAAATGTGGAAAAAGTGAAGCGCTTTGAATACTTTCCGGATGCACTTTCGGCCCTGTGAAGAATATAAAATTGAATCTGCTATCATCTGAGAGACTTAGTAGCTGTACGAGGGTATTCTCTAGTGAGATCCCACTCCTCACCATCCAAATGACCCAAGTCAGTCTCCCAGCTCACTCGGATATGGGAGAGAGGATTAATGTGAAACTGAGCAAGAATAAAGGAATAAGCCAAAGAGACAGTCTTAGTATGCCGAAGGCTAAGGAGAAAGGTTTTAGTAGGAAACACATGAATTAAGGGCGGAGAGTCCCTAAATTGTGTTTGGCGTGCATGCCTGAGTTGGAGGTACATATAGAAAAAGGAATTAGGAAGGTTAAACTCCTCTTTAAGTTGTTGAAACAATTTCAATACACCATTACAGTACACCTGAGATAAGGATACGGCAGCCCTAGGGGCCCATGCGTTTGTCCATCAAAAGAGTTTAACTCAGGAAGCCAACGGGAATGCCATAGGGGCACCGGCGTTTCTATCATGGGTGCGGGGGGGCCCACACCGCACATATTGCACCCATATTTTCATACTCACCTATCCGAAGTCCACCGTTGCGGCCAAAGAACACATCAAAAATGGCCGCCGCACATGCGCAGTTCAATTTTTGTCTCCAAAACATGACGGGCACCATGTTTCGGGAGACCTGCGCATGCGCAGTAGACTCCGGCATATTGCCGGAGCCTACGGCGCCGTGGAAAGGAGGGGGCCCACCCAGAGTGGGCACACAGGCCCCCTTCTCTGTTAAGACGCCCCTGCATACGGGGGTATCTAGGTCCAAATCCGCAAACCTAGCTAATTTACAGATCTTCACAGATTGGAAAACAATAGGAGGAGAGTATGTAGACACAGTCCCACTCAGTAAAACCTGCAGAGGAGTGAGTTCAGGGTAGTAACAGTGGATAAACACATAATGCAGTGAGCAAACATCATCATCCTGTAACCAAGTGCATATATGCGACATTTGAGCAGCATAATAATACCATTGAAAGTCGGGGAGTGCCAATCCCCCATCCGGTCTGGAGCAAGTTAGAGTGGCCAATTGAAGTTTAGGCCGTTTATTGGCCCAGATCAAGGAGGAGATCACACTGCCCAACTTTCTAAAGAAGGAAGGAAATACATATACCGGGGACTGTAAAAGAATATACATCTCTCAACTACACGAGCGTAATACTATTAGGAAACAGGATTTTTTTTATTTATCTAATGTTGAGAAGTTGGATTCAATCCTCTTTGTCGTCGGCCCCGTCATAAACCGGCCTTTCCAGCCTTTCTTAAAACCTGGTTGTCACGATCCGGGTATCTGGACGCCATTTCTTACCCATCAGATGCCTCCTAAGGTTGGCTCAGCGCTCCAGGACCGGATCCCATCTGTTATCCTGATGTGTACATTCCTATATCCTCTCCTGTCACTCTGGGACGCTGTCACAGTAAACGCCATATTACACCTGGCATGGCGTCTCCCGCGGCCTCCGCCGCCGTCCCTGCTCTTCTGCATGCAGAGTGTCTGAGTGGCGATTACGTCAGCCGCGGCCTCCGCTGTGTCCGCGTGGTTGGATGTGCATCTGTCAGCCTGGCGCCTCCTGTCTCCGGTGGCCGGCGCCGCCATTACTGTTTTCATTACCACATGGATTACAAACCAAACTTCCCTCCAAGTGTCTGCATGGGCGCAGCCATCTTGGATTCTGTCAGCTGATCATTTCCACCAATCTGTTCTCAGTATTGATAATCTGCATAATTGCCTAGCCAATCCCTTCCTTGCTGCAGGTATAAATACACTGTGCCTGAGCAAGGAAGGCGTCAGTGCTTTGGTTGTCAAACCTAGTTCCTGTTTGTCTCTCTCCTGTGATTGTCTTCCAGGTTCCAGCTCCTGTCTCAAGACTTCCACCATAGAGACCCGCACCAGCATTCCACCTGCGGTGTAGCCTGACTCTCCAATCCATTGTGGATTCATCTGTTTCCAGCTACAACATTACCTGCTTCCAGCTCAGCTTCCAGCAGAGTACAGCTTCCCTTAAAGGGCCGGTGTCCTTTCTACACTTTACCACTCTCCACCGGTATTATTATTTCTCCGCTCTCAAGTTCTACATTTCAGTTCATATTTCATCGCTCCCAAGTTCATTTATTATTTAACTGGTTCCAGCCAGTATCCACTCCGTGCTAACAACAGTCTGGTTCCAGCCAGTATCCACAGCAGCTGTTTTATCTTCAGCAACCCAGCTTTTCCTGGAACACCAGCTGGCACAATCCTGGGTTATCTCCATTGCTACAGTCGGGCCTGGTAAGGACTTTCCATCTAGAAGATCATAAGAACTATCTCACACTACCAGTGCCCTGTGGCTCCTGCCATCCTGTAGTACCCAGGAACTGTATTTATTCTTTGCTGACTTTTACGTTTTCTTTTACTGCTGCTGTGTTGCGGAGTTGTCATAATAAACATCATTGACTTTTATCCAAGTTGTCGTGGTCACGCCTTCGGGCAGTTATTATTCATGTTACTTACATGTCCAGGGGTCTGATACAACCTCCCAGGTTCCGGTACATCTCAGCCCCTACAACTGAGGCTGCCTCCCGTCAGCTCAGGCCCTCAGTTGTGACAGTAAGCACTGACCTAATGAATCCAGCCGGAGACCAGGATCAAGCGGCCAGGCCGATGCAAGAACTGGCAGCCCGACTAGAACATCAGGAGGCTGCACAGGGCCACATCATCCGCTGTCTCCAGGATCTCTCTACTCGGCTGGATGGGATTCAGACAACTCTCCGTGGATCAGGCGCGTCTGGTGCGTCAACCACAGTGACTCCAGCTATAACCCCACCCACCTTACCCATTTCTGCTCCACGTCTTCATCTTCTAACGCCAGCAAAATTTGATGGATCTCCAAGATTCTGCAGGGGATTTCTCAACCAGTGTGAGATTCAGTTTGAGCTACAACCTGGCAATTTTCCCAGTGACCGTACAAAAATTGCCTACATTATTTCTCTTCTCAGTGGCTCAGCCCTTGATTGGGCATCACCGTTATGGGAGAGGTCCGACACCCTGCTATCTTCCTACACTGCCTTCGTGTCAACATTCAGGCGCATCTTCGACGAGCCAGGCCGGGTAACCTCAGCTTCATCCGAGATTCTACGTTTACGCCAGGGGTCACGTACTGTAGGACAATATCTGATACAGTTCCAGATCCTGGCATCCGAACTGGCATGGAACGACGAGGCCCTGTATGCTGCATTCTGGCATGGCTTATCTGAGCGTATTAAAGATGAGTTAGCTACCAGAGACTTACCTTCTAAGTTAGATGAGCTAATCTCACTCTGCACGAAAGTTGATTTACGTTTCAGAGAGAGAGCAACTGAGCGTGGAAGATCATCTGCTCCAAAATCTTCTGCTCCTCCTCCTCGTCAACTGTCACCATCTAAAGATGAGCCCATGCAACTTGGCCGTTCCCGTTTAACTCCTGCTGAGCGCCGAAGACGTCTCTCCGAGTTTCTCTGTCTCTATTGTGCAGCTCCGTCTCACACCATTAATGCCTGTCCCAAACGTCCGGGAAACTCCAAATCCTAGCTCGCCAAGGAGAGGGCCGGCTAGGAGTAATGATCTCCTCTCCATCTCCTCAAGATTGTAATCTCCCAGTCTCGCTTCAAGTTGCTCAACGTTATCGGAACGTCATTGCCCTCCTTGATTCCGGAGCAGCTGGGAACTTTATTACCGAAGCCTATGTTAAACGGTGGTCCCTACCCACCGAGAGACTTCCTTCGTCCATTTCTTTAACTGCCGTGGATGGCAGCAAAATTTTTGATGCAGTTATTTCTTTAAGGACTCTACCAGTTCGTCTGAGAGTGGGAGTTCTTCATTCCGAACTTATTTCTTTTTTAGTGATTCCAAGAGCCACACATCCTGTGGTCCTGGGCCTTCCATGGCTCCGTCTTCACAATCCTACAATTGATTGGACGACTACGCAAATCCTGGCATGGGGTTCCTCCTGTGCTGAGACATGTTTGTTTAAAGTATTGCCTGTCTGTTCTTCCTCCCCCAGGTCGTCTGATGTTCCACCTCCTCCATATCAAGATTTCACGGATGTGTTCAGTAAAGCTTCTGCTGATATCCTTCCTCCTCATAGAGAATGGGACTGTCCGATTGATCTCGTTCCAGGGAAGGTTCCACCTCGAGGCCGAACTTATCCGTTGTCTCTGCCTGAGACGCATTCTATGGAGGAATATATTAAAGAGAACCTAGCAAAGGGGTTCATTCGACCTTCTTCTTCTCCAGCCGGCGCAGGCTTCTTTTTTGTAAAAAAGAAAGATGGTGGTCTGCGGCCGTGCATCGACTACAGAGGTTTGAACGACATTACCATCAAGAACCGTTATCCTTTACCCCTGATTACTGAGCTCTTTGACAGAGTTAGCGGAGCTACCATCTTTACAAAGCTGGACTTGCGAGGTGCATACAATCTCATCCGGATCCGTGAGGGTGACGAGTGGAAGACCGCCTTTAACACCCGTGACGGACATTATGAGTACCTCGTCATGCCCTTCGGATTGAGCAATGCTCCAGCTGTCTTCCAGCATTTTGTCAATGAGATCTTCAGAGACATTCTATACCGTCATGTCGTGGTCTATCTAGACGATATCCTCATTTTTGCCAACGATTTAGAGGAACATCGTTTTTGGGTTAAAGAGGTTCTGTCCCGTCTCCGTGTCAATCATCTCTATTGCAAATTAGAAAAATGCGTCTTTGAAGTCAAGTCCATTCCGTTTCTAGGGTACATTGTGTCCGGTTCCGGACTAGAGATGGATCCTGAGAAACTACAAGCAATCCAAAATTGGCCGGTACCCTTAACCCTCAAAGGGGTCCAGAGGTTCTTAGGGTTCGCCAACTATTACCGAAAGTTTATACGAGACTTTTCCACCATTGTGGCGCCTATTACTGCTTTCACTAAGAAGGGTGCTAACCCGTCCAAGTGGTCTGAAGAAGCCATGCAAGCATTTCATCTTTTAAAACAAAGGTTCATCTCTGCGCCTGTTCTGAAACAGCCTGACATCGACTCTACTTTCATCTTAGAGGTGGATGCCTCCTCCGTTGGAGTAGGAGCGGTGTTATCTCAGAGGGCTAAAGATGGCCATTTACACCCTTGCAGTTTCTTCTCCCGGAAGTTCTCCCCAGCTGAGCGCAACTATGCCATTGGCGACCAGGAGTTGCTAGCCATCAAGCTCGCTCTAGAAGAGTGGAGGTATCTGTTGGAGGGAGCTTCTCATTCAATCACCATACTTACAGACCACAAGAACCTTTTATACCTGAAGGGCGCACAATGTCTCAACCCTCGTCAGGCCAGATGGGCACTTTTCTTTTCCAGGTTCGACTTTAAACTCCAGTTCTGTCCGGGCTCTCAGAATCGCAAGGCCGATGCCCTTTCCCGCTCATGGGAGCAAGAAAATGAGTCAGAGTCTTCAGACAAGCATCCTATTATAAATCCGTTGGCATTCTCCACGGTAGGGATGGACTCTACGCCCCCATCAGGGAAAAGTTTTGTGAAGCCGATGCTAAGGAAGAAGCTCATGCATTGGGCCCATGCTTCCCGTTTTGCCGGACATACAGGTATCCAAAAAACCCTGGAGTTTATCTCTAGGTCCTATTGGTGGCCAACTCTGAAAAAGGACGTCTTGGAGTTTATTGCATCTTGCCCAAAGTGTGCCCAACATAAAGTATCCCGCCAGTCGCCTGCGGGGCAACTGGTTCCACTATCCGTTCCCCGTCGACCATGGACCCACTTGTCGATGGATTTCATTACAGACTTACCCATGTGCAACAAGTTCAATACCATCTGGGTGGTAGTTGACCGGTTCACCAAGATGGCACACTTCATTCCTCTCACCGGTCTTCCGTCAGCTTCCAAGTTGGCTCAAGTATTCATACAAGAGATCTTCCGACTCCACGGTCTTCCTGAAGAAATTATCTCAGATCGAGGAGTTCAATTCACAGCCAAATTCTGGCGAAGTTTATGTCAAGTCCTCCAAGTCAAGCTAAAGTTTTCCACGGCTTACCATCCTCAGACCATTGGTCAAACCGAGAGGGTGAATCAGGACTTGGAGGCCTTCCTCCGCATCTATGTGTCCTCCTCTCAAGATGACTGGGTTCAATTACTTCCCTGGGCCGAGTTCTGTCATAACAACCAGTATCATTCTTCATCTGCTTCAACACCATTCTTCACTAACTTTGGATTCCACCCTAAAGTCCCTGAGTTCCAACCGCTTCCAGCAACTTCTGTTCCCGCAGTGGATATCACCTTGCATCAGTTTGCCAATATCTGGAAGAGCGTACGATCAGCTCTGCTCAAGGCATCGTTCAGGTACAAGAAGTTTGCGGATAAGAAGCGTCGAGCAGTTCCTGCTCTCAAGGTGGGTGATCGGGTATGGTTATCCACAAAGAATTTGAGGTTAAGAGTTCCCAGTATGAAGTTTGCACCTCGCTATATCGGTCCTTTCAAGATTGAACAAGTCATCAATCCTGTTGCTTACAGACTCCACTTGCCTCCCTTCTTAAAAATACCCAGGACATTCCATGTTTCCCTGTTGAAACCGTTGATCTTGAATCGGTTTCATTCCTCACTTCCTCCAACTCCGAAAGTCCAAACTCAACGAGGCGTTGAGTATGAAGTGGCCAAGATCCTGGACTCACGTCACCGTTACGGTCAACTACAATATCTTATTGACTGGAAGGGTTATGGTCCTGAGGAACGTTCATGGACCAATGCTTCTGATGTCCATGCTCCTGCCTTGGTCCGGAGATTCCATTCCAAGTTTCCTCAAAAGCCAAAGAAGTGTCCTGGGGCCACTCCTAAAGGGGGGGGGGTGCTGTGACGATCCGGGTATCTGGACGCCATTTCTTACCCATCAGATGCCTCCTAAGGTTGGCTCAGCGCTCCAGGACTGGATCCCATCTGTTATCCTGATGTGTACATTCCTATATCCTCTCCTGTCACTCTGGGACGCTGTCACAGTAAACGCCATATTACACCTGGCATGGCGTCTCCCGCGGCCTCCGCCGCCGTCCCTGCTCTTCTGCATGCAGAGTGTCTGAGTGGCGATTACGTCAGCCGCGGCCTCCGCTGTGTCCGCGTGGTTGGATGTGCATCTGTCAGCCTGGCGCCTCCTGTCTCCGGTGGCCGGCGCCGCCATTACTGTTTTCATTACCACATGGATTACAAACCAAACTTCCCTCCAAGTGTCTGCATGGGCGCAGCCATCTTGGATTCTGTCAGCTGATCATTTCCACCAATCTGTTCTCAGTATTGATAATCTGCATAATTGCATAGCCAATCCCTTCCTTGCTGCAGGTATAAATACACTGTGCCTGAGCAAGGAAGGCGTCAGTGCTTTGGTTGTCAAACCTAGTTCCTGTTTGTCTCTCTCCTGTGATTGTCTTCCAGGTTCCAGCTCCTGTCTCAAGACTTCCACCATAGAGACCCGCACCAGCATTCCACCTGCGGTGTAGCCTGACTCTCCAATCCATTGTGGATTCATCTGTTTCCAGCTACAACATTACCTGCTTCCAGCTCAGCTTCCAGCAGAGTACAGCTTCCCTTAAAGGGCCGGTGTCCTTTCTACACTTTACCACTCTCCACCGGTATTATTATTTCTCCGCTCTCAAGTTCTACATTTCAGTTCATATTTCATCGCTCCCAAGTTCATTTATTATTTAACTGGTTCCAGCCAGTATCCACTCCGTGCTAACAACAGTCTGGTTCCAGCCAGTATCCACAGCAGCTGTTTTATCTTCAGCAACCCAGCTTTTCCTGGAACACCAGCTGGCACAATCCTGGGTTATCTCCATTGCTACAGTCGGGCCTGGTAAGGACTTTCCATCTAGAAGATCATAAGAACTATCTCACACTACCAGTGCCCTGTGGCTCCTGCCATCCTGTAGTACCCAGGAACTGTATTTATTCTTTGCTGACTTTTACGTTTTCTTTTACTGCTGCTGTGTTGCGGAGTTGTCATAATAAACATCATTGACTTTTATCCAAGTTGTCGTGGTCACGCCTTCGGGCAGTTATTATTCATGTTACTTACATGTCCAGGGGTCTGATACAACCTCCCAGGTTCCGGTACATCTCAGCCCCTACAACTGAGGCTGCCTCCCGTCAGCTCAGGCCCTCAGTTGTGACACTGGTTGGATGCCTCCTCTCACAAGGGAGGCGTCTCTTGGTGGTACCAGTTCCAAATATCGAATAGTAAGAGAGGTAGATTAAAGTCTCAGCTGTATTGGGAGAGGGATTTGAATAGATCCTTCACAGACGAAGAGTGGGATAATATATTTACTGGTTGTTTCAAACTATCTAGATGTATCAATCACTCCGAAATATTTTATAAACTTATCCAGAGGGCTTATTTTACACCTGAACGGCAACACAAAATATGGCCATCCATGTCTAAATTTTGTTGGAGAAAGTGGGAATATTGGTGATATATGCCATATTTTTTGTGCTTGTCCCTGTTTACAACCACTTTGGAAAGAGGTCTTTCACAAGATGAGTTCGGTGTTGGAATTGACTATTCTACCAGACCCGGCTACTGAGCTTTTTCTACTTTTACCTGGACCAACTCTCTGTAGGTGATAGATATTTAATGGGACATATTTTGTTAGCTACAAAAGCGTCTATTGCCCAAGTCTGGAAATCCGAGAAAGTTCCATCTTTATTAGCTATTCAAGGCAAAATTCATAAACATTTTTTATTTGAAACTGCTGTAGAGAGGTACTCTCCTTCACTGAACTCTATTCATATGAAATGGTATGGCTGGTCTCTTTACAGGGAAAAAAGGGTCGAGTTACCATGTATAGTGCTTTCTTTCTGTGCTTCATTCTCCCAATTCTCCTAAATCTCCTGACTCTGATGTGTGATTTATTTTAGGGTATTATTGCTACACTACTCTGCCTTGTATGAATATTGTTGTTGTATTTTCTTTTCTCCTATTATCCCTAAAGTTGTACCCTAATGTATGTATGGTCGCCTGTTTGGTATTTTAATTTTGTATTGTCTATTTGGATCTTGTTCCTGGCTCCCCTATTGTCTCCCTTTCTTTTTTCTTCTTTCTGAATCCCCATAAATATGTGAAATCTTTTCAATAAAAATGAATGTTTAAAAAAAAGAAAAAGAATATACAACATTTTGGGCAACAGTATCATTTTGACTAGATTGACCCTGCCGGTCACCGTCATAGGGAGTTTGCACCAAACCTTAGACTTGTGTATAATGTACTGCATTAAGTGATCCAAATTCAAAGGGACAAACTCAGAAGGGTTATTCGTAACCTGAATACCCAGGTATTTAAATTCAGTAGTCCAGCACAAAGCTAGGGAAACCTTCGGGACAACGGTAGGTGGATCCACCACTGGCATAATATAAGACTTATTCCAGTTTATGCAGAGACCCGAGTAGTTACCAAAGTTATCAATAACTTGCAAAACCAAGGGCATAGAAAGCACATAGTCATGCAAGAATAAAAGGAGATCGTCTGCATAAAGAGCTACCTTATCAGAACTGGTACCAGTACTCAATCCCACTATATCCTGGTGAGAACGTAGCAGACATGCAAGTGACTCAATGGCCAATGCCACCAACACGGGAGAAAGAGGACACCCCTGTCTGGTGCCCCGGGACAATGTAAAGGGAGGTGAGAAATACTCATTCACCGAGATCCTGGCACAAGGTTGTTGATATAACAGTTGAACCCATTTAATGTACTTAGGGCCAATACCCATGGCTCTCATAATCCCGCATAGATACGGCCACTCCACACTATCAAAAGTCCTTGGCCACATCCAGGGAGACCAGGACCGAGTCAGAAGTGTACACATGGGGAGACTGAAGTAAGGTATACATACGGCGTAAATTAATGAAGGTAGACATGCTGGGCATAAAACCAGATTGGTCCAGATGTATAATGGTAGATATAACTGTATTAAGGCTGATAGCTAAAACCTTTGCCAGGATTTTGGCATCAGTAGGAATAAGGGAAATCGGCCGATAGGAATCTGGGTATATGGGGTCTTTCCCAGGCTCAGGGAGTACAATTATGACAGCCTCTGTTATAGAAACAGGAAGTCTATTTGTTGCAAAGAACTCTGAATATAAAGCAGAAAGTTTGGGGGCAAATATATCTATATATTGTTTGTATAACTCTATGGGAAAACCATCGCTACCTGGAGCCTTACCATTGGGAAAAGCTCTGATAGCAGTAGCAATTTCCTCAGTAGTAATAGGAACATCCAGGAAAGCACACGCATCAACCGACAATTTAGGAAGAGGAACTGTCGCCAGATATCGGGACAGCTCCTGATCAGAGCAACATAACCTAAACCTATATACCTCCTTATAGAATGACAAAAACACTTGCGCAATATCAGGTGTCGTAGTAACAGTGATACCAGCAGGGTCAATCAATTGTGCAACAACAGTCCCCGGGCGATCATAGTGAACTAAATGAGCCAATAGGCTATCAGGCCTTTTAGAATGCATATATAGGGACTTTCCTCGGAACATAAGGCTTCGAGAATTTTTATCTGCCAGGTAGTCCAGCCAAGCTGACTGGGCCACCTGCCCGCGAGTCTTAGTAATGGGAGAACCATCTCTCAGGTACTGCATCTCCAAATCCCGAAAGGCATTCTCTAAGTCTTTCTCAGTGTGCCGTCGGGATGACTTAATGCCATCTATACTCCTAATATAAGTTCCACATAGGAAGGCTTTAAAGGAATCCTAAACGACTGCCACATGAGCAGAGCCAAGGTTATTATTAAGATATCCCTCCCACTGTCCCGTCAACTCAGCATTAACCACAATCTGAGCCAGCCAAGATGGATGTAATTTCCAGTAAGAATTACCCCTTTGGCATTCAACAGTGAGTGACAGCATTAAGGGGGAGTGGTCAGAGACACCCCTAGCCTCATAGTGAACATCAGTAATTCTGGGAAGAAGCGAAGGTGATACTAAGGCCAGGTCAATTCTGGAAAAAGAGTCATGCGTCCTAGAAAAACAAGAAAATTGCTGTAAGAACGGATTACGGGTCCTCCATGCGTCCACCCAGCCTAAAATGTCAACATAACCTGCAAATTTCGAGTGACCACTGCCAGTCACAGGGGAAGATGGTAACCTCCATTTATCAAGGAAGATGTCTAAAAGATTATTAAAGTCAACAGATAACGGGGATAGATGGAGAGGAAGCCAAAAACATTGCCTCCTTTTGTAAAACATCGTACGAAAAAGGGGGGGGGGGGGTGTAAACAGCTAATATAAAGGTCTGTTGTGAGTATAGTTTACAGTCGATAAAAACAAATCTACCTTGAGGATCCATCTGTAGGGATAGTAATTCAAATTATACAGTCTTCTTTATCAAGACAGAGACACCCCTCGAGAAAGATGAATGCGAGGCGTGGTACGCCCACCCAACCCACAGTCTGTGAAGTGATAATAGTCTGCTACCCTCTAAGTGTGTTTCATTAATGTAGGCGATGTCTGGGTCAAACCTCTTATTCATTTTGAGGACTAGGGAGCGCTTCACTCTATCATTGAGTCCCCGAACATTCCATACTAATATTCATAGAGCAGACATGGGACCCACAGTGCAAAATACAGGTTAAGGATAGCGATACCTGAGAAAGATAAGTAAGCATGAGGAGGAGCACATGCACATTGACCATCATAACATAGATAAAACAAACAGCTGTGGTACACAAGCATTGAGTCAGCCAAAAAATAACAACAAGAAAATATAAAAGAAAAACCCCAAAACAGTCCCAAAACCCAACTGCCCCCACCCCGCATACCTTCCCGGACAGTGGCATACTTCACTCCCTAGACCGAACCCGAAACCCTACAACAAAAATATACGCTAATCTATCACAGCAAGCAGTAAAGAGACAACGTATATCTGAAAACAGTGAAACAAGAACACTGACACCACCAACGCATGGTGGTTCCCCAGATTAATATGTATAGGACCAGGAGAAAACACCAATTATGAGAAAAAAGAATTCAGTCCGGAGCCATTTGTCAGTCACCCGTTGCATAGCGGTCAAGCCAAGCAGCCGCCTCCCGTGGAGTGTTAAAAAACTTAGATTCCCCCTCCACCACCACTTGAAGCCTGGAAGGAAACAGCATGGAGTAAGAGAGGTTAAGGTCTCGAAGGCATCTCTTGATAGGCATGAATTGAGCCCTGTGTTTTTGGACATTAGCGGCAAAATCAGGGAAAGCGGATATCTGCACACCATTTCTGGTGAGTGGGCCCTGAGTATGCCCAAGATGAAGGACTGGGTCTCTGTCTTTATAATGCAAAAACTTCACAATGAACATCCGCGGAGGGGCACAAGGGGTAAAGGTCGGAAAGGGATCCTGTGAGCACGTTCAACTGCAAAGTGAGGAGTGAAGGAGGCTGCACCGTACAATTCTTTAAGCCAGGTCTCCAGAAACTCCTCAGGGTGTGAACCCTCCTCCCTCTCCGGCAGGCCAATGAACCGGACATTATTCCTACGCAGACGTCCCTCCATTTCCAGTAGCTTAGTTTGAATAGAGGAAACTTGCTGAGATAAGGAGGAAACATTTTGTTTCAGAGGACCGCTCACATCCTCTAACGCGGAGACACGGGTCTTGACCTCCCCAACACGTTCATGGATACGCTGCACATCCTTCCGTAGTAGGGAGAGATCACACTGTACTTTCTCCATTTTGTAAAACAGACGCTTTTCACTGCCCGCAATAGCCTCAAGCACCTGTTGGATAGATGGCGGAGGTGGGGAGCTGGGGCCCGCTGCAGAGGGAGGATCAGGATGAACAGGCTGATCAGGCATGGGTAGGGAGGCAGGAGCCTGTGATGCAAATTGTCTGGCAAACTTTTCCAGCTGCTTGGCCACACCAGAAGAAGGCATGGTAACAGTAGATGGTAAAACAGGGCAACAGTCCACCAGTCCAGCAATGGCAGGATATACAGTATTATATAGTAGCAGATGTGTCCGAATGGAGGCAGAGATAATATCCACTAATATAGTACAGTACTTGGAAAGAGCAGTCAGGATTTCCTGACCCCAGGAAAGGCTATTACACTGCAGCAAACTGGACGTTCAGGCAGGGAGAAGCACACTGCCACAAGATGGTCGCCGAGCACACAGGCCTCCTCTTCCCACAGGCAACCAAGCGCAGGGTGCAGGGTGTAGGCAGCGCGGTTTCCCTCCAGCACAGAGTGCCAACTGCATACTGAGGTAGGAGAGTGCAGGCTGCACCTCTGAAGCGGAAGCCGGGCGGGCGGTGGTGCGCAACCGGAAGTCCGCTACCGCCACGGAGGCACCCAGAGTGCAAGGCTGCAAGCACAGAGCCCAGCTGCGCCGCCAGACAGGAGGGACAGGGCGGCCCCCCAACACACCAGCAGTGGCACAGGAGCACAGGTGACCGACGTGGCCCAGACAGGAGCCTGGACACTCCACAGGATAAGGGTACTGGGGAGCTCCGGACAAACACGTCTCACTGCCTTGCTGCCGTGGCCACGCCCCCGACAATTTTATTTTCTAAGATAAATGCCTACTTTTAGCTTCTGTTGTTTTGGATCATTGCAAACTGAAAACTCATAATTATTAGACTACAATAAAAATGAAGAATGTGTGTCCTTTTATTGTAGGTTTAACCCTGTTTTTAAAAAAATCAGTGCTCAGTAACCCTTTCTATACTGTACTTTGGTAGAAGGATCCAATCGCTGCATAATGCTGATTTAGAGGCTAATTCAGGTTGATTCGCAGTGTGCGATCCAACCGCAAAAAATGAGAAATCAGGCAAAGGTGGGCGGGGGGTGGCAATGCTCCATTTCCATGGCGGAGATGGAGCGTTGCGGGGGGCGGAGGTGGCCAAACTGGGGGCGGTGCGGCACAAATGGGGACATGGTGTGGCGTGATCGTGGCGGCTCCGTGATGTCATACACAGCCACCGATATGGGAGACATGGCGGCGGGTCTCCTGCGGGCGCAGCTAAGCTGCGTTGGCAGGAGGCATCCTTAATTTCTGCGTACAAGCAGAAATTGCGATGCGATCGCAATTTCTGCTTGTTGAAGGGGGGAGGGAGTCGGCGGTCAGCATGCTGGGCGGCCTTGCACTGCGATGGGCGGCCCCCAGCATGCTAACAAAAGGATTGCAAATTCTGCTAATTAGCAGTCCCTTCTGAATTAGTCCCTTATTTTAGAATAGTCATCACAGGGGGCTTGTGGTAATATATTTTAACAATTTATTTTGAGTCCCATGATAACCAAGGCGATCATAGCTGGGGTAATATAAGTAATTTGGACCCATTATTTGCTGTCTCGCTAGCTATTGTGGCCAGTGCTGCAAGTTTTTTTAATTTTATTTTTTTCTCTCTCTCCATCTATCTCCTCTCTTCCTAAATCCCATCCACGCACTCTCTCTTCTCTACATCCCATCTGGCACATTTCTCCACTACACCTAGTCTGCAGTGCCGTTTCTTGCGGCGGGCGAGCCGTGCAACCGAACGGGGCGCCCGCCGCGGCACTTTACGGGTCCCAGATTCCCCCCTCCTCCCTTTTCAAGAGTACTCCTGCTCGGGGGGCGGAGTTTCGCAGGATGACGCGGTTGCGTCGTGATGTCACCACGCAACCGCATCAATCCGCGAAACTCCGCCCCCCCCGAGCAGGAGTACTCGGGAAAAGGGAGGAGGGGGAGCCAAGCTGTTAAGAGGAGGCGCCGGCGGCCGGCGCGAGGAGCGGGAAGATCTTCTTGACATGTAAGTTGTTCATCTCTCTCCCCCCCCTCTCCCTTCCTTCCCCCCCCCCCACTTGACTTGACACTTGCCTGCCGTACTGTATAGAATGGGGACACTTTCCTGCCGTACTGTGTAAAATAGGGACACTTTCCTGCCGTACTGTGTAAATTGGGGACACTTTCCTGCCGTACTGTGTAAATTGGGGACACTTTCCTGCCGTACTGTGTAAAATGGGGACTCTTGCCTGCCGCACTATGTAAAACGGGGACTCTTGCCTGCCGTACTGTGTAAAATGAGGACATGTGCCTGCCGCAATGTGTAAAATGGGGACACTTGCCTGCCGCAATGTGTAAAATGGGCACACGTGCCTGCCGCAATTTGTAAAATGGGGACATGTGCCTGCTGTAATGTGTAAAATGGGGACACGTGCCTGCTGTAATGTGTAAAATGAGGACTTTTTTTTTTTATATATATATCCTGTGGTGGCCATGATGATGAGATTAGATGAGGCCATGCCCATCTTAACAAAGCCATGCCCATTTTAACAAGGCCACGCCCCTTGCCGGGAGCGCGCACGCATGCTTTTCCTCTATATCTTTGGAGGGGCGGGCGCATTTTTTTTATGTGAATGGGGAGGGGGGGCGCATTTTTAAATCTCGCACTGGGAGCTAAATTGGCTAGAAACAGCCCTGCCAGTCTGTGATCTTCTCTCCTCTACCACCTGTCCACCCTCTCTCCCCTGCAGATGTCATCCACCCCCTCTCCCCTGTAGATCTGCCCCTTTCCCCTCTCCCCTTTACATGCTTTCCATCCACTCTCACCTCTATACGCCGTTTGCCCCCTCTCCTCTACATGGCATATGCCCTTTCTCACTTCTGAATGCCATCTGCTTGCTCTCTCCTTTACATGCTATAGGACCCCTCTCTCCTCTGCATGCAGTTTGTCACTCTCACCTCTATATGCCGATTGCCCCCTTTCCTCTATGTGGCATCTGCCCCATCTCACCTCTACATGCTGTCTACCTTCTCTCATTTACATCACTTCTACCCTATGTGAGTTGAGGATTGGCCACCTTAGCCCCCCCCCCCCAGTGAGGATCGTCCATCCTCTTCTGTTCCATATCTGCCAGATGTTGCTCCATCTTGCCCTGCTTTGCCTCACCTCCTCTCTGTACACCGTTCCGCCCCATCCCACCCCTTTTTTGTCCCTCTACTACTTCCAATTTATTTTTGTATGCACATGCCACTTAAGACCATGCAAGCGCAGGAATGTGGCAGGGACAGAATCCGGCAGTGTAGTGTTTTGCCACTACAATTATTGGTGAGTGTTTTTTCTATTCGCCAACCGGAACAGCTGTCCTAGATAATTTTTCCAAAAGGAAATATCTCATTGCTGTGAATAAAGATAATAAAAGATGGTAGTTTATATACAGTGAAGAAGAAGGGTCTTAACTAGACCCCCGAGTCTCAAGCGGTTCCACTAGCGATTTCTCCGGTTTTATAATATATCCTATAACAGAATGAACAGCTTCAGGTCTAATGTAATTGCTTTAGAGATGGGCACAGGTGGCACAAGGATGCGGTCCTCCCAGGGCCATCTTAACGTATAGGCACACTGGGCAGATGTCCAGGGCGCCACCATTCTAGGGGCCTCCGAGCAGGGTTGGGCTGGTGCCTGTGGAGCTTCTTAGGAGGCAGGAAGGGAATGCTGGTCAGTTATTCTGATTGTGAATTACACACAATCACAGCTGCCAGGCAGCATTCTTTACCTGCCTCCCAGCCAGACAGCGATTGGCTGTCAGCTTGCTGATTGGTGGACGACTGCAGCTATCCAGCAATCAGAGTTCTGACAGCCATTCATTGACTGGAAGTATGTGGAGAAGAAGCGCGGGGCCGCAGGTGGTGTAAGTCATGATTTATTTCTTTTCATGAATGGGTGGGTAGGGGCCCCAGTGCATTGCTTTTCCCAGGGCCTACAATGCTGTTATGCCACTTGTTTAAAATGCTTGCTGACATATTATTACAGAGAGCTACCACCTTCTTTGATTCAATGTACTGTTTTAACTTATTGCACATTGGTGATGTCACATGTGGCCCTTCTGAAGCGGCGAAGTGTGATGGGCAGCTATCACTGCTTTAGAGGATGTATAAAAGATTAGAATTTAGTGTCAGACTGAAGGTGCCTCAAATACAGCTAATGAATGCCCATAATTGTCTTTGGGCCTAATTCAGACCTGTTCGAAGCAGCAACATTTTTCTCTAATGGGCAAAACCATGTGCACTGCGGGGGGATGGGGGGGGGGGGGGCAGATATAACATGTGCAGAGAGAGTTAGATTTGGGTGGGGTGTGTTCAAACTGAAATCTAAATTGCAGTGTAAAAATAAAGCAGCCAGTATTTACCCTGCACAGAAACAATATAACCCACGCAAATCGAACTCTCTCTGCACATGTTATATCTGCAAAAAAAAAAAACCTCCCTGCAGTGGACATGGTTTTGCCCATTAGATAAAGATTTTGCTGCTGTGATCAGGTCTGAATTAGGCCCTTTATTTGCATACTTCCATGTACAGATTGCATATGTGGGTTAAATATATTTTACTACAAATTTGCATATCCTACATTTACAACAGTCAGCAGTCAGGACAGTCCCAAGCATTTTGCTAACCTACCGCAAAAAACTCTCTTGATTGGCATTCAGGCGGATAATACGGTTCCTCAGACCCATCCTCCAAGACATCTGTGAATAGCAGAAAAGGGATTCTGACAATGCAGATGTTGTGCTGTATGCCAGACAATGCACATCTACTGTATACTCTCATCAGTATACAATTTAGTGTATTCATTTCCAGTGTATGCACAATCAGCATCATTACACAACACAGCTTGTTCATTATCAGTCCATAGAATTTTATCATTACAGGTGTTTGAACAGTCATTACCACTTAAACCAGTTGCCAATTATGATCATACTGTGAAACATCTTGTTCATTAAGGTACACTCCTACAAAATGTCCTGTTTCCCATTTACTTCTACTATTAAATCCCCATAAATGTTTTAGAAGTTGACAACTAAAATAAGTGGAATCATTTTTTAGTTAAAAACTAAATATGAAAGTACCTAAGAGATATATATTGAACACTTTTTAATATATACTACTGTAGCTGTTCTACCCGTTCTTCGCACGAGAGTTTCTGATTTTTGCAGTTGTACATATAAATGAGTGTTAAAAATTTGGTAAATCTATAGAGATGTAAATTTAAGACATCTTAATGTAAGTAAATATTAATCCATGGGTCTTGGCGTTACCCGAGGAGCACCTGTAGCAGATACGGTAAAAAGTGACAGGACCATTTTTGGAGTTTATTAAATTCTACACACATGAGGCGCAATCCAAATTTTGATCTGATTGTCTGTTTGGGCGTTATCGTTCACGCAGCGCAAGCCACACATCGGTAATGACGTTGTTTTGTCAACCCCCTTTTCATCCCCCTAGGGGAGGTTTATTAAAAATCTAATTGCGGATTTTTCTTATTTTTCACCTAAAGAATACCTATGTTACATTTCAGCTTCCTAACATATTGGGAAGGGTGGTATTCATGTGACCACCGGTCAGCTGACCGACAGTCACATGACCTCCTCCACCAGCCCGACGGGTCACTGTCCCGATGGTCAGCATGCCGACCAACAGGGACTATTTCCACTCGTGGGTGTCCACGACACCCATAGAGTGGGAATAGAACCCGTGGCGACCGCAGGTCGCCACCGAGCCCGCAGCGTGGCGAGCGCAGCGAGCCCGCAAGGGGCTACCTGCACTCGCCCCTCCCCGCCGGGATCCCGGCGTCGGTATGCTGCCGGGATCCCGGCGTCGGTAAGCTGACCGGCGGTCAGGAGACCGCCGGTCAGCCGTACTACACCCATTGGGAAGTAAGAGAATTAGTGATGATGAGTCAGTCAGTCAGTGAGTCAGTCAGTCAGTCAGTCAGTTAGTCAGTCAGTCAGTCACTGAGTGAGTGAGGGTTTTCGCATTTATATATATAGATTTGTTTGACTGGTTTGTCCCTCTATAATGTTATTAAATTAAATCAAATATATTCAGCACTAATACCAAAAGTAATAGTATGACATATAGTATTTGATCTACAATATTGTTAGGTAAAGTGAAAAACAAAAAAGTTGTTGTTAACTAAACAGAAAAGGAGACTTAGGGTGGGTACACACCTGAACGACGGGCAATCGTGCCAATGGTCGGGCCGAATTTCCTTAGGTCTGCACAATGCCCGAACACGACAGCAAGATTTAATGAAAGATGGAACAACCACTGTTCCGTCCTTCATTAATATGCACCAGGTCGTATGTGATATCTTCCGGTTGGCCGTGCACACAGCTGACTGAAAGATATCGCATGCAAATCGCGGATACACACTGTACGATCCGGGTGATATGTCATTCTGATTTGGTGATTCAGAGGTAAACCCTAAGCCGATGTTTACGCAGGTGGCTGATGTTTTCTGTACTGAGCATGTGTCACTCATAATGGTTAACCGGTCATAGTGAGCAGTGCCGTAACTTGTGATAGGAGAGCATCAGATGCGCCTTGTCCCCGATTGCCTGTCCTATCCTGGGAGTGTGGCAGTGATGTGCTGAGCACAGGGTGCCATGCTGCAGGACCAACCCCTGCTGCTCCATTGTAAGGCAAAGTGTCCTCCTACGCTCCTTGGACAGCCCTGGTGGTCTAGTGTTTTATGCAGCTATAGCCACGGCTGCTACAGTATCTGACCGTGACTGTCGCCTGCAGCCACAGTCATGTGATCTCTATACAGCGGGACTGGATTTACAGCCTGCGCGGCCATTGCTGTGACAGGAGAAGACCCGGTCCTGGGATGAGCTCGGAGCCAGAGTTGGGGTGGAGGGAGAGGAGGTTGCTGCTGCTCCAGCGCTCTGGGTCTGCCTGTGGTACTGCTTATCACACACTACTACAAGAAATAAGGTGAGGCCTGGGGCACAGTGTAATTGGTGATCCCATGTACTCTGCTGCCTAATGTGTAAAAAAAAAAAAAAAAAAAAAAAAAAAGTGACTGTGCTGCCATAATGTGTAAAAAGGGTGACTGTGCTGCCGCAATGTGTAAAAAGGGTGACTGTGCTGCCATAATGTGGAAAAAGGGTGACTGTGCTGCCGCAATGTGTAAAAAGGGTGACTGTGCTGCCATAATGTGGAAAAAGGGTGACTGTGCTGCCGTAATGTGGAAAAGGGGACTTTACCTGGAGTAATGTGAAAAATGGGGCTCTACCTGGTGTAATGTGTGTAAGTGGCGCTACTGTGTGGTGTAATTTGAATATTGGAGACTTCTGTACAGCGTAATATGTATTGATATTATTTTGTGTCCCTTCCCCATGAAGCCATGCCCCTATATTTTTGGTGCACTGACCCTGTTTTGTATATATAGGGGGGGCATTGAGATTTCTTGCACACAGCACTAAAATGTCTTGTTATGGCACTGGTAGTGAGTACTTAGACGCAGAGTGATTTACAGTCAGGGAGCGTTTGTGGGCGATAACGGGGAGGGGAGATGTCTAGTCAAACGCAATCATGTTGCAAATATTTTGTGGCCGTGTTGCATCCAGCGAAGTGCCCTTGCCAGCTTAGTTGTGACGGACATTCTGAGCAACCATAGGGTTGATGGTTCATCTCTGTTCGCAAGCAGTGGATTAGAGATGCAGCTGGTGGGTGTCTCAGTATAAAGTACAGAGGCTGCACACACTGAAGCCCATGCAGCACCAAAGGCATGTAGATGGACTGTAATGTGGCACCAGTCAAGTGACTCAACCCTGCACTGTGTGCTCGCTGTATGGCTATAAGATGCCAGCGCAGGGCACCCATAGTCATCTGTTAGGAGTCGGACGTCCTGGTGCTCATGACATCAGTAATGTAGGCACTGTAGAAGGAGCTGGGACATTTAAAAAGTTCTTTTTGCCATTAATATGACAGCACCATTCAAATGAACATGGTGTCTGGCATTTCAATGTTGTTTTTTTTAAATTTCCATTAAATAATAATAAATATTAGAGAAAACAGTGTGACACCTCTACTCCCTTCCCTATGGATCCGCTGTTAGATCTATTGCTCCTAGCCTGGGCTGGTAACAGCAATGGGTCCCCCTGAAAATGTCACTACAACGCCCGAATATGACAGGCTGGCCTATGGTTATGGGGCCTGGCTGACTCATAGGTGTACGCAGATGTATTCGGGCACTGTGTATCTGCGAAAATATGCTAATGATGCAGCCATGGGGAACTGTACAGAGAGGCCCACTAATGGAGTCTCTGATCCGCTGCGTGCATACACATCGACGCAACATCAGACCCCTGAACAGAATGTCCGTTGCAACTAAGCAGCTGAGATCTACGATCTATCATTTTGGGGACATTTTTGGTACAATATTAGCCCGGTAAGTGTGTAGTTTAAAAAAATTGTTCTCTCCAACAGAATGTCCCAAACTCTCCCAATACAGTTCAGGTTTTAAGTATATTCATGCTTTAGTCCAGATGGTTAAATCAAATTGACTGAGGTATTGAGGTACTAATAAAGTCACCTGTGCTCAAGTATGGATATCCTTAAAACCTGGTCTGTAATGAAGGAGTTTAGGAAACTCTGCTCTGCACAAGGTTATAGCATTGGTTCGCAAACTCAGTCCTCAGCACCCCAAACAGGTCATGTTTTCCAGGCCACCTAGCCAGGCCACTACTTCCAAATATCCACAGGTGGAGCTAATTATTTCACTTGTGATTCAGTGAGGAGACATGGAAAACATGTTCATCAAATCCCCTTCTTCATGTGATTTCTTTGCTACCAAGAGTAAAGGCCAGTACTCACTGGCCGATGGCAGAGAGATGTGTGCTGAGCGAACCGCTCAGCACACATCTCTCCCGGCGCTCAGCACAGCGCGATCTGTGCTGAGCGGGCGGAGGGAGACGGGGGGGCCGCTCACTTCACCCAGCGGGTGAAGTGAGCGACCCGCTAGATTGGCCTGCATGCAGGCCAATCTAGCAGCAGCGATAGCGATGCGCGGGGCTGCGCATCGCTATCGCTAAGGGGGCTACACACGGAGCGATCGTGCTTAAAATCTAAGCAATCTAGTCAGATTGCTTAGATTTTAAGCAGCGATCGCTCCGTGAGTACCCCCCTTAACTACCTCATCTTTACATGATGTTTGAATGATTAGGCACTACCAATAACATGTACTGTATACTATCTCCAAATTTGTTACAATTGCACCAATAGAATTTTGCTTGGATAGGCCCCATTTTCTGGGGTGCGGTTGGAAAGCGATTGCAAACTTATTCGCAACTGCATACACATGCATAGCTTATATGCAAGAACGAGGAACACTGACTTTAAGGGTAGCCCTCACTGTGAGCGCGATTTTAAGGTCCCTTGGTGTATGCGCAGTGCGATCACTGCACACATGCGCAGTCTCCTGATAATCTAGTTATGGGGGGAAGGGGGGAGTGTGAGCAGATAGTGAGGACTGCACAGAGGCCCAGGGTTGGGGGAAATGTTGCTAGCAGCCATGAGAAGGTGCAGTGTTAGATAGCTGACATGAGAGGATGAATTGTGGGTGTGAGCTTTGTTTTATGCTTACGTAGGTCTGAGAGTGCAGGGAACAAAGCAGGTCATGGGTGCAGACAGGGGCGGATCCAGGAAAAAATGACAGGGGAGGCACCTTGTGCATGCCAAAGGCGTGCGGTCCATGAAGGTGTGCGTGGCCTCACAACAAGGGCATGACCTAGCAACAAGGGTCATAGCCTCAAAGGGAACATCATATTCGTAAGACGGGAAGAGGGTGACACTTTGGAGAGGCAGCGGGTGACACGAGAGAGAGGGTGATGGGTTTATAGTGACGCAGGGGAGAGGCAGTGGATGAAGGAAACATAGTGGGAGACGGAGAGGCAGTGGGTGACAGAGAGAGGGTGACAGTGAGAGGCAGAGTGGGTAACACCGGGGAAAGGGTGACGAGGAAAAAGTGGGTGATGCCAGGGGGAGGTGGCAGTAGGTAACAAGGAGAGGGGGACAGGGAGAGGCAGTGGGTACCTAAGGTCTCTGTAGGAGTAAGAGGGAGTAGTGAGACATTTGTAGTGAGGTTTACAGAGGCATGAAGGGAAAGATTCACTGGGGAAACAAACATTATAGCACACGGTATGAGCCGAAATTCACATTATAGCACACGGTATGAGCCGAAATTCACATTATAGCACACGGTATGAGCCGAAATTCACATTATAGCACACGGTATGAGCCTAAATTCACATTATAGCACACGGTATGAGCCGAAATTCACATTATAGCACATAGTATGAGACAAAATTCACATTATAGCACACAGTATGAGCCGAAATTCACATTATACCACACGTTATGAGCCGAAATTCACATTATACCACACAGTATGAGCCTAAATTCACATTATACCACACAGTATGAGCCTAAATTCTCATTATACCATACGGTATGAGCTGAAATTCACATTATAGCACACAATATGAGCCGAGATTCACATTATACCACACGGTTTGAGCCGAAATTCACATTATAGCACACAGTATGAGACGAAATTCACATTATAGCACACGGTATGAGCCAAAATTCACATAATGCCGCTGAAGAGTGAAACGCTGTCACCACCATGTGCTACCTCTCAAGCAACCCCACCACGCAAGAAGAACATCCTGAGAGGAGCCGCTACCTCTGCCAGCAGCCAGCCTCTAAATGGATGGTGGCCGTTGCTGCAGCCACGTCGGAGTCTCACACTGTCTAAGGCTGAGCTCCGGGCAGTACTGGTATATATCAAGATCAACCAGAATCCGTTGGTATCCTAAGTGAACAGGATTTTCCTGCCAGTTTGTGATATTAACCCCCGCTGCTCCTCAGGGTAAAGTGTCCGCAAACAACAGTGTGGTGGTGTGTACCTTTGACTCCCTTGAAGGTGGTCCAGTTGCCAGGCTCTGGTGGTACAATCACTTGTTCACGTCTTGGATAGGTTTACGAAGTCCGCCGGCGAAGCTCCTGTACAAGCCGCTATTAGCGCTAAGCGGCACTGTTCGGGATCAATGAGATCTGTGATCACAGCCTAACCGTCCCCAGATCACAGATCTCATTGATCCCGAACAGTGCCGCTTAGCGCTAATAGCGGCTTGTACGGAAACTTCGCCGGCGGACTCCGTTAACCTGTCCAAGATGTGAACAAGTGATTGTTTGTTTAAAGTGCCAGACATGACAGGGGGGGCACGGGCCCGCGTGCCCCCCCCCCCCCCCCCCCCCTGGATCCGCCACTGGGTGCAGACTAGTGAGTTAGGGACGTAGTGTTGGGGAACTTAAGATGGAGAAATAGGATGCTGACAGCTGAGGTCAGTGGGCTGTTGACCAGTTGAGCTGTGGGTCCAGCAGCTGAACGGAGATGGCAAAGGCCCCATATCCTCATTCCGCTCCTCCTATTTACCACTCTTTTCCCCTCTTGTTGCTTTTTGTTGTCTTCCCATATCACTTTTGTATAGTGCAGCCCCCTCTCAAACCTGCCATTATTCTTTGTCTTTTTTATTTTCTTAATAGAACACCTAAAGATCCATTCACCTTATGGCTGCTTATTGGTTTCCTGTTCTTGCTTAATGCTGTACTGTCAGACCCTTTCAGGGGTTCATAGAGGCACACACCCCTCTTTCTTAAAAAAAAAAAACACATAAAAAATGCATTTAAAATTGATTTAATGCTTATCTTTATTAAAATGTACAAATTAAATGCTGTATACATACAGTATGCTGGATTATTGGAGATTTCAAATTAGAAGTGCTTCTCTATTTTAGGTACCAGGTTTTAACTTTTATTACTTGGAGATCACCAAATTAGCAAATAAATAAATATTTTTTAAAAAGTCAAAGGCCTGGGGAAATTTCCCCCTAGTGCCCCCCTGCCACCCATGGTAGGGACGGAGTACTACTTCTCTGTTATTTTCTTCAAAATCAATAAAGGATTTTTTTTTTTTTTTATTAACTGCAATAAATTGAACAACCGTGTTATTCTGACAGAGCTTGTGGGGTATAGGGAGCCAATGGAGTAACTGGCACATGTAATCAACAAAGGTAGAATGACTAGAGGGAAATGAGGTGAGCAGCAGAGATAAGGGTAGACTGACTGGGGTGAGATATTAGATCAGAAAGCAAGGAATAGATTACAGTAATCTGGGAGGGAGATGATGAGGTGGTGAATAAGATCTATTGCAGTGAGAAGTGACCAATAATATAGCTATTACAGAGGTGGAACCAGCACAATTGGGGGAGGGACTGAAGATGAGGCGAGAATAAGAGGGCAGAGTTTCATCAGCATCAATGTGGTATTGGAGTCTGAAGGGAAAAGATGTAGGGGGGAACAGTGGCGTCAGAGGGCGGATGCGGGGGGTGCGGGCCGCACCCAGGTGTCACCCTCGGAAGGGGTGACACCAAAGTGCCGGCTCTTGTGCAGTGACAGGAGCCAGTGCTGCAGTGTAATAAATCTCTGCAGCACTTGGCTCCTGTCACAGATAAGGAGCCGGCACTGCACGCTGCACAGTCTCCGGGGGCAGCCAGCATCTCCAGGGAAGCTGGACACGCCCCCGGAGTGAAGGAGAAGTGGAGATCTGTGAGGCCACGCCCCTTTAAATTAGACCATGCCCCCTTTTCGGACATCCGTGGCTCTGGCGGCATGAGTGTGTGTGTGTGGGGGGGGTAGGGGGGGGAGTGTAGTAATGCAGAGTGCGCACCAGGATTCACCACACCTGGTGACGCCTCTGGGGGTGGGAATAAAATAGGGTGTGAGAATCAGAAAGTGAGAGATTTTGGGAGAATTCTCCCAAAATCTCTCACTTTCTGATTCTCACACCCTATTACATTCCCCAGGTGAAGGGAGAAACGGAGACCAGTGAACATCGAAGGACGCCAACAGGAAGGAGTACAGAGGGAAGGTAGAGACAGAGGAGGAGCAGTTTGACAAGTAGGAGGTGACCCAAGGGAGTACTGTATCGTGCAGTCGCTTGCAGGTTGAAGAATCCACACCCTCACAAGTTAAAATAAGATTTGGGTGGAATCACTGCAGTACTGTTGTCATTACAGCCAGGATCACCTCTGAGCTATCTTTGAATCATGTAGGCACACACCGGAAAGCTCTTTGTGATATAACTTGTTTATTTATTGAAACTGGAACGGATCATAATACAAACTGATAGTCAAAACAGTATATTTGTGCATGAGCTGCCATCATGCATGCTCCATCTCTCTCCTTCATGACACCTTCAGAATACAAGAACAAACGAGTGTAAGACATACATCACAGACTGTAAAACACATAACACATATATGACAGCTCCACCTGCTGTCCCTCTTGTGTAACACATCAAGTCTGAATCTATTGAATGCTGTTTCTCAACAAATACAAGGTATGAGACACACACACACACACACACACACACACACACACACACACACACACACACACACACACACACACACACACACCCCCAGACCTCCCTACTGTCTTAAGTTCAACAGGACAGTCCTGCAGATGGGGGGTGGGGATGGGGGGCACTCTGTCTCTGCTGTTTTGTATAGCAGAGCAGTGGATGCATGTCCGTTGCTCCTGAAGCGGTGGGCAAGCCCCCAGCATGATAGGAAATGGGGATGTGACATGCAGCCACACTCCACAATTTCCAGGTGTGGCCTTGTGGACATGGGGCCATGCCTTCTTTGGTACACTACATACAAAGAGCCCTGGAACGCTATTTAAAAATGTTGGGAGGTAAGCATACATGTCACCCTTTCTAGGCCAAGGGAAGGTGTGTTACAGGCTCATTTGTTCCACTGAAGAAGTCATCTTTGGCTCTATAAGGTGGGTACACACACTGGCCGACATATCGGCCGTTCTATTGAACGGCCGATATATCGCGGGTCCGTTGGCCAGTGTGTACGGGCGATATGTCTGTGAACTCCGTCGTTCACAGACATATCGCGTCAGCCCCGCATCACAGCATATGTCCAATATATCTACCTATATACTGGCGCATCGCTGTGTGTGTACGGGCGACCAGCCGGCCACCCGTTCACATGCTGCAGTGGCCGGCGGTGATTGACAGCTGAACTGGGCGGGCGTGTGCACACGCCCGCCCAGTTCATGACGTTAGTCCCCGACGGATCAGGCAGTGTGTATGCTCAGCACACTGCCTGATCCGTCCATAGATATATCTACAGATATATCTATCAGTGTGTACCCACCTTGAGACTGCACAATTATTTATTTATTAAACCTAGCTTTTGATTACTTGGGTGTCCAAGCTCTATTATGTCAAACAGGGGAACTCAGTTAACAGCTCACTTCTAGGCGGTAATTCAACCTGATCGCTGCTGTGCATTTTCGCACAGCGGACGATCAGGTCCAAACTGCGCATGCGTATGCACCGCAATGCACAGGCGCGTCACATGGGTACAAAGCGGATCGCCGCTCAGCGATGGGTTTGTGCGTGAGATCCGTTCGCACGGGCAATCGCAAGGAGATTGACAGGAAGAAGGCGTTTGTGGGTGTCAACTGACCGATTTCAGGGAGTGTCTGGAAAAACGCAGGCGTGTCCAAACGTTTGCAGGGAGGGTTCCTGACGTCAATTCCGGTCTCGGACAGGCTGATGTGATCGCGGTAAGTCCTGGGGTGTGTAGAGACTGCACAAAATCTGTTTCTACAGCTCTGCTACACATGCATTCTGCTACACAGCTAAAATACACTCCCCCTGTAGGCGGTAACTATCAGATCGCAGCAGTGCAAAAATCGCTTGCTAGCGATCAGGTCTGAATTGATCAGGTCTGAATTAGGCCCCAAATTTCTCCTCCGCATAGTATCCCCAATGCAGCAGGACGACAGAAAGAGCCACTCAGAGTCCAGAGTTGTATTTGAAGGTTGCAGCAAGATGATTGGCCTGTTGGATTGGGTGCTGTGCCATTTTCCCGGCAGTTTGTGCATCACTGTGGCTTCCGATATGGGACTCAGGAGGGGTAAGTATATAAGAAATGGGTGCAGGTTGTGCGGTGTGGGCCTCGGGCCTGTGTGCACCACACACCCTGCACCCATTATAGATATGCCACCACATGAAAGATTATACCTTTGTAATAAAAATATGGTAGCTGATGACAATAAAAAAACCTCACAAATAAAATTTGCCATACTTGCCTATTGCTGTTTATGTAATATTTAATTACTTTAGTTTAGGGTAACACTATCCCAAAAAAATATTTTATTGTTTTTTTTTTAAATAAATAAAAGACGTTAATGGTCTAAAATCTTGGTAACAAAAGTTTTATTTACAAGTACCGCACATCTTTAAGGACATTTTGGCTTCTTTCAGCCTAATTGCATTACTGTGAGTATGCCTACAAGAGGCTTCTATGGAACCCAGTATCCCATGGTGATATTAACTGCTGTAATAGTTTTTGGGCACATGAATTGAAAGTTATGCCACCCAGAGCTTGATACATGTGCCCATATTGTAGCCCCATAGCAACATATGGGGATCCGTAAGTGATAAGTCAATTCTCCAAAAACTGCAGTTTTCAGAGCACTTACTGCATTTTTATCTTGGATACATCTCACCTTTACTGTAGTAAACTCATTAAAGAGAAATGTGATAATGCACCGGATCCTTCTTTCTTTTCCATTCCATGATCCTCAATGTCATTTTGAGATCTACAATGGAAGATTAACATAGAGGGGAATTTCTCTTTGGTATCTAAGGTGCCTGAATCATTTTGGATTTGGAGCATCAAAAATTTTAAATATCAAATCAAACTTTCATTTTGCATAATCTGCATATTAGATCAAGTCTACTGTTGGTTTTACTGCTCACACACACACACACACACACACACACACACACACACACACACACACACACACACACACGACAATGCTGAAGTGCATAGAGTGACTTACACCCAATAGCCTCCTGTGGTTTGTAGAATTGTATCCCTCATATACTAATGATTTAACCCTCATGCACTAATGCTTTAACCCTAATATACTAATGCTTTAAGGTTGCATCTGTTCCATTTCTAGTGCATTTTCTGAAATATGCTGGCACCTGGTTTGTACAATCAGAAGCGGAATGGCCTTGCAGCTCTTCTGAGTGTTCTTACTAGTTTTCATAATGATATTACAGACCTATAAACTCAAAACGTCTTCAGTAAAGTACACCTAGTACAGGGGCATTTTATGAGAGGAGGAGCCCGTGGGCAGACTACTGGTGGGCCCCCTCCTCTCCACTGCGCCGTATGCTCTGGCAATGTGCCAGAGTCTACTGCGCATGCGCAAGTCTCCGGAAACATGGCGCCCGCCATGGTCTGGAGACTAACTTGCTACTGCGCTTTCGCAGCGTCCATTGTTGGATTGATTTTTGCCGTGACTGCTGCGACTTCAGCGCCCGTCGCGGGACTTTGGAAGGTACGTTTTAACACAGCATGAGTGCAATGTGTGCCCCCTGGACCCAGGGGCCCGTGTATACCATTATTCTGTCAAACGAAACTAATAATGGTACTCAATTGGCTATCAAAGTCACAAGTTTGCTACTTGTAATTCAAGAATGGTTAATTTGGAGGATATATTTTCAGAAATATATCGGAAGTTCGGAACCCTAAAGAAATAACCAATGAGGACAATATTTGCTCAAGTTTCATGAAAAATTGGTAATTAAGTAAATAAAACAGTACTACTGTTAATAAAAAAATAAAGGGTAACTCAGAAAAGAAAGACAGTTTGGCTGTAAATAAATAAATAAATCACCCTTCCAAACCGCTTTCAGCCCAAGAACGTTTTGACCTTATTGAAAAGCTAAAAATTACTTGGAGTAAGGTCCAGACTGTAGGGAAGATGATCAAATACCTCCCACCTAAAATTGTGCCAAGTGATGGCTGTCCAGGTTGATGAACGTTCCAGCCGAGACTGTGCCTTTGTCTTTAATTGAAGATCAATTTTGGCACTTTCTGCAGATGCAATAAACGAATAAAACTCCTCACTTCACAGACGGAGGGATTTTGCATTGCAGGGTTCATTTTAACAATGTACAGCATCGGCAAAAGTAACCATAACAGCAAGCCACCCAGAGAACACTTAGAAAACAGATTAGGGAGACCGCCCAACCATGAATTGGGGAGGGTGAATGACCCACACAGTAAAGCGGTCTTTACTTTCTGGATCTCCGTTGTATATTCCGTAGAAAATCAATAGCCCCATTTTCTAATATAAAAGAAATTAAAATCTGGGAAATAATTTAATGAGATTTTGGATGACTGTAGTTTTAAGATAAACATCGCTGATAGAAAATTGACAAAATAAATATTAAAGGTAGAACAGAGCTCAATAAAACAAAAGGAATTGAGTCCTTTAAAGAAGACTAAGGATTTTATGAATTTGCAAGTAATCTCCCAGTCGACATTGGATAGAACAGAGACTGAGATAATGAGAATGACACAAAACAAATTAGGCTACAGAAATTTGAATATGAAAAGGAACAGAGATAGAAATGTAAAGATAACTAGTAATAAATTACAGGATTCCAAACCTAGAGTAAAACAAATATTTAACAAAAAGATGGAATCCTAGAAAAAAAACAACACATTGGGAATCACGAGAGGAAATACACTTTCTTCTATAAAAAGATTGTTACTAGGAAAGATGGAGCTGATATGACAGAAGACCTTAATACAAAGACGCATAGGGATTATACAGTACTTATGTATAAACCAATGTGTATAGGCAAAGCTCTAATGAGACACAAAGGAATATACAACATGGAGTGTCAGCCCTGATTCACTGAGTCAAGGTTAATCAGGCAGGTTGATAAAATCACAATTCTTAAGTCATAATAATAGTTCCCAGGCTATAGAAGATCAGTAGGATTTATTTGGAGGTTATTAACCATCAGTCCAGACCTCAGGAGGAAACGTGTTCTTTAGAACAGAAGCAAGAAAAGTGGCCTGGCACCAGAATACAGACTGAGAAGCAGGAAAATGGAAGAAGAAAGAGGGTAAGAAAACTGAAGGGAATTTTTAATTTCAGTAATTTTGAGTTAAAAATACAGCATATACTATTAGTACTCTGACAGCTTTCTATGTTCCTCCATACTATTGTCCCCCTACTTCCCAATCCCACTTACCAATATCTTATCCACCTAAACCTACTGTACTATAGCTTTTTTTCTCTCTGTAATTCTCCACTGCATGTTACACTTGTATGAATTGCTCCCTACCTCTGTAATCAATGTAGTGTGCCCAAGATGGCTGCCTTGCCTGGTCCACTTATGTATATGAGGAACAATACATGGTTCTGATGACTTTGTACAAATAATGTATCTTGTCTAGTATTATGTATCACCCACATTATGTGTCATCTCTTCCAGACATTTCCTATTCTGGCTGTGTCATCTGGAACCTTCATGGGTAGGGTGCACTGGCTTATTTACAATAGGTGCAGTGTGTGCAGTGCACACAGACCCTGGGGTACAGTGGGGTCCACACGGCACACCCTGCACCCATTATTTTTAATACTTACCCTCCGTAGTCCCGCGGTACAGCAGCAGCGCTGCAGAAATCACTGGGAAAATGTTGTGGCGCCATTTTCCCTGTGTTTTGCGCATGCACAGTAGAAAAAACACTAGGAAAATGGCCACCACACCATTTTCTCGGAGATCTGCATATACACTGTAGACTCTGGGACAGCACTAGGGACCCTAGTGCCCAGAGCTAAGCACTGCTGGCTAGAGACGAGAGGGCCCAGACAAAGCCTGCACACCAGCCTCCTCTCTAGAAACGCCCCTGGTAGGATGAATAATCCTTTGAATTTATGACCCAAATGGCTGCATCAACTATTGTATTATACAGTAACAATGTGGATCCTTAGTAACTGGCGCACTACAGGTAGCCCCAGTGATTCACAACAAGAAACCTCACCAGATTTCAATTAGAGCAAATACACAATAAAAATTATGTGACTCAAACAACAGGCGAAAGTAGACAAAAAATAATACGTAACTAATATGAGGCGTTGACAATCACAACGATGTTCAGAAATGGTTTTCTATTATCAATTTAAAATGTATCATATCATGCAAAAAGAAACAAACATACACATGTGTAGAATAGTTTTTGTTGTTGTTTGTTATACAAAAGATGACACCTTCCGTGAGGAAAAGAGATAAAGTGTAGATATTGGCATACCCTAACTCACACTTTATTGTGTATAAATGTACATGTAAAGGTTTCTTTTCCGCCACCGAGTCATGCACCAAATATCAATTATTCAGAAGGTAATCAGAGATATGTAGATAGGAGTACCCCACTCACTAAAATCTGAAGCTGGTTCAGGCACATAAAGGTATCTTTTCAACAATCAATAATGCTCTGGAGTAATTCTCTCATCATATCCTCCCGTGGAGTTGCAAGGTTTTATGCAAAAAAAGAAAAATAATACATGTGTGGAACAATTCAATTTGCTATTTGGCATAAACAGTGACAACCTCTGTGTAGAAAGAAGGATGAGGTGTAGATGAAGACGTACCCCAACTTACACACTACAAAGTATTGTCATGCACATAAAGGATTCTTTTCTGCCACTGTATCATAAAGAAAAGTCCCATGTTTAAGGAATGGTCAGAAATGGATAGATGGATATCTTTTTAATAATCAGGTCATTTCTGTGAAAAGGATGGCATACCCTACTCACGATATATAAGGATGGTTTGAAGCATATCAAGGTTTCTTTAAACTTCATATTAAAAGATCACTCCAATAAGTTCATAACACCAGTGTTCAGTAAAATTGTAGAAGACAGAATTTGCAAATCCATAAAAGAGTTTATTTTTTTTTAAAACCTATCACATAGGGTGACAAAGGAAACAAATATGAATTGAATAGTCTGGTTCATAGAAGGTGATCCAGTACTAACAAAGTATTATCTCCCCAAAATTCTGAGAAGTTTTAAAAAATACATAGGGTTATGGTGATTCCTCAAAGTCACATGTCATGACTGAATGCATTATGTGCGCCCTGGGTAAATGGTGCTCACGGTCCTATGAGTAATAACCCAGCCATGACCATGATGTAAATTATTATAGTGCTCCCAAAATGTATATTTTAATGTATTTTCTGTATGGAAATGTAATTTTTAAAACTGTATGTCAGCCTGTAATTAACTAGCCAGTGTCACAAGCCAATTGCCATTTGGTCTAAGGAAATGTACAGTATATGTGCTCTTCACAGCAGGGAGTATGTGTAAATGATTATTTTCTCCTCACAAATCACCATTTAAAGGACAGGACAAGTTCTTCTGAAGACTAGGTGGGAAGTGCTAGGGCTGGTCATATATCATGGGCCCTTCTGACCAATGAGTATATCCCAGGTCTTAGGCTTCAAACGGAATGAAGCAAGCAATTAAATGCCTCTGCTGATCTGGAAAACCCCTCAGATACATAAGTACAAACAATGAATTCTGGTTTTGGAAGGGATAAAATCCACAAGGGTGGTGTGTGTCATGAGTAGTTGCTAGGATAGATAAATATGCCTGTTTAACTGAATCCAGCGTTCACTTTTCAAGGGAGTAGCTTCATGCTAGGAGTGGTCCCAGCTTCTGCTTCATGTGGTCTCCCCCCCACTCATCACCAAAAACCTCACAGTAAGGTTATTTAGGTTTTCTGACTTTTTTATTCCTTTTTATTTACCTGAAGTCAATCTGTGTATCTCATACTTGTATGTCTTGTTGTTATATACCTTTGTTTTTCTTGGTAACTTAATCCTGGAGTTATTTTCTCAATTTTTCCTAAAAATGTATCAGTATTATCTCTGTGCTCTATGAATTCACGTTCCTGGACAGGCCCATGCTACATGCGTGTAATTGTGGATTTTGTAAGTGTGATTTAAGTATCTGGCGAATGCAAGAGCGCTATTCTAATACTCTTTGTGGTGGCAGCTTGCGTAAAACCTGCATGACGACCACCCACCTGCATCAGGTTGGCGTATCTGGGGCACGGTGCTGTGACACCTATGATGGGGCACAGGGGAAGAGTAAACAGAAAAAGAACACAGATAAAGGAAAGCAAATGGGGCACATGGAAGATATGATGGAAAAGGTAAGTACATAAGAAAGTGAGAGATCTGTAGAGATATTATAGGAAGATGCAGTAACACAGGAGATACGAGGAAGATGTGGAGGGACACATTCCCTGAATAAATTAAATTAACAAAAAGAATTGGTAAGTTTGACCTTAAACGACCTCTATGCTGGGAAAACAAAAAAGCCCTGCTGAAAACAGTGGATTCTGGGACAAACCTTATAGTATTTGCTTAATATCTTTACTATTATTTAATACAAAAGTTTTGAAAATAAATATATATATATATATATATATATATATATCTATCAATATACTACCAAAACAAAGTACTGTGTTTCCTGAACTAAAAGAATACATTTGTTTTAATACACTAAAATAAAGAAAAGTATTAGTTGGTTAGAAATAGGTTTTTGGTAAAAACAACTTTTTCCAAAACATTTTATAGGAAGGCAAATCAATCAGGGCCGTCTTTTCGTATGGGCTCAATGGGCTCTTGCCCAAGGGCCCCAGGAGTTTAAGGGCCCTAGGCTGATAGCTGAGGGTCCACTCTTTCCAGGGGTACCAGATTTTTGAAAATCGGCCCTGGGGAACCGGAGATATCCAACTTGAAAGCAGTGGTCCCCATCCAAGCCTGTTAATTGCTCTTCCCAGCCAGATATCTCAGGTTCTGTCTGACTTAGAGTTTTTCTGAGTATACACTCCAAAAGCTGCGACTCTCCCCTTTTGGTGGACATTGGCAGCTTGTCTCTGCTATGCCCAGAACCAGAGATATCAGCATTCAAGCAGCTGGTCCCTGCTCCAGCTCCACACGCCTAATATGCAGTTTTAGATTTTCGTTGGTGGATTGCTCTGGCTCCTGAACTCTGACCCCCAAGTCCCCAGAACCTTCTGAAAGGTGGGACTCTCTAGATTTTTATCGGTTTAAAGCTAAGAAATATATTTACAGAAACTTGAGATATCTGCAGTCAAGCAAGCTGCCCTCCCACTGGAAAATGATAAATATTAAACCCACTCCACTCTCCACCCCTCCCCTACGTATTAAACTCCCCCTACCACACTGGAAGTCATGTACCAGGGCTTCTTCATTCAGCCCAATGCCCCTTTCTACAGTTTAGTCCCATCTGTGCAGTAAAGGAGTAATTAGCATAAATTACTGTGCCAGGTTCTACATGCTGAGCGGAAGATAGAACACCCCCTACCATCCGCAGGACATCAAAGCTGACGCTGATAGCACACCCCACCCCTACCGCTGGAGGATGGGTAGGGGGCCCAGTGCATTGCTGTGCCCAGGGGTCTACACTGCTGTTAAGACGGCCCTGCAATCAATGTGATCACATTTATACAGTATCGCTTAGTAATGTCTTTGAAGAAATATACAGTGTTTCATCATAATGGCAATAATTTGCTCTTACTCTTGTATAATTGTCTTATTCATAACAAACACATCCTATTATAAATGTCCTGCAATGTTCTGTACTGTAAGTCACTTTTTTCTTGTTTTTGTATATGTAGTTTGTAAGGCGCTGTGGACCCCTTAAGGCACCATATGCATAAAAGATAATAATCCGTACATCTCTGATGTTAGGTGATCTGCGCATGCACAGGCTCTTTACTGCTCATGTCCAGATGTGTTTCTATGATAACGGTCACAGTGCCCCCTGAGCCGCAGCATGATTGACAGGCTGTGATCGTTTGGGGGCGTGGAAGGGGCTGCGACGACCAATGTTTCAGAAAATAGGTGGACAGTTGGCCCTGTTTCCTTGGACACAGATTCACTGGCCTCTGCAGTGTGGTAACCCGCAGGTTACTTAGATGGGCGATGTTAATGTAGATGACCCAATGCTGTGTCTTCAGACCCTGGAGTGGATCAGAGAAGCTTGCAGGAGACGTGAGACGTCTATATACACAAGATACCTTCTGCAGCATAAGCATATTATCGCTCAGCCTCTGCATCAGAGACGGAACAAGGGGGGTGCGGGGGGCGCACCTAGGTGTCACCCTTCCAGGGGGTGACACCAAAATGCCAGCACTTCTGCAGTGACAGGAGCTGGGTGCTGCAGTGTGACATTATCCTGCAGCACTGATAGGGTATAATAAGTCGACAGTCAAAAGGTTGACAGTGTCTAGACCAGTGATGGCTAACCTTGACAATCCAGCTGTTGTTGAACTACACATCCCAGCATGCCCTGCTACAGTTTTGCTATTTGGACAAGCTAAAACTGATGTAGGGCATGCTGGGATGTGTAGTTCAACAGCAGCTGGCGTGTCAAGGTTAGCCATCACTGGTCTAGACTGACACCAAATGGACAACATGGTCAAAAGTTCAACAGGATCAAAAGGACGATGTGGAAATGGTCGAAACATGAAAAGGTCAACATGAGTTTTCATGGGTTTTTTGTGTGTCAGATTTTATCTTGTAGCAAGTGGAACCCCAATTAGTGTACTGCGTCCCCTCGCAGCTTTGGGCAGGTTACTATTCCCAATCATAGTTCAGGTGGACAAGTATGACAAGTATGAAAAAATGTAAAAAAGAAACCAAAAAACTCATGTCGACTGTATGCTGTTTTGACCTTTGTCATGTTGACCATTTGAACACGTAAACCTTGTGACCATTTGGTGTAGACATATTGATTGTCAATGTTTTAACTGTCGACCTTTCATCCGGATACTCTGCAGCACTCGGCTCCCGTAACTGAGGAGGAGCCGACAGTGCAGACAGAGTCTCCAGGGCAGGCCAGCATCTCCAGGGAATGAGATAAAAGGGGCTCCCCGCGAGGTCGCACCCCCTGTAGTGATGGCAGCGGGGGACTTCCACAACACCACACCACAAGGCCACACCCCCTTTTCGGATGCACCAGATGTCACGACCCCGTTGCCTCCACTGCCCTGTGCACAAAGTTGCAGTGGCTGTGCTCTAGTATTCATCTCTGAATCAGGCACAATGCCCAGAGCTCTAGTCTTTTTTAGTAAACATTTTTAAAGCAATGTGAAAAGAAAACCTTATTACCATGACATTGATATTATAATAGAAAAAGAAACTAGTCTACCACTGACACGGAAGGCTTACATAATAACATGGTGCATTGTCTATGTATGTGCTGCAGCCTGCCTAGACCGCACTGAGCAAGGACAAAACTCCTCCCTCCTCCTCTCCCTCCCTCCCTCCGCAGATACAATATTTTGCACTTCCACAGATGTTGCCATTTCCATGTGTAACAGCCATATGCACTCAGTAAATCACAGACACATTTGTTCAGTAACAGGCGCATGTGGCATTTGTACTGTGTGCTACACTTTTGGAAATGATCCTAATTAACAGGGACCTTGTCTACAGCAGGGACAACAATTAACAGAATGAGAAATATCAACAACCAATAAAAAAAGACCAAACGTATTAAATCCCCAAGCGCACCATTGTGGCATCCCAATAAGCAGCATCTCCACAACATATGTAAGACGTATTCTTTGTCTACCACAGACAAGGCAATATAAGTAAGAAAAGACATGCAGAAAATGTTAATGAAATGATTCTTATAACCTATTAGTCTGTAATTTAATTATCTTTCCCATTATATTGTTGGAGAGCTTACTACCCTGAATGCTGAATGAACAAAATGCTGCTGGACACCCCTGGCCAGAGGAAATACTTGAGGACTCTTGAAGCAGTCTAAACATTTGATGCAATGCCTTAAACTGGGGGTGCACCTAGGCAATTGTTAACCCCGTAACAAAACTGCGTAAGGGTTCCCATGTACTGCACAACGGTGGAAAACTCACATATAAATATGGGGATTTCACATTGAAGGTAGTCTCTTCAACACATATAACTGCAGCTGGCTACCATAGCAGCTGTGGGATTCGGTCGGGATCCTGGCAGTTGATATAGCAACGTTGGGATCCCGACACTACTCAGAATGCTGACACTGACATGCCGAATAGAGTCACAAGACCGGCGCCGGAATCTCCACATTTGTGCGCCGGCCACCAGGAGAGGTAAGCCGCAGAGGGGAGGTTAGGTTTAGGCTGCGGCCTGGGGGAAGTGGGTTAGGGTTCGCCACCCCCAGGGAGGGGTGAGGGTTAGGCTGCGGAAGTGGGAGAGGGAGGCTATAGGATTAGGCTGCAGGAAGGGGGGGTTAGGTTCAGTCACCACCGGGGAGGTTTAGGGTTAGGCTTAGGCACCACGCGGGGAGAGAGGGTTAGGGGGCCATTGGGGGAAGGTAAGTAGACTTAGATTCAGATTATCGGGACACCGCGGTCGGTATTCTGACCTCCCGCATCCTAACCGCTAGCACATTTTACCCAACCCGCAGCTGTACCCTCTTTATCCACATTAGTTTACCCATTGTCTTAAAAAATATTCTACCCAAATTTTGTTAGTGAATAGATTTCCAGTGAACAAAAAGGAGAAAGCAACATGCCAAATGATGCAATACAACATTAAGAAGGTGGGTTTATTTACTTATCTTTATCTGTGTGTAATATTATGCTAATACGTATATAACATATTACACCGTACACAGAACATTACATTTCATACAGAAGAATTGATTCAAATATTAACAAATTAGCTTCCCATCCTAATGTTTAGATTAGAATAACCAACAAATAATCAGCATATCAAACTAGCAAATGAACACAATGTAAAATATCCAGGTTAGTAAGACAATATCATGGGTCTTTGGAAGGGACAATATGTGTTTAACTTCTCTGATTTACATTACATTATTTTTGTCTATCTGTAACATACACCTGCACGTTGCTGGCAGGGGCACAGAGAAGAAGGGGGAGCGGGTACTAATTACCCCTGCCCGGTGCTGTCTGAGTGGCCCCACAAGCTGTGGAGGACAAATTTCCCCCATCACAGCAGCACGCATAGTATTTGGCATTATTTTTAATTGCAATGGGGAGTGTCCACACTGCCCGTCTTTGATCCCGCCCCTATCTTTCCCAGGCCTACCGTATGTCTCATCGGCTCTGTTCAGAGATGGCCTTCATCAATGGTTACTATTGATGGTGAAATGGCAAGTGACCATTGATGGTTGTAACCTATGCAAAGGATGACCATCGATGATTTCACAAACCAATGGTCATCCCTGTTCTTGCACTGACTGGCTCGTGGGCCAATCAGAACTTGGGGGTGTAGCTGTGTCCCATCACATTGTAGAATTTTTTTTTAAGAACCATCGGTAACATCAATTGAAGGAAACCATCTGTTTCTCCCCTATCAATGGCAGAAGTATTCACCATTGATGATTTGGCAACATCGTTGGTCGATGGCCAACCCTAGTTCTGTTTGCATGTTATCACCCATATACACAGATACATAACATGTCTGACATCCAGATTTAACTCATAAGTTAGAATACAACTCTGAACCTTTTCCATATAAGCCAAGCAAAAAGTACTAGAACTAGTCATAATACACAAGCTATTATTATCCTAAATGCGTGGGTAGATAGCACGTGCGCAGGTAAGCGCAGAGCTTTGCTCTGTCTCATTTCAGGACTCTAGCTGCCAATTGTGATAGAAAAGCTATTGTCTCAGAGCTTGCAGGGTTCGGAAAATGCTCTAACTGCCAGCTCTCCAAATGATGTCACCTCAGTCACTGTGCACGGCCAATAAAGTATAAAGCTGACACGTAGAGAGTGACGCTCCGTATTGGTCCTCTGTAGTGTTATAGCGTGAATGACAAATCCTTGATATAAAAGGAATATGAATAATGTACTGTTTGTAAAGGTAATATAAATTGGCACTGTATAATGTGTTTATGATAAGTTGTACTGCACTGATGCAAATAACAAAAGTATGTTGTGTGTTGCCCCACGCCTCTAAAGAATGAATAAATGAATGAATAAATGAATGAACATACAGATAATACTGAATGTCTGTTTATTACAGTAGCCGCCCATAGCAGTTATTTTAATAAACAGCTGTTCAGCATAATCTTGTTTCTCATTCATTTCGGCGTGCCATAGCCACCTCATACATACGTGTTTGAAGGGAAGCGCATGGCTTAGTGCATGTGTGATTCCCAGTATCTGTTCCTCTCCCTCCTGCCCAAACTCAACTGCAGCTGCTGACCCTGCAGGGGTTAATAGACTGTAACCACACCGAGGACACTAGGACCAAGTGTCAAGCAGAAATGGCGCTGCAGAGCGGAAAGAGATAACCCCGGGGATTGGCCGGTACGGTGCGCGGCAAGAGGAGGAGGAGGAGTTGGCGCCGAGTGAGAAGAAGGAAGGTGTGACGGGACGCCGGGTGCGCGAGAGAGGAAGAGTGAGGCGCTGCTGCCGGAGCCAGAGACGGACGGAGGAGCGGGTCTGTGCCGCAGACCGCCAGGCCGAGAAGACGCGCTGCCGCCGGCCGCCGGGGAGGAGCTGGGAGCCGCGGCGGGGAGACGCTGGAGTGAGCGCTGTGCAGCACGTGAAGAGAACAGCGGCACCAGTCAGGAGGGGGAGCCGCCAGCCGCGGAAGGAGGACAGGGGCAGCGTGAGCCGCCTGCAGGGGGACGGAGCTGCCACTACGGAGGAGAGCCGGCAGGACTCTCAAGGGAGCTGCTAAAGGCAACCCAGAGCTGGAAAGCAACCTCCAGGACACTCATCACTGCTGCACCAGGGGAGTTCCAGTGAAGGTGGAAAGCGCCACTGGAAACAGGTACTCCTCACATTGCATCCCCCACACACTCCTTATGCCAAGGGACACTTAGCAGGGGAACTCAGGCACCTTCCCCCTCTACTCCTACCCCAGTTATTTACCTGCGCACCTCCACAGATATGTGAACTTTATTCACGGCCGCACTCTGAGATACCACTGTGCCTCAACCCGGGCAACCCCTAAGCTGTCGTCCGAACTCCAGCCTCAAAGAGACGCACGGGCCTTAAAGGAGCAGTACCATTCCGCTGCACCACATTTGTTATATGCCCTTTTCAGGTCACGTTAAGGGAAGTGATCCCTGGAAGGCCGTCTGAATGGTGCATTGTGTGCCGGACTTACCAGCCCCACCAGACGGCTAGCAGGCATAACTGCCTCCAGTTACTTTCCTGGCGAACTCATATGTGGACCTCTACGGATTTTGTGTAGGGTCAGGGGCTTCCCTTTAATAAGTCCATAGTGACGCCTAGTGGCCTACTGCTATACTGTTTGAACACTCCCAGACAGAGCCAGTCATAGGCATAGGCAAACTAGGTAATTGCCTAGGGCATTTGACATGCCTAGGGGCATCAGTAGCTTCTGCTCATTAAAATGATATGTGGCATGCCTATATTCTGTGTATAGCATTTCATATGCAGATACAGCCACAGTCTCACACAGCATATGGGCATGCTGCATATCATTTTAATCATCAGAAGCTGCTTGTGCATCCTAGCCACATAGCAATGCAAATAAGATGCATTTTCATTTAAAAAATGTGCCCGACGTTAGCATTGAGGCAAGATTTATGAGGACACATCTGTATCCAAGCAGAGGCAGAGGTCACAGTGTTAGTGGCAGTGTGAGTGTTGTGTGCATGTGAGTGGGTTGGTTGTGCAGTAGTGTTCGGAATATGTGTAAGGAGCATTATGTGTGTCATGTAAAAATGCATTAATAATGTGCAACATATGTGTAAGGAGCACTATGTGTGTCATTATGTGTATAAGGCCACTAATAATGTGCAACATATGTGTAAGGGACATTATGTGTAATAGGGCATTAATAAAGGTTGTCATAATGTGTAAAGAACATTGGTGGTCATTCCGAGTTGTTCGCTCGCAAGCTGCTTTTAGCAGCTTTGCACACGCTAAGCCGCCGCCTACTGGGAGTGAATTCTAGCTTCTCAAAATTGCGAACGAAAGATTAGCAAAATTGCGAATAGACACTTCTTAGCAGTTTCTGAGTAGCTTCAAACTTACTCGGCATCTGCGATCAGTTCAGTGCTTGTCGTTCCTGGTTTGACGTCATAAACACACCCAGCGTTCGCCCAGACACTCCTCCGTTTCTCCAGCCACTCCCGCGTTTTTCCCAGAAACTGTAGCGTTTTTTCACACACTCCCATAAAACGGCCTGTTTCCGCCCAGAAACACCCACTTCATGTCAATCACACTACGATCACCAGAACGAAGAAAAAACCTTGTAATGCCGTGAGTAAAATACCTAACTGCATAGCAAATTTACTTGGCACAGTCACAGTGCGAACATTGCGCATGCGCAGTTAGCGGAAAATCGCTGCAATGCGAAGAAAAATACCGAGCGAACAACTCGGAATGACCCCCATTATGTTTATAAGGACATGAATAATGTGTCTCATATGTGTAAGGGGCATTACTGTGTGGCATTATGTGTATAAGGTGCTCTACTATGTGGCATTGCGTATAGAATGGGCACTACTGTGACGTCTAATGTGAATAAAGAACAATAGGGTGTGGTGTAATGTGAATAAGGAGCAATTCAGTATGATGTAATATGAATAAGGGGCTCTACTGTGAGGAGTAACGTTTATAAGGTAAAGTGATACTACTGTGGGATGTAATATGAATTATGGACACTATCGCATGATCAAATGTGAATAAAGTTGCAGTACTGTGTGGCGTAATTGGAATTGGGGTTACTATTGTGTGGCCATGCCCCTTGCCAGCAAAAACACACCCCTGTTATGGGCTATGCGCCAAATGTGCGAACTGTTCCTATGTAAAATATAGGGGGTACAAACACCAAAATAAGGACTGCTATGGATGAGGTGTGGTGGTGCTGGGAAAGAGGTGAAAGGTCAGAGGCGGAACCAGCGGTGCTGCTAGGGGGCACCAGCCAAAATCTTGCCTAAGGCATCATATTGGTTAGGGCCGGCTCTGCTCCCAGACCTGTTCTTTGTAGATGCCAGTTTAGGTATGGGAATTTTGTTGTACTTATGACCTGTTTCATTATGCATATGATATGTATTATTTAGTAATGTGCCTTACCGAAATGTGCTAAACGTACTACCCAGTAACTCACGTTACGTAAGTGGTGCAATAAACCTTTGTTACTGTGTCCCACCCAGTGGCGGTTCTTGCCACGGGCAAGCAGTACTTTTGCCCGGGGCGCCGCCTTCCGGAGGGCGCCGGCGCAGTGCCCAGCTGTGCCCCCCGCTTTGAAGGGAACCAGACGCGTAGCGTCTAGTTTCCCTTCATTGAGAGGACCTTAGTTGTGCGGTGCGCGATGACGTCATCGCGCACTGCACAGCAAAGGTCCTCTCCATGAAGGGAAACTAGACGCTACGGTCTAGTTTCCCTTCATGGAGAGGACCTTTGCTGTGCGGTGCGCGATGACGTCATCGCGCACCGCACAGCATAGTGGCACAGACACTAGGGGTCATAATTGACCTCTAGTGTCTATGCTGTTCTATGGGAGAGACGTAATAACGTCTCTCCCATAGATCGAGGAAAGGAGAGAAGAAGAGCGGCGCCGGCGGAGGAGGTCTGCAGCGGTCTGGATCAGGAACGGGGATGGTAAGTATACTTTTTTTTATTTTATTTTTTCTTTCAGCGTCGCTACAGGGGCATAAATGGGGGCGTAACTGACCACGCCCCCATTTGAAGCCACGCCCCTATACTTTGCCCGGGGCGCCACAATCCCAAGAACCGGCCCTGGTCCCACCATAGTTATTCTTGTACGCTCGGGGGGTGTTGTTCGTACTGGGGTATCTCCGTCCTTCTGCCCAGGTCCTACGCATCTATTCTACGCAGATTCCGGCAGACGCCGCGACAAGCAAGAACTGGACGACCAGAGAGGCCGCAACCGGACAGGCGTGAGACTTCAGGTACGCTTCACCACATATTACACATGTGGATGGCAGTGATTGCAGATGTGTAGAATTGTCTTCTTGCTCATGGGTGGATTAGGACATTTCTCTTTGAACGCTGCAGTGCTGCACTTGGTAACGTGCCCAAAAGTAAAATGAGATTTCTTGTACTGAGACACAATAGTCTAATGTGCCCAAAGGAGCGGAGAATGAGGGGTTAGTGGAAAGAGCGTGGTCCGGATGAGTGCCTGTAGTGCCTCTTTCTACTAATGTGCTGGATATCAGGCGTTATCCATGACTTTCTATGGAAGCTTACTTTGGGGCTCATGCTGAGTTGGACATGTATGTAAAAATAGTGCATTTATCTGCCCATATGCTGAGCCGCAGGCATCTGGTGATGTATCCAGCTCTGCACTCTCTGCACAGCCGCCAGATTGATCATCAGACAACTACATCCAACCAGGTGAAAAGCACAAGAATGTTGTTTTTTTAACATTTATTTTGATAGGGAAATCTGGCGGTTTGATTTAAACAAATAAAAAAATCTTTGTTTAATTCAGCATTTATAATCCTATTTAGAATTATGGGCCATCTTACTGGAGCCCTGGGAGAACAGGACACCTTCCCCGATCCTGTTTTTCTTTCTCACTTCATCAGGACCCACTCCTGATACATGAGGATGTGATTGACATCATTATGCGACTGTGGGCACTGCCTGATATTGGAAATTGAGAAAGTCCTCAGGTCAGCGATGATACAGATTGTGTGGCTGCTTAGTGGGAGGCAGATGCATGGTACTGGATTATTATCACCAGTGTTGGATTATAGGTGGGGCAGATGGGACGGTTGACTAGGGCTCTCACATATTGGGAGACCCTACACAGCTGCAATATTTGACCTGATGGTACCTCCTAAGGTGCTCAGATCACAATCCCTGTCCCTACTTTCCAGCAGTACCTGTCCCTGCGCCCAGCAGTGCAGTGTAATGATATTGTAATGCTGCTGCTCATTGAATACTAATGGAGTCTTGTAGACCTGAAACAGAGGAGCACAGCCTATGGTAAAGCAATCTCCACGGAATTTTATTTTTGGGGGCCATCACAAGTTAGATGCTCTAGGGCCCCCACAAACCTTAATCTGGCCCTGGTCATCACGTCCCATAAATCTTGCTCCTTGGACTTGAGTATAATCTTTCTACTCTTGTATGAAAGAAAGTACCAAAAATGGGTTACGTACAGATCAAATGTTTGGGGAACTGCAGTTACTGCACATGAGCAGGACACGTATGCTTTGTCAGATGCAGACTTCCTAGATATGGCTGACCAGTTCCTACAGATGCCTCCAGCTACATTAGCATAATAGTTGTACGGTATAAATATTGAACATCTATGAACATATCAATTATTTGAAAACAGTGGCACACGCAGGAGGGGGGGGGATGTGGGGGAGGGGGGGGGGGTTTCCAAGCACCCAGAACCCCCCCCCCTCACTAAAGAAAATAATAATATTTTTTCTTTTGCTGCATGAGTATTATTAATGGCTGTCTAGCGTCCTCTGCAGCCTGCTGTCTTCCTGGTGTCACTTGTAAGTGCTTAATAAAGTTTACTTTATTTTAATTATAGTACATATATATCCATGTGCATACATATATATACATGTATATACATACATATAAACACACACACACACACACACACACACACACGTATTTTCTTTTGGTGTTGTTGTACCAGAAACTGGACTTGTGTTGTTCCTCAGCTGCTGCGTGCTGCCATATACCCCAGGAAACGGCACCTTGCACCTTTACAGTGTTACAATATATATATACATACATACATACATATTTAATATGTGTGTATATATATATATGTGTATATATATATATACTGTATGAGTAGATATGTGTGTGTATACACACACACACACACACACACACACACACACACACACACACGTTTTACGGACCCAGCATATACTGGGTCACCTCAGTCCCCACCCCCGTGATTGGCTCCACCCAGTTCTGGAAACTCCCCCATGCAAATCCTGCGTTTGCCACTGGAAACATGTTGTGCAAACCAAGAGAAAGGACTGCAAGCTATTGTATCAGTATATAAAGAGCAAACAAAGCTGTGAAAGAAGTTGTATAGTATACACATAAATATTGCATTTTATGTTGCACTAGGGGCCTAATTCAGACTGGATCGGTGTAGCGGCAGCGATCACAGTCTGAAGCCCTATGCGGAGTGCGCTCGCGCACCCCGGGAGCCTGGTGAGAGGCTAAAAGCATCTCAGCGCTGCTATTGCCTCTGCCTGATTGACAGGCAGCGGCGCACGCGGGGCAGGAGGGGGCATGCCAACTGTGTTATAACACCATTGGCGGGTCGCAGTCCAGACAATGCAGGCGTATCCTGACCATTGTGGGGGCGGGCAGTGGTGGCTGCGTGACGTCACACGCAGTCGCTGGAACACGGAGAGTACCCGCCTGTCTGCACAGCTACGATGTGCACTAGCTGCACAGGTAGGGAGCTACTTGCCAGGTGCGAAGGCATCGCCGCCGGGCAATGTATTCGCACCCTTGCAGGGGGGGGGGGGGGGGCGCAGAGCCAGACATGCCGGGCGGACTAGGTCTGTGCTGGGCGCCCGCCCGCATGTCTGAGATAATGATCGCAGATGTGCTAAATTTAACATATCTACGATCAGGTCTGAATTACCCCCTAAGGTTCAAAGACTAGTCCAATAAAGTGTTGTGTTGTGTGATGCTAAGCCTGACCAAGCACACAGTGACCATGGGGGTAATTCAGACCTGATCGCACGCTAGCTTTTTTCGCTGCGCTGCGATCAGGTCAGAACTGCACATGCGTATGCACCGCAATGCGCACATGCGTCGCACGGGTACAAAGCGGATCGTTGCTGTGATTCTTCGTAATCGTTGGATTACGAAGAATCCATTCGCACAGCCGATCGCAAGGAGTTTGACAGGAAGAAGGCGTTTGTGGGTGTCAACTGACCGTTTTCTGGGAGTGTTTGGGAAAATGCAGGCGTGTCCAAGCGTTTGCAGGGCGATTGTCTGGCGTCAATACTGGCCCCGAACAGGCTGAAGTGATCGCAGCGGCTGAGTAAGTTCTGGGCAACTCAGAAACTGCACAAAACTTTTTTGTACCACTCTGCTGCACATCGCAGCGATCGCACACTTGCAAAGCGAAAATACACTCCCCTATGGGCGGCGACTATCTGCTTGCAGCAGTGCTAAAAATAACCCTAGCGAGCGATCAGGTCTGAATTAGGCCCTATATCTGAATGTTTAATGTCTCATCATCCAGCTGACCATGCAGCAGTGAAGATAAAAACATTCAATAAAGTTTTGTGTGTTTTCATTTGAACATAAACTATAAGCTATAGTGTAACATAAACAACCTACTGAAATGCAAGAACGGATGCATAGAACCCAGGGACGTGCAGTGAGCTATAAATGGCTTAGGAGCCACTAGCTAGCACCAGAGCCAGATTTACATGCAATATATGCAGGGCCGGATTAAGGGTCACATGGGCCTGGAGCTGAAAATATTCAAGGGCCTATTGTGAGAAATGGGGGAGGTGTGGGGAGAGCCATGTCGGCGTGTTCACCCCTATACTATCAGCTCCAATGTCTCCTTAAATATGTAAAAATATAAAAAATTGCATAATTTTTGGAGAAAAATAGAAATGCAATCTTAATAGTTATGATTTGTGGCCAACCATGTGGCCAGCTGGTGGCTAGTGATCATCATTCTGCCATGATGATGGGCCTATTTTTATGTGAAGGCCTGGAGCTGGAGCTCCATCCGCCCCATTGTTAATATGACCCTGAATATATGAGCCAAAGGGTACATCTGGGCATTATACACAGGTGCAGCAGTATAAACTCCTGGAAATTTGGTTAGTGTTAATCAGAGATGTGCAGAAAAGATAAGCAGCAGAGGCACTGCCTCACCTGCCATAGACTTTTTACTCCAGAGTTTTGGCTATAAAAATGATTACAATAATGAAAAGAAGATATTTCAAACAAATTCTTTGTATTTTCCATATACTTTATACAGTCAAAACATTGGCACAAACGTTAGTATGGCAGGAAAGGCTCTGCCTCACCTGCCTCACCCCACCGCACGTCACTGATAGAACCTGCCTAACCTATACCACAAAGACAGGAGTTTATGAGTCCTCTAGGCTGTTAACAGTATATTTATAGTAAAGTTTTTCTGTTGCTGATTATCTCAGTGATAGAAAATCACTATCTCCACAATTAATCAGTACAATGGTGGGGAGTGTGTGTGTTTGGGGTGGGGTGGGAGGGGGGGGTAATTAATAATAATTGTCTGTATTATTACTATTATCTCATATAGTGCTGTGTACCAAGCAACATATTTATAGTAGAGATGAGCGGTTCTGATTTTAGGAAATCCAAACCACTGCAAAGTTCCGGTATCCAAGGAAATCCGAACCGGGGCTCTGATCTGCCCAGCTGCCTTAGATCCCAAACTGAGGCAAAACCCTGTCCTCCCGCTGTTGGATCTCAGATTCCAATGTCCAAAGTCCTAATGAAATCAATGGGCTGACTACTGATTGGCTGAGAGCACCATCTCTCACGGCTCTCAGCCAATATGCGCTTCTCCACTAACTTCAGTAGGCACAGCAGACAGCGCAGCCCCCTGCACTGCCGACACCGCCAGCACCTGCGCACTGCTGACACTGCCAGCACCTGTGGACTGCCAACACCAACGGCACCCCCACACTGCCGACACCCCCCACACTGCTGACACTACTGGCACCACTGCACTAAGAACACTGCCGGCACTCCTGCACTGAGGACACTGCCAGCATCCCTACACTGCTGACAACGCCGGCACCCCAGCACCCCCGCACTGAGTACATCGCCGGCACCCTGTGTCACAGTAAGTGCACTGTATCTGACCTGCACTGTATTCAACTTATGCTGTATCCAATTCACATTTTATCGGACCCGCACTGTATCCAACCCGCACTGTATCTGATCCACACTGTAACCTGCACTGTATTCGACCCTCAGATTGGGCACTGAAAATAGGTCTGTGCTAGTGGGCAAGTGCTCTTGTGTAGGGGACATCCACATCTGCTGTTGCTATTTTACACATGGTTTAGGGTTTTTTTTCTTTGTTGTTTGTTAACTACTACTACTTTAGAGCATTGATATGCCACACACGTTTCTGTGTTGTATTGTTTTCTATTGAAAGTACTTGCAAGTTAGTTTGATTATTGGTTTCAGTTGGTTATTGCTAATACATTACTACTTTGCAAAACATTTTTAAACAAAAATAACAGCCGTGTGTTTGTGCCGCTTGCTCTGTTGCTAAGTTTACCCAGCCAGCCTTTGGCATGTGTAGGTGAACAATATTGTGAGCTGTGAGGTGGTCAAAACTGTTTGGAAATGACTGGAAATTAATGTTATTGAGGTTAATAATACTCTAGTCTAGGCACAAAAAAGACCCAACTTATGTGATTTTAGTAATTTTTGTAAATTTTTGGAAAAAATACAAAACCAAAAACAAAACCGGACGACAAATTAGAAACAAAACCAAAACCAGCAAAAATGGTCCAGTACACATCTCTAATTTATAGATGGTGTCAAAAAAAGTTCACATTTATTTTATTTTATCTAACATGGGCATACAATAGAAAATAATACTTTTCCCATAAGAGCTTACAACCTAAAAAAAAATGTAAACAAAATGTGTGAGAAATCTATAAGATGGCATGGTAAGAGTGGATAGTATGATGTCAAATCTACCTGGTTATAATTTTATTCTGCAGTTTAGTACACAGTTGCTTATATATACGTCGTACATACTGTAGGTGTGTGTATTATTTCTGACTGATGTATAGGGCCTGATTCAGATGTGGTTGGAGGATGCATTGCAAAGAAGCAGCAGTGATGCATAATATAGTAATGCAGTAGAAGGCATTTGGTATAAGTAGATGCCTCCTGCTTGCATTGCATCCTAGGACGCAGCATCGGATCACCAACTGCATGACCCATGGGCAGTAGCGGATCTTGCCACGGGCAAGCAGTACTTTTGCCCGGGGCGCCGCCTTCCGGAGGGCGCCATCCAGAGGGCGCCGCACCAGGACAAGATCCGCTGCTGCTGTGCTCCCCGCTGCCGCTGGCCGCTGTGAAGGGAAACTAGACGCGTACGCGTCTATTTTATCTTTGTGGAGAGGTCCTTTACTGTGCGGTGCGCGATGACGTCATCGTGCACCGCACAGCAAAGGTCCTCTCCACGAACGGAAACTAGACGCTACGCGTCTAGTTTCCGTTCGTGGAGAGGATCTTTGCTGTGCGGTGCGCGATGACGTCATCGCGCACCGCACATCATTTCAGTCTTTACAGGGGGCGTAAATGACCACGCCCCCTGTACGAAGCCACGCCCCTATTGCCGCCCGGGGCGCACAGAGCCCCAGAACCGGCCCTGCCCATGGGGTCACCCATGCCGGCCTCCGCAGTTCTTACTAAGAGGCCAGGAAACCTCAGTCTTCTGACGGAGATCCTGGTCTCGGCATTCCCCCAAAATGGCAGTGACACATGTGCAGTACTGGTCAGCGCAAAGTACCAAACATCGGTATGTGCTGTAGAACCAACGGCATCTGAATTAGACCCATTGTGCTGAACTGTAGGACAAGGGAATACTAATGGTATTTATTAATAAATTGTCAGCTAACATTTCCTTCCTTTACTACAAATGCACTCTTTACTACAAATGCACTTTTTACTACAATGCACTCTTTACTACAAATGCACTCTCTACTACAAATGCACTTTTTACTACAATGCGCTCTTTACTACAAATGCACTCTTTACTACAAATGCACTTTTTACTACAATGCGCTCTTTACTACAAATGCACTCTTTACTACAAATGCACTTTTTACTACAATGCACTCTTTACTACAAATGCACTCTCTACTACAAATGCACTTTTTACTACAATGCGCTCTTTACTACAAATGCACTCTTTACTACAAATGCACTTTTTACTACAATGCGCTCTTTACTACAAATGCACTCTTTACTACAATCATGCACTCTTTACTACAATGCACTCTTTTACAGTAACATTTAATATAAATATATAAAAAGACGTGCTAATCATTTTTGGGCGCAGTCAGTATAAAGTGTATTAAAATTATGCCAAGTACTCCAGCTGTACTGGGATCCGGTCTTTAGGTCATCTGCACTAAGGTCGACACTCATTAGGTCGAACACTATTGGTCGACATGCATTAGGTCGACATGGTCTATAGGTCAACATGGTCACTAGGTCGACATGTACAATGTCGACATGGAATAAGGTCGACATGAGTTTTTCACCTTTTTTCCATTATTTGAAATTTTTCATACTTTACAATCCATGTGGACTACGATTGGGAACGGTAACCTGCGCCGAGCACAGCGTTACCAGAGCGAGGCACCTTGCTCGAAGCATGGCGAGGGAAACAAAGCACTAATTGGGGTTCCCGTCACTTTACGAAGAAAACGACACAAACAAAACGAAAACCTCATGTCGACCTTGTTCATGTTGCCCTAATGACCGTGTCAACCTATTTCAGGTGTTGACCTAGTCACTGTGGGCCAATAGTGGTCAACCTAATGACTGTCGACCTAGTTACTGTCGACCCTATGATCCACACCCGCTATACCAATGGTTACTTCATTATCGGTGGCTGATAATGTTGCAGAGTAACAACAGCCGCACTCACTTTCCCCCACTAGCTACATTTGCCATTTTGCTACCTTACATATCAAGTTTCCCTTTATGCCTCTGAGCAGGTGGGTCAGAGGGGACAATTTTGCAGAGCCCCACCCCCTCCTACACACTGATTGGTGATTGACCCAGGCCACCCACGAATCAGTGTGCTACTGAAGCTACAGTTTCCTAATCAACATGAACATCAAAGAAAAGTAAGAGACTTTCTAGCTTCTGCTCATAGAACAGTAACTGAATTAGAACAGTTTATTTCTGTGGAACCTTCAGCTTTCAGTATTACATCTCCAACAGTGCCTATGAGCTCCCTGCTATTGTCTCCACACTCAGCAGTTACTGTTTCTGGATCAATTAGAATTATTAATCGATCTGTCTGTTTATCTAAGGAGAAGAGAGATTAAGGACATTCTAGCTCCTGGTTGCAAATATCAATGTCTACACCTCAACTGCCTGCTGCCTCCACTGTGTTGATTGCCTCACCACTGTTGGGTTTGCATTCACCAGCCATGATCTCTAAGGGTTAATTTCAGTCCTGCACCATATTGATTTATGCTTGCACCGGTTCATACCAGTCAATGCTTTCCTCACTATAACAATGATCAGACACATCCGAGGTCTTACCTAAATCAACGCCCAGAGCAAGCACATGATGTGAAGACCCCCCCCCCCCCCCACACACACACACCTAAACACGCATACCTAAACATACATTAAAATAAGTTACAACATAAAAAAGTGTAACTATTATGGCTAATTGCTGGTGATTAGTTAGCAGGGTTATAAACAATGTTAACCATCTGATGTGAGAAAAAAGTCCAAATGATTTATTAAAGAAAGAATTGTGCATACATGTCATCTATAGGTGCAGTTACTGTATATGGCGTTGAATGCAGTCTTGTCTCCAATCATCCATGCTACTTAGGCAGTCCCAGCCAGGGCGAGTGGAGTCAAAGTCACAGTGGGGTATGAGGATTTAGTATGGTCACACATGGGAAAGGGGCCAGAAGCATCCATCGGAGTGGGAAGACAGAGGAAAATATGGGTATGGAGGGGTCTTACACATACCTATGGAAGGGGGGGGGGGGTCACAGGCACACATGGATAGGGGAGTCAGAGGCACATATATACAGGGGGGTCAGAGGCACACATGGGGAGGGATGGATGCAGGGAAAACATTAGAAGGGTGCAGAGGCAGACATATGGAAGGGGAGGTCAAAGGAATATATGGGGAGGGACTGGTCAGACACATACTTGGGAAGTGTGGTCACAGGCACACATAGGGGGTTATTCCGAGTTGTTCGCTCGTTGCAAATTTTCGCAACGGAGCAATTAAGGCAAAAATGCGCATGCGCATGGTACGCAGTGCGCATGCGCTAAGTAATTTAGCACAAAACTTAGTAGATTTACTCACGTCCGAATGAAGAATTTTCATCGTTGAAGTGATCGGAGTGTGATTGACAGGAAGTGGGTGTTTCTGGGTGGAAACTGGCCGTTTTCTGGGAGGGTACAAAAAAACGCAGGCGTGCCAGGATAAAACACGGGAGTGTCTGGAGAAACGGGGGAGTGGCTGGCCGAACGCAGGGCGTGTTTGTGACATCAAACCAGGAACGAAACGGGCTGAGCTGATCGCAGTGTAGGAGTAAGTCTCGAGCTACTCAGAAACTGCTAAGAATTTTCTTTTCTAATCTTTCATTCGCAATTCTGCTAAGCTAAGATACACTCCCAGAGGGCGGCGGCCTATCGTGTGCAATGCTGCTAAAATTGCTAGCGGGCGAACAACTCGGAATGAGGGCCATAGAGAGGAGGAATAGAGGGATGGGGACAGTGGCACACATAAGAAACTTCTGTGTGCCTCTATTTACTGTGGAAGCAGTATAGCCTACAAGGTAGAGGTACAATGGAAGCAGGCGGATGAGGAGAGCTGCGGAAGTGGAATGGACAAGCAGACAGTCATCACATGGGGGCTGTCTTCAGAATGAAGCTTCTGCCCTCCTGTAAGAGGGGGGCCTGAGGCATACAACTCCTATGCCCTGCCTCCATCAAAATCTTTTACTACAGCTGTAGACCTGCCATTAGTCACTGTGGCTGACACTATTATGAACCGAAAACAGCTTCTTGCTCACAAGCAGACAGTAAGAAGAAGTATACAGGTGTGATTATCTACTCGCTGCGGGCCCCCCTCTAAGGCCATGCCTGGTTAATGAATATCAGCTTTACCCCTCTGATGGTCCTATCTGTTGTGAGGGTCACTTTACCTCCCCTCCTGAGTGCCTCTTCTGTACCTTCTGTCCTGTGGGTCTCATTCCTGCCGCCTATTCTGAGGGTCTCATTTATCTTTCATGTCTTTTGCTGCCTCCCATCCTCAGGGTCTCATCGCTGCCTCCTGTCCTGAGGTAAAAGAACCAAAACGTGCGCAAAAGGAAGAGCCAAACTAAAAATATATTAATCTATTTTATTAAATAGTAATTGTAGTTATTAAAAAATATTCAATTCAAATATATATTCCTCGGAGTGACCACAGTAGGATATTACAAATGAATTTAAAATAAATAAAACAACATAATCATAAAATATATTACCAACTAGTTGTTCTCATATATGATTAATATTCTAAAGGATCAATAATGGATACAGATATATATAATCCTGAAGAACAATGGCTGGCCAGCCTTAATTAATACTTAATAAATTGTGCACAAATAGGATGTATCAAAAGATCGAATAGAAAAATGAAAGATTGTTGTCTAGAAGATATCATATAATTTGCATAGATGGTAAGAGCTCAGGATTCTTCCAACAACAGTCTAAAATAGTAATAGTTAGCCGTTATATATGTATCCAAAAGTCTCGTGAGGGAATTAACCTCATACGGCTGCTGATGTAATTGCTAAATGTTGGAGCTAATGAATAGACACCAGTCCCGTCTTTTAGACCAAAAACTAATGAAAGTCTCGGTAAAAGCACCTAGCCTTAGGCAGCTGTTTAATGTGGGCAGCCAATGCCGTGATAATGCAGTCCCGCAACAAGATGATAAATGTGAACAAAAAATACTGGAACAAAGTCCCGAATGACTCAAATAGCACCTAGCCCAACGAGGCCATATATGTGGGTAGCTATAATGACGGGATAATGTATAAATGAATAAACCCCGTATCACTCGTAGCAGTCTCACCCGTGCCAGTGAATGCAATAGCCGTCCGTCCGGCCGGATGTTCACCGGACCTCCGCCGTTACCAATCCACAAGCCGTTCAGTGCTGCACTGCCTGGGTGCTCCTCCGACAGTGCAGCTGGGTAATCCTTTAGGCTGGGATGTTAAAGAGGAAAATAACTGTGGCGGTTATGGGCAGGTTAGGGCTGTTGGTGATGTCCGTTCGTCTCCCAATCGCAGAGAGATGGTGTATAACCGTGGATCACTCCAGAGCCGTTCAACCTAACGCGTTTCTCGACCGTAGGCACTGGTCGTTTCATCAGAGGAAGTGTAATAAAAGGGAGTCCTCATCTGGCTGTATTTAAAGCTCCCCGTTAATTGTCTAAACAGAAACAGCTGATGAATTTCCAACTATTCACCCATAGAAATCGAGTTGAAGTGAAAGAGTCTAATATATTTCTCAATACCTATGTATAAATCTCAGTGTCATGCTAAAATATTAGGATCAAAAGCCAATATATGAAATAATATAAATATATAGAAAATAAATATATGAAAAAAATGAAAAAAATATATATAGAAATACAGAAATAGTGAATATATAAACTAAAATTAGTATCATTAATATTTAATCTTTCAAAAAACAATCAAACAGATCTCAGGAGTGGCGTGTCTGAAGGTATAAAGACATAATAAATATAGTGTACCACAATAAATCATATGAATAGTGAAGTGAAAAACATATATAAATGCAAAATGAAACGGTAATAGTTATAATTCATAAAAAACCCGTTTTCTATAAATGTGTTACAAATAAATGATAAAGAAATAGATAAAGAATATATATATAAATATAAATACCCAATAATCTGTACATCAATATATGACTAATATTTCATTTGTAATCTATAGTCAAATCAAGAAGATAATTTCTAAGAATCTCACTATCCTACAGTCAGATCGGTTTTTAGAGGGTGTCATCACGGATAAGAATCCTGTTATATTCAAGAAAGCACAAAACTTGAAACAGAGGCTGGCGCCAAGTTTGTTTAAAAGAACATCTACATTATCTAGTGTGGATATTAATGAACAGGAGTTTAGGTTACCTCCCAGACCAAAAGGGTTTTTTAAATGTGGGAAAGAAAGATGCATTACCTGTTCATATGTGGACCATAAATGCACTATGATTACTTCGCATGTCACCAAAGAGGAATTTGAGATCACTGCTTTTTTAAACTGCAGATCCAATTACGTGATTTATGTGATTCAGTGTTTTTGCGGGATCCAATATGTGGGTAGGACGATACGCCCCCTACATATGCGGTTTCTTGAACACAGGCGCAATATTTTGAAAGGTCTGAAGACACATACCCTTTCTAGTCATATTGTTTCATGTCAAAAGGGGAAACAAAATAAGTTCACACTGAGAGCAATTGAACAGGTTAAGCCAACTAGTAGGGGTGGTGATAGATTCAACAGGTTGTGTAAGCGGGAGGCTTTTTGGATCTTCCAATTACAAACATTGTCCCCACAAGGTTTAAACGATACAGTTGAACTTAATAATGTGTGATTTTTAGAATCCCTACCGATTTAAGATCGTTAGGATCTTGGATTTTAGTGGATGACCGAGTACTAGGTTTTCAGCTGGGTTATTATGATACCATCATTCTTATAAATTTCTTTTTCTTCTCTCCTTTTCTTCTTTTATTTATTTTTATCAGTATTAGTTGTCCCAATGGAATAATTGAGGGTAATTGAATTGTTAGTTACTAGTATTTTTATTGGTAGTTAGACTTCTAGACTTCTAGTCCATTCATATTATGCCTATACGGATAGGTAGTTTTACATCCTCTGTCCATGTATGATCATGCAATATATTTTTATGTATATTTTTCATATATTGATAATGGTTTTTTAGCTATAAAAGGTTTTTTTGATATATGCCATTTAAACTAAAAATTTATTAATTTATTTAAATGAGCTTGAGTCTGTGGTTTAATGCGTACTTCTATTATAATATATTTTAGTTTATTCATTATACCTCTTTTTCTTCATGTTCTGATAGATGAGTATTATATTATTAATTAATTTGTGTATTTGGAGGTGTCATGTGTTGGACCCTGCAGGCGGGGTTGACATTCGTTAGACAGACCTTTTTTTGGATGAGTTTAAATATATCTCTCCTTTTTAGGTTAGTTCTTCCCTTTGTTTTCCCCGTAGACGGGTCATATGATGTGACACAGTCCTAATTCTTGTGCTGATATATATGTTTTTATTTATATATTTATTATAATTTACATTTATATTTTTATTTAATATATGTTCTTTTTATATATTTTCTTTAATGACTATAGATTACAAATGAAATATTAGTCATATATTGATGTACAGATTATTGGGTATTTATATTTATATATATATTCTTTATCTATTTCTTTATCATTTATTTGTAACACATTTATAGAAAACGGGTTTTTTATGAATTATAACTATTACCGTTTCATTTTGCATTTATATATGTTTTTCACTTCACTATTCATATGATTTATTGTGGTACACTATATTTATTATGTCTTTATACCTTCAGACACGCCACTCCTGAGATCTGTTTGATTGTTTTTTGAAAGATTAAATATTAATGATACTAATTTTAGTTTATATATTCACTATTTCTGTATTTCTATATATATTTTTTTCATTTTTTTCATATATTTATTTTCTATATATTTATATTATTTCATATATTGGCTTTTGATCCTAATATTTTAGCATGACACTGAGATTTATACATAGGTATTGAGAAATATATTAGACTCTTTCACTTCAACTCGATTTCTATGGGTGAATAGTTGGAAATTCATCAGCTGTTTCTGTTTAGACAATTAACGGGGAGCTTTAAATACAGCCAGATGAGGACTCCCTTTTATTACACTTCCTCTGATGAAACGACCAGTGCCTACGGTCGAGAAACGCGTTAGGTTGAACGGCTCTGGAGTGATCCACGGTTATACACCATCTCTCTGCGATTGGGAGACGAACGGACATCACCAACAGCCCTAACCTGCCCATAACCGCCACAGTTATTTTCCTCTTTAACATCCCAGCCTAAAGGATTACCCAGCTGCACTGTCGGAGGAGCACCCAGGCAGTGCAGCACTGAACGGCTTGTGGATTGGTAACGGCGGAGGTCCGGTGAACATCCGGCCGGACGGACGGCTATTGCATTCACTGGCACGGGTGAGACTGCTACGAGTGATACGGGGTTTATTCATTTATACATTATCCCGTCATTATAGCTACCCACATATATGGCCTCGTTGGGCTAGGTGCTATTTGAGTCATTCGGGACTTTGTTCCAGTATTTTTTGTTCACATTTATCATCTTGTTGCGGGACTGCATTATCACGGCATTGGCTGCCCACATTAAACAGCTGCCTAAGGCTAGGTGCTTTTACCGAGACTTTCATTAGTTTTTGGTCTAAAAGACGGGACTGGTGTCTATTCATTAGCTCCAACATTTAGCAATTACATCAGCAGCCGTATGAGGTTAATTCCCTCACGAGACTTTTGGATACATATATAACGGCTAACTATTACTATTTTAGACTGTTGTTGGAAGAATCCTGAGCTCTTACCATCTATGCAAATTATATGATATCTTCTAGACAACAATCTTTCATTTTTCTATTCGATCTTTTGATACATCCTATTTGTGCACAATTTATTAAGTATTAATTAAGGCTGGCCAGCCATTGTTCTTCAGGATTATATATATCTGTATCCATTATTGATCCTTTAGAATATTAATCATATATGAGAACAACTAGTTGGTAATATATTTTATGATTATGTTGTTTTATTTATTTTAAATTCATTTGTAATATCCTACTGTGGTCACTCCGAGGAATATATATTTGAATTGAATATTTTTTAATAACTACAATTACTATTTAATAAAATAGATTAATATATTTTTAGTTTGGCTCTTCCTTTTGCGCACGTTTTGGTTCTTTTATCTTGTTACTGTTAATTTTTGGGGATTGACAGCTTCCCCATTCTTCCATATTGTGCGGCATCTGGAAGTTCACCAAGGTTGTTAGATACGGGCGCCTCTCTTTCCTTTTTTTGTGATCCTGTCCTGAGGGACTCTTTGCTTTCTCCTGTTCTTAGGGTTGCCTTTACTGCCAACTGTCCTGAGGATCTCTTTGCTGCCTCCCATACTGAGGGTCTCATCACTGCTTACTGTCCCAAGGATCTCTTTGTGGTCTCCTCTCCCTAGGGTTATCTTAACTGCCAACTGTCCTCAGGGTCTCTTTTCTGTCTCTTGTCCTTTGTTTGCTGCCTATTCTTCATGTACTGATGGTCTCATCGCTGCCTTATGTCCTGAAGGTCTCTCTGCTGTCTACTGTCCTGAGGGTGTCTTCGATGTCTCCTGTTCTGCAGGTCTCTTCTATTCTTCAAGTTCTTAGGGTCTGTATCATGCCTGCTGTCCTGAGGGTCTCATATCTGTCTCCCTTCCTTAGGGTCTCATTCCTGCCTCCTATCCTTAGGGTCTCATTCCTGCCTCCTATCCTGAGGGACTCTTTGCTCTCACCTGTCCTTAGGGTGGTCTTCACTGCCAACTGTCCTGGGGATCTCTTTGCTGCCTCCCATCCTGGGGGTCTCATCACTGCTTACTACCCTGAGGGTCTCTTTCCTGTCTCCTCTCCCTAGGGTTGTCTTAACTGCCAACTGTCCTGAGGGTTTCTTTGCTGTCTCTTCTCCTTTGTTTGCTGCCTATTCTTCATGTTCTGATGGTCTCATCACTGCCTCGTGTCCTGAAGTTCTCTTTGCTGTCTACTTTCCTGAGGGTGTCTTTGATGCTTCCTTTTCTGGGGCTCTCTTCTTCATGTCCTGAGGGTCTCATCGCTGCCTCTTGTCCCGTGGGTCTCTTTTGCTGTCTCCTGTCCTTAGAGTGTCTTTGTTGTCTTCTATTTTGTGTGTCTCTTCTATTCTTCAAGTCCTGAGGGTCTCTTTGCTGCCTGCCATCTTGAGGTTCTCATTGCTGCCTCCTATCCTTGGGGTCTCATTTCTGTCTCCTGTCCTGAGGGTCTTTTTGCTGCCTCCTGTCCTGAGGGTCTCATCACTGCCTCCTGTCCTGAGGGTCTCATCACTGCCTTCTGTGCTTGCTGCCTGATGTCATTTTGCAATGTGGTACCTTCATTGCAAAGTTAAGGGCTTATGCCTCTATCCAAGATACCAGACATAACTGCTTTGCTTAGGGACTGAGTTAACTTTTTTGACTCCTAAGAATCCAGACATGGAATATCTAGTCCTAGAGGTGCCCATGTCTGGACAGCCACCCTGTCAGAAACTTGTATTCTTTTCTTACAGCATTCATCTAAGTTTACTTTCCAGGAGGTCTGGTCTGAATGCTACTTCAACACCTTTGAACCTTGTTTTGTAATCTATACATATGTATAATCGGGCTAAGCCTTTCGGTCACCAGAGCACTATGTTTATGTTGCATGGACACTTAGTGCTTTAGCCTGGTTTGTTTCAGGTTTCTATTTCTTTTTAGATCCCCTAGTCTTGTCTCTTCACTCCTGTACGCCCTCATTTACCTCTAGGTTAGTTATTTTTGCTGTGCACTACCTTTTTTATTGGACTTGGACTTTCTTGTGAGTTTTATTTACTTCAGTATTTCTACAGCATCTTTTCATCAGTGCCATTTTTTTTATTTTGTGCACGTTCTTCCTGAACCATGGCCCTCATTCCGACCCAATCGCACGCTGCATTTCATCGCAGCGGTGCAATCGGGTCTGGAATGCGCATGCGTGGCGTGCACATTGCGCATGCGCCTCATTGCCCGGCGACAGTGACCGCAAGAAGATTGACTGCGGGTAGGCGTTCCGTGGCGTCAACTGACTGTTGGAGGCCTTTTTCGGGGAGTGGTAAGAAAAAACGCAGACGTGTCCAGGCGAACGAATGTCTGATGTCAAAGCCGAGCCCATCATCGCTGGATCCGTCGCACAGGGTAAGTATGTCCGGGGCTGGTCTTGATTTGTGAGAAACTTTTTTTAGCATAACAGGGCTGCACAAGTGATCACAGCCATGCTATGCTAAAATACACTCCCCCATAGGCGGAGATTAGTTGATCGCACCAGCAGCAAAAAGTTGCTTGGTGCGATCAACTTGGAATGAGGGCCCATATTTGATCCATGCCCCTTTACGTGCATTGACTCAGATTTATTGTCTTCTGGTTTTGACACCTTAATAAACTCTTTTCCCTGCATATTGTTGTGTCATACCTTCCAGGCACATAGGTTTTATTTCCACAAATTACAAACTATACACACTCAACATACATTTTGTAGGTGGTTGATGATCAATTTGAGTACAACGGCTTATATTAGAAAACCCCCCAATATATTTTGTATTTGTAGAGAAATAGAAAGTATAGATAATAAACATGTATAAGGCAGGCAAATCTTCAGGAAAAAGAGCACAAAGATGTCAATGTAAACTTTTTTTTTTAATATCTTCTTTTATATTGGTAAAAAAAATGTAATGTATGTAATGCTCATTTTCTTACGACCCTTTATAGCCTATTTTATATATTATTATTATTATTATTATTATTATTATTATCATCAAACATTTTTTATATAGCACCAGCATATTCCACTACACGTTACAACTTGGAACAAAGCACTAATAACAATCTATGGGGCAGATGTATTAAGCCTGGAGAAGTGATAAAGTAATGATAAAGAATTGATAAGTGGAAGGTGATAACGCACCAGCCAATCATTACAGGTTTGAAAAATGATAGTTAGGAGCTGATTGGCTGGTGCGTTATCGTGCTTAATACTTCTGCCCCTATATTCTCATTGATACCTTAAGAAGAAGACATTTTTATGTTCAACCTGATTTGCTTGGAAGATATAAAAATATATATTTATTACAAATTGACTTACTTTCACTTTAAGCTTTATTTTGAATTTTTTTTGGAAAACAGACTTTCTAGGTAAATAAGAAAACAAGTAGAACATTACTTAATAATACAAAAAGCAATTGACACATAAATTAAACTTTGCTTCATCGGCCTCATTTACTAAGCTACTATTGTCAGACACTTTGACTTCTGGTAACTGAATGATCGTTTGGAATGAGTCAGGCTGTCTACTCTTTCACATACTGTATTAGCCTATTTCTTGATTTGCTAGTACTGATGGTAGTACTCCCAACACAGACCAGCTTCTATCATATGCTTCAGTGATGGAGGGATAGGAGGCAGACATGAAGCAAGAAGTATCTGAGGCTATGTTGAGTATAGGCCTTGCCACCATGTTGTAGGCATAGCCAGATTAAGGGGGGATGCAGTGCATACTGTACCCCGGGCCCCCCTTTGTCAGCCCCCCCCCCCACCCCGGTTAGAGCACAGTGACATCACTAGCTTTCTCTCTTAAGCAGCAGCAGAACCAGCAGCCAGAATGTGAGCAGGAAAGTATGCAGTGCAGGCAGAGACACAGGAATATCATGTTTCATGAGCGACCGACAGAGCTTTCTGACCAGAGAAGAGATAGGAGGGTGGAAACAGCTGTAAGTGACACAGGGATCCCAGCTTCACCTCCTCCCCACCTGGGTGTCTGAGTCCTGTGTAAACTGTTATGCAACTAAACCATTTGGGTCTAGAGATAGAGACACACACACACAGAGTCCTCCCGAGTCCTATCCCAGTGTGTGAGTAGTACAGAGGCTGCTGCTATTCTTGCATGTGACAAGATAAATTATTTAATTTTTCTATGTGTAGTCTAAGGTTAAGTTGTCTTTGTTCCACTACAAGAAAAGTTTCTAAAATAGTTGTCTTTCAATTAGGTGGAGCTATAAACAGTATCCAGGCATTATTAAACTATTGGTTAAAACTAATATACACCATTGGTTTAAATCTAATATACACAATCTATACCTCCCACCATGACCCATTCCAAGAGGGACAAAATGCTCTCTACCTGGACTTATTTCTTTATTTATGATTGCAATCACCTGTGTTGAAGTACATTTCTTATCAATTAAATAGTTCAACACAGGTGACGCCAATCATATATGAAGTGGGAAGTCCAGGTGGAGAGCATTTTGTCCCTCCTAGAATGGGACATGTTGGGAGATATGCACCATTTAATATACATCTCCCACCTTCCATCGGGGCCCACAGTCTTAAGTGCCCCGATCACCCCCAAGGCTTAATCCGGCCCTGGTTGTAGGACAACTATCACTGCCAGAGTTCTGTGGGTATATTTACAAAGCAAAGACGACTTTTTGATGCCGCCACTTGTCAGCAGTTTCTGGCCAAGGAATTTGAAATGGCAATAGTATTAAATAAGAAAACCAGGAATCTTTTGCATTTAATAACATTGCCGTTTTAAATCCTGCAGCCAGAATGGTCAACAAGAGGTGGCTCTATAAAGCCACTGCTAAGTAAATATACACCCCAGAATGTATGCCTAGAACAATTACCTGAAGATGTTCAAATTGATTTGCTGATTTTGTTATAAAGGAAAAAGCAGAAACACTGATAACATGACTACCATGTCTTCCTTTTAATCTTGGATCCAGCAGCAAAAATTGATTGGCAGTAAAATTATTCCACCTCTTAATAAAGTCTTTTAACTTTTAATTTTCTGTACTTATTAGCAAAGATGCACTTAGTGCTCTGAGCAACAACTGATGTTATCTGAGCCACATGATAAGGGATGTCTGACAGAAGAAAAGAAAAGTTCTCAGCACTGTATGGCAGCTCGCTTTGTGGACACACTGCAGCAATGACATTGAACTGCTTTTAAAAATCAAACATTTTCTATGATTCTGTTGAAACGAGCATGTACACCTGTGAAACGCGCGCCAGGCAAATTACAGAAACTCACATTTCTACACCAGAAAGATTATCTTCATAAAGTAACTCCCACTTGGGATCATTTCTAAAATTGCTATCAACTATATCTTCTGGAACAATATGAGCCAATTGTTAGACTGTTGTGTATGCTGTATATAACCAGCTCATTTTCTTTCAAACAAATGGAGTTTTAATGACTGCAGTTGCAAAGGAGTATTTTGCCTGTCATCCCGTCCAGTCTGAATATTTCCACCACTGCATACAGTGCATATGGTGCAGTGGTGAATCCATAGAATGGGAATAGAACCTGTGGCGAGTGCAGCTCGCCACTGAGCCCGCAAGGGGCTTCGTTGCTCTCTCCCCAGCTGGCATTCTGCGGCCGGGATCCCAGCGTCGGGATGCTCACCACCGGGATCCCGGCCGCCGGTAACACAGCCCCAACCCGTTATCACTATGGTAGACTAGTAATTGGTTGCTCAGTACAGTTCGGATTGCTTTAAGATTGGCTTTAACATTTAAGGGGAGGGGGTTGAGAACCCATGGTGGAATTCTAGGATTGAAAGAGGGTCCTGACAATCCCAATGGTTAGGATGCTTCTCTGTCGTTCTGATTGTGTTTTAAATACTGATATCAATATAGTAAATATTTAGGGAAGCACTTAGTGACCAGCTCATAGATTTAGGAGGCCTGTATTGTAAAAACTCCAAAGATTTGTAGCAACAATTATGCATTATGTTTTTACTAGTCGTCATAAGAAAGCTCTGTGTTGTATAAAATGGTCTCCGAATTGTATAGAGATGACTAGAATGTTCTATGTTGTGCACAGATGTTACTATTGGGCCAAACCTAGTACTACATGGGCTCTTACGGCTCTCTTTACTAAACCGAAAAAAAGTGCTTTTCTCCAGTGTTTTAGCCTAAGATATAATTTCTCCATATTTTGTAGTGAAAATTGCAATCACTGATGTTTCCACCTTTTCATTTCTCCCTGCGCAGTTCAACAACACCAATAGGTTTCAATGAGAGCTGCGTAGAAACATTATTTCTACAGACCTTTTGTTGAAAACAATACCATCCCCGAACGACCTTATGTGTATATTTTGCTGGCAGCTGTTGAGAAAAGCAGGGAAAAGACGGTTGTCTTTCTGCATTCTCAGCTCTGATGCCCAGTGGCGCAGAGAGGGAGGGGGGAGTGGGTACAAATCATGAGGGCCAGGGCTGCTGGGGGCCCGGGTCTGATACCCACCCCCCCAGTATATCTGTGCTGTTGACGCCATCTTCCCGGTGATCTCCTCGGGAAGATAGTGCAGAGTCTTTGCTCTCTAGTGGCCAGCATCATCTTCCCAAATATCACTGCGAAGATGGCACTGGCCGGAGAGGAGGACCCCACTTCCTAAAGTAAGGTAGGAATGCCCCCGCTACCCCCTCATGTTAAAATTGCGTTCCCCCATGAAGCGTCATCACACCCCCTTTTCTAAGCCACACCCCTTTTACCGGGGCCCTGTGTGTCTCTAATTGGCCCTGCTAATGCCACCACTGGAGAGTCCATGACAACTGCTCTACACATGCATAACCTGGTAACCTGCATACATAGTGGCTGAATGCAGACATCTTTTGCAATTGCGAAAGGCATTACTGACAGCAATTATCTCCTTGCATTAAATGGCAATAAACCTTCTATTGGTTGACAGCCGTGATACATGTCAAGATAAACAATACTAAATAAACGAATAAATACTCGGAGATGTAGATTTTGTCAGAAAAGGTTAGCCATTTATTTAAAACATTAACAAAAGAGAACCTGTATAGTGACAACTAAAGGATGACGAGAAACCAGAGCAACCCATCAATGCATCACCATCTGTCTACAATATGCATTACAGGTGGATACCGCCTAAGGGTGCCTAAAGCTATCCAACTCTACTTTCTACCTTGACTACCAACCTGTCAGGGTGGTATTCCTGCTCCTGTTAGGGTGGTACAGCAAGCTACCAGTCAATAAAGAAGAGCGCAACCCAAATTCATAATAGTGCACCCAGACTGTTGGTCTGCCGTTCTTTCCCTGCCTAAAACTGCCAACACAAGAACAGCAAAAGGCAAAACCATAAAAATGGAATGAGGGTGGAATCACCAATGAGCTTAGGCCTACTAGCCCAAACCTTAAATGTATAACAGAGACACACCCCTTCCGATAGGCTAAATGTAAAGAGGTGACCTACACAGATCCCATCCGTGACTTGAGGTTTAATCCTCTTCAGTTTTATTTAAGTACTTCAGTTCCTCATTCTTCCCGACTCCAAAAGTGGCAAATAGATAAAATACCCCTCATCAATCATCCTCATAACGGTCCTTATTCAGAGTTGGCCGCAGTTGGTTTCTAAGTACAAACATGAGAGGAGGCCTCCCATCATGTTTGTACTTAGAAACAAACTGTGGCCAACTCTGAACAAGGACTGTGTCCATCTGGGCACAGGTTGCACATACAACTTACAGCACCAGGGGCCTGAGTCAGATGGTCAGATAGGTGCTATCGCTGCTGCTTCCTTGGAAGCAACAGCGAGGCACTAGTACGGTAATGCAGCCGAAGCATCTGATATAAGTAGACGCCTCCTGCTTGCATTTGTGATCCATGCTTCATGCTCGGAGGCAGCATCGGATCACCTGCAACACCATTGGCAGGCTGTGTGACCCATGGAGTCGCATAAGCCAGATGCCACAGTTTCTTCCAAGGGGCCACAAATTCTCTGTTTTCCGATGGAGATCCTGGCCTTGTTACTCCCCCAAAACGGAGGCAACAAGCCGCCCTCTTCACACCTGTAAACGGTAGCAGACTGTCAATCACTGACAGTCTACAGCCGATCTGCTACCGATTCATATTATACCACATTAATCATGTTATGCTACACAGTAGTGCCTCTTATTGACGTTACCTTGCACAGTAGTGCCCCTTAGTCACGTTACGCTACACAGTAATACCCCTTATACGCAATGCTCACAGTAGGGCCCCTTATACACATTGCCCACAGTAGGGCAGCATGGACGGTGCAATGGTTAGCATTACAGCCTGACAGGAATGAGGTCATGGGTTCAATTCCTACCATGGCCCTATTTGTGTGTAGTTTGTATATTCTCCCTGTGCATGTGAATGGCCATATATTCTCTGTGTGTGTTATATAAATTGGTAATAAATAAACAATAATAATACTACATATACAGTACTATCCACAGTAGTAGTGCCGCTTATATACATAATGCCCATAGTAGTAGTGCCAATTGTACACATAATAGCCACAGTAGTAGTGCCCCTTACACACATAATGCCCATAGTAGTAGTGCCTCTTATACACATAATGGGAGACACTGTGAGAACAGGAGGCTGTATGGCATACTGGTGGCAAAATTTTATAGCTATGCCGCACCCAAGCATACCGCCATACTTGCAGCGCTGGTGCACAGTGAAGTGGACATGGAAGGGGGTGACAGTGATGAGAAAGGTGATTACACTATTGTGTACCAGGCAGGGGAGTGGCAAGAAAGGGGTGCTGGGGGAATGTGGTGGTCCCCTTCTAAGAGCTGCTGAGAAAAGCTGGGATGGACTGACATGTGATGCGGTATATGGTTTGTGATGTGTTACTGAGGATAGGGAGAGCTGATGAAATAAAGAAAGACAGGGGCTTTGCCACCTGTAAGGAAGATGCTGTGACTAGAGGGGAGTAATGGGAAAGAGAATCGGACATGGATACGGAGAAGTGTAGTCCCATGAGAGGCAGAGGGGAGAAGGAGAGAACCAGAAAGACAGGCACAGACCGGTGCAGTGTGAAGCAGAAATTGGAGGTAGGATGGAGTGGAAGAAGCAGTGCAGAGGGATCAGGTGGGAGAGATTGGAAGTTGGGGGAGATACACACAAGAGAGAAGAAAGGGCAAAAGATGGACTCCAGCGCAGTTTATAGTCCTTTTGTAGACAGGTTTTGCATGTGTGGAGGAGTAGCTTTTAAAAAAGGTTCTAACAAGGAATGGGAAACTTTCCCTAACGTACCCTGTCTGTTCCATGGGGAGCAGCAGGCTGTGGATGGGGAGGGGTCTGTTGGAGGGGGAAGGGCCTTGTCTCCTAGATGGCTGCTGCAGCAGAGAAAGCTTCCTATGTACAGCAGCAGTGGCACTGGGAGATCGGCACTGAAGCGCCTTGACACTCCTGCTTCTGCTGCCTATCATACAGTTTGGCAGGCGTAGCCACAGTGAATAGCAGCAGAGCAGGGAGAGCGCCTCTGTAGCCTGGCATCTCCCTACATTGCTTACCATGCTGAGCGCACTGCGCTGGCCCTGCTTTGACATTTTGTGTAAGATGGGAGGACAGATGGACAGTAGCTTTAACATATGTACTTTCAGAAAGGCTATGGTGGCAGCAGGGGTGACTTGGGAACTTAAAGTGGCCATGGAAAAATTCAGAAAGTGGCCTCATGTAGGCTGGAATAAATCAACCGATGTCGTGGCTGCACAAAAATAGTTGGGGTTAGCAAATTATTAGCAATGACAGTGAGCAAGGCATGCAACACCGTAGGCGGTATCACAGCAACTGCCGGTGATCTTGTCACAGTAGGTGGAGCCAACGACAGCAGGTGAAGCATTGCATTGGTAGGTGCGGCGTTCACAGTATTAGTATTGAAGCTGTAATAGAAAAGTCCTGGCTGATGGGTGAAGCAGTCATCAAAAGCATTCTTACTGGGGTCTCATCCACCCTTTAAACACCCACAGGTTTATATGTTTTCTTACAGTGTAAAAAAATGAATAAATCACAAATGCTTCTGTCTACCATTCTAGTGACAGACATTCACTATAAGGAGCATCCCAGTGATCCCAGATAGCAAGCTAATAACACCATACTATACAAAGAGCTTCCCAGTGACCACCATACAATACAGATAGCAAGCTAATAACACCATACTATACAAAGAGCTTCTTAGTGATCACCGTACAGTATAGATAGCAACCTAATGACACTGTACTATACAAAGAGCTTCCCAGTGATCACCGTACAGTACAGATAGCAACCTAATGACACCGTACTATACAAAGAGCTTCCCAGTGATCACTGTACAGTACAGATAGCAACCTAAAGACACTGTACTATACAAAGAGCTTCCCAGTGATCGCCGTACAGTACAGGGAGAATCAGTGTGAGCACAGTATAATAGGTTATGAAAGTGTGAGACAGCATGAAACATGTTACTAACAGTACTAATCACTACACTACCTTATATGTTACAACATGGGCAAAAATTACAAACACAAAAGCAAGCCTAATGCTAATACAAATTGGCAAGTAGGAGGCTCTGTATTATTGCCTGAGGATATTTTAGTTTATATCATAGACAAACTGGCAACATAATCTAGATGGCAGTTCCCTCTCTGACAATTACACAATGAAAATGAGTAAACTTCATTGGGCCTGATTCAGATATGTACAGATGTAGCCACGCTCATCGTGGCTACATCTTGCCGCGATCACGCCTTGTTAGGCACGACGCATGCACATCTGGGGCACGCACGCATCTGTGACGCACACATGTCCCATTCGCATGAATGGGAGCAGCAATTGCCGTAGCTTGGCATGACTAAGTGCAGGAGTGCCTAGCTGCGCTGAGAGTGCCCAATTAGCGGAGGTGTAGCTTTGATGAGCGTGGCGGCATCTGTATGCAGATGCAGCTGTGGCTGTGCGAAAATATGTTAATGTTGCTGCTGCCGAGAGTTATATAGAAAGGCCCATTGGTGTCTCTGATCCGCCACTTGTATACAAAGATACATCCATCAGACGCACATTGGATGTACATCCACCATCCAAGTAACCCTATGGTCGGGCAGCATGACTGCTGGAAGTAAGACGCCGGAGCCACTGTAACTGTGCATGGAACCGCAATGGTAAACTGTTACACATCTCAGAAATGGTCGCAACCAGCGCCAATCATATAGTGCAGGGGTGAACCGCTTAGCACATATAAACATACATGTTCTGGTCTATGTAATATGTGTGCTGGCTTGTTCCCCCGGGGATGGGCAGCGCTGTGCATATCAGGCGCCATGCGGCACCTAGGACTCAGCATAAGGCATCACACTTCTTCTAAGCCTGCCTCCAGACTCTTGTGAAACTAGCCAATGGGAGTCCGGGGGTGGGCTTAGAAGGTGTGTGATGCCTTATGCTGAGTCCCGGGTGCCGCATGTCACTTGATGCACACAGCGCTGCCAATCCCTGGGGGAACTAGCCAACACATATGTTACATGCATCAGAACATGTATGTTTATATGTGCTATGCGGCTTTCCCCCACACACACTATATGGTTGGTGCTGCAGCCCAGGGTCTGCAGCCGCACTTTTCGCAACATGCCTGCGTTTGAGTCGCAATTCCCTTGTTACCTCCCACAAATGTCAAACCACATAACCTTTATCCAATCATTTACTGGCCAATTCCTGTGTTCCGGACAAACTGGAAGCGTTTCACCCTGTTTCATACCTCCCAATTTTTAATCCCACTGGGTCACTCGTTCCAAAAAGGGGGCATGGCCATGACTGAGTGGGTGTGGCCATGCGCCGAGGACCCATAGTCCGGCGTTTTGGAGGTGTGCCCAGCTCTCCACGAGCAGCTGGGCAGCCCCCAACTCCACTCCCACCACTGAATGGATACCATGCGCGTGCGCCCGGCATCTATTCAGAGATCACTCGCTGCTTTCCGAGCAGAGCAGCAGGTGAACACAGGCTTCCCTAACTGCCAACCGCCCGTGGGACACTGCTGCCCGCGGGAGGGACAGCGGGACAGTTCCCAAATAGCGGGACTGTCCCGCTGGAATTGGGACAGTTGGGAGGTATGCAGTTGCAGTAGATGGCAATAGCGTATGGACATGCCTTCTGTTTCTATAGCCCATTCAATGTAATGTGTGGCGTACTGTTCACTGAGGGGATGCAGTCAATTTACCTACAATCAAAATCCCAACGGTCAAAATACCGACAACCATTGACCGATGGTCAAAATACAGACAAGGTCAAAATACCAACATTAAAAATGTCGACAGTCAAAATACTGACATTTAAAATGTCGACAGGTCAAAAAATCGATATGAGTTTTTCATAATTTTTTCATTTTTTCATACTTTACCATCCCAGTGGAGCTGGAGGGGGTATATAATAGTGTGCCGAGCGCAGCGATGCACCGTGCTTGAAGCATGGCGAGCGCAGTGAGGGGATGTGGTACACTTATACGTGTCTATGTCAACCTATGTCGACATACACAACCCAAAAAAAAGTGTCTATTTTTTGATCTGTCGACATTTTAACTGTCGGTATTTTGACTGTGTCGACATTTTAAATGTCGGTATTTTGACCATGTCGGTATTTTGACCATCGGTCAATTGTTGTCGCCATTTTGACCGTCGGATTTCGATTGTAGGTAAATCATACTGATCCCTCAGGGGCCATCTGAATTGTTCCCTGATTCAGATTATCTGTCATTTGATGCACAATTGCCGTCTACTAGTATGCACCTAATTTCCTTATATATTACCCATTACAATCTTTCTTTCCTCTCCCTACATCTCAGTATGGTTATTAAATATTACTTTCAATGGGATCTTCTGTTTTCCTTGAGCACAGTTTCACAGCTCCACATTTATAGATAATTATACAGTGAGATATAAATGATGTAAAATACCCAGCGCTCAGCCTGTAGGAAAATGCAGCTGCTCTTTATAAATGATATAACAATTAATGTGAAAAAAGCACAAGTTTGTGATTAAAATGATTATGTATGTATAAAGGGTGATGTGTAAAAGGTGTTTATTAATGTTCATTCTCATTGGGGGTCTGTATAACTGAGATGCAAATCCTGCCAGGTCCACTTCAGTTATTATGCAGTATAGTACAGTGTGATGCAATACTGCAGATCTTCTTTGTATGCTGTTCCTTTATATTGCACCTATTGGTTGCAATGGGGGTTGGGGAAAGGGTTCTATTCTTCTGACCACTGATGTCTTAGAGGTGTAATGGCAGTGAGATCTGACTAGTCGTCTTAGTACCAAGAGGGCAATCAATGCTTATACGTCATTTTTTAAAATCTTCTAAGGCTTTACCAAGACACATTGGGGTATATTTACTAAAAATCGTATTTTTCAGAATGAGGTTAAAGTTCAAACACGAATGACATCGCAAGTGTAAATTTGCAACTTTTTGAATTTATTCCAACCAATTTACTAAGCTGTCGTATTCTGCATTTTCGTGTTTTCCGATGTCGATGTAATTCGTATTTTTTGGCAGTGTTTTACGGGAGTGAATAGTAAAACACTGCCGACATTAACACAATGAATCTCGGCCGGATCTGTGAGATCCGTGCAGGGCTTCATTGTGCACCTTTCGTATAAAAAATAACATTGTTACAAATCATTTTAAAAAAATGCGTGGGTCCCCCCCCCCCCCTAAGCTAAACCAGCCTTGGGCTCTTTGAGCTGTCATAGTTGACAAAATATGTGAAAAAAAATGTCAGGGGTTCCCCCATATTTAATCAACCAGCACCGGGCTCTATGCCTGGTCCTGGTTCCAAAAATACGGGGGACAAAAAGCGTAGGGGTCCCCCGTATTTTTTAAACCAGCACCGGGCTCCACTAGCCAGGTACATAATGCCACAGCCGGGGGACACTTTTATCTAGGTCCCTGCGGCCCTGGCATTACATACCCAACTAGTCACCCTTGGCCGGGGTACCCTGGAGGAGTGGGAACCCCTTAAATCAAGGGGTCCCCCCCTCCAGCCACCCAAGGGCCAGTGGTGAAGCCCGAGGCTGTCCCCCCCATCCAAGGGCGGCGGTTGGGGGGCTGATAGCCTTTTGAAAAAAAAGTGAATATTGTTTTTAGTAGCAGTACTACAAGTCCCAGCAAGCCTCCCCGCAAGCTGGTTTACACATGGGACCCCTTTCCGCGATTGCCAGGACCCCCCCTGACTCCTGTCAAAGAGGGTTCCTTCAGCCAATCAGGGAGCGCCACGTCGTGGCACTCTCCTGATTGGCTGTGTGCTCCTGTAGTGTCTGTCAGGCTGCACACGGCAGAGATACAATGTAGCGCCTATGCGCTCCATTGTATCCAATGGTGGGAACTTTGCGGTCAGCGGTGAGGTTACTTTCGGTCAACCGCTGACCGCAAAGTTTCCACCATTGGATACAATGGAGCGCATAGGCGCTACATTGTATCTCTGCCGTGTGCAGCCTGACAGACACTACAGGAGCACACAGCCAATCAGGAGAGTGCCAGGACGTGGAGCTCCCTGATTGGCTGAAGGGACCCTCTTTGACAGGAGTCAGGGGGGGTCCTGGCAGTCGGGGAAAGGGGTCCCATGTGTAAACATGGGACCCCTTTCAGTGCGTGGTCGGGTTTCCGTTTTTTGTTTTGCCAAGTACGTGGATTATACAAAGAACAGAAGGTACACTGGATTATGTGAGTATAATTTTTTTCACAGGTACCCCTAGGATTCTACATGGAGAAGAGGACCGAGCCTTGTGTGAACATAGGTAAGTATGTATGTTTGGAGGTGTGCATGTATGTAATAAACTTATACTGTCACGGTGTGTGTGTCCTGTTTTTTGGGGGGTATTTTTTTAGTAGTAGTACTACAGGTACCAGCGGGCCCGGTTTTCCACCGCATGCTGGTACTTGTGGTTCTCCAAGTACCAGCTTGCAGGGGAGGCTTGCTGGGACTTGTAGTACTGCTACTAAAAACAATATTCACATTTTTTTCAAAAGGCTATCAGCCCCCCATCCGCCGCCCTTGGATGGGGGGGACAGCCTCGGGCTTCACCTCTGGCCCTTGGGTGGCTGGAGGGGGGGACCCCTTGATTTAAGGGGTTCCCACTCCTCCAGGGTACCCCGGCCAAGGGTGACTAGTTGGGTATGTAATGCCAGGCCGCAGGGACCTAGATAAAAGTGTCCCCCGGCTGTGGCATTATGTACCTGGCTAGTGGAGCCCGGTGCTGGTTTCAAAAATACGGGGGACCCCTACGCTTTTTGTCCCCCGTATTTTTGGAACCAGGACCAGGCGTAGAGCCCGGTGCTGGTTGATTAAATATGGGGGAACCCCTGACATTTTTTTTCACATATTTTTTCAACCAGGTCCGGCTCAAAGAGCCCGAGGCTGGTTTTGCTTAGGAGGGGGGACCCCACGCATTTTTTTCCAGAAAATGTAACACTTTCCCACCCTTTCCCACTGATAAACATGCACGGATCTCACGGATCCGTGCATGCCTATCAGAACACGGTAAAAAAAAGCAGGTCTGTTTTAAATTTGCTTTTTTTTACGATTTGTAATTTTTCACGGCAGTGTTTGGCTATTGCCGGCAGTATTCGTGAAATACACTTTTTAGTAAATTACCGAGTTGTATCAAAAAACAGTCGTATTTGACCGATGGTGTATTCATTTGTTTTTTTTTTCTTTGACTTCCAAAAAAATACGAATGCCCTCATCACTGCCGAGATTTGAGTTTAGTAAATTCCCGAGATGACACTTTGAAGAAAAAACACCATCTCGGTCAAAATCGGGACCTTAGTAAATATACCCCATTGCATGGATTTATGCTCCAGTGACTCCCTGCTCCACATGGTGTGACCTGTAAAAAAAATTGGCTGCCCTGGTTCTCTTGCAGGCTGTCTCATTACACTAGAACAAATGTGCTTTACAGGTCATAACGTTCTACAAGCCATTCCTTTCTTTATACAATATTCTTTCAAGGGACTTACCCCAAACCAGTTATTATAACACAAAAAGGAGATTTATGGTAAGACTTGCCATTGTTAAATTTCTTTCTGCGAGGTACACTGGATTCCACAGGGAATACATCGGGGTGTAGATTTGGATCTTGATCCGAGGCACCAACAGGCTAAAGCTTTGACTGTTCCCAGGATGCACTGCACCGCCTCCTCTATAGCCCCGCCTCCAGGCACTGGAGCTCAGTTTTGTTAACCAGTCCAATGCAGTAGCAGGTAAGAGAGATGGTAGATGTTAGTCACATAGACCCACATTCTCACGACAGGAGAAGGGACTAGCGGCTAATGCCATACAAACCCAAAGAAGCTAAGTGCGTCAGGGTGGGCGCCCTGCGGAATCCAGTGTACCTCGCAGAAAGAGATTTAACAATGGTAAGTCTTACCATAAATCTCCTTTTCTGCAGCAGGGTACACTGGTATTCCACAGGGAATAACATCGGGAATGTCCTAAAGCAATTCCTCATGGGAGGAGATGCACTGGAGCGGGCACAAGAACCCGGCGTCCAAGGGAAGCATCCTGGGAGGCGGAGGTATCAAAGGCATAGAACCTGATGAACGTGTTCACTGAGGCCCACATAGTCGCCTTGCACAATTGTTCTGTGGACGCGCCACAGCTGGCCGCCCAAGAAGGTCCAACCGACTGAGTAGAATGGGCCTTGATAGCAGCAGGAGCTGGAAGTACAGCCTGCGCATAAGCTTGTGCAATCACCACTCTAATCCATCTGGCCAAGGTTTGCTTATTCGCAGGCAGTCACGTTTGTGAAAACCAAAAAGTACAAAAAGGGAATCTGACCTCCTGAAAAAGGCAGGCCTTTCCACATATATATGGAGAGCCCTACCACATCCAAAGACCATTCTTTGGAGGACAAACTAGAAGAGATGAAGGCCGGAGCCACAATCTCCTGATTAAGGTGAAAAGATTATACCACCTTAGGCAAATAACCTTGGCGAGTTCTAAGAACTGCCCGGTCACAGTGAAAAATCAGAAAGGGTGGACGACAGGACACAGCGCCTAAGTCCGACACCCTCCTAGCAGAGGCAATAGCCAACAGAAAAACGACCTTAAGCGTAAGGCATTAAGGTCCACAGACTCAAGAGGTTCAAACGGAGACTCCTGAAGGGCATTCAGAACAACAGCCAGATCCCATGGAGCTACAGGAGAGACATAGGGAGGCTGAATCCGTAAAACACCCTGAGTGAAAGTATGAACGTCGGGAAGAGACGCAATTTTCCTCTGAAACCGAACCGACAAGGCAGAAATATGAACCTTGAGGGAGGCCAAACGAAGGCCCAAGTCCAGGCCTTGTTGTAGAAAAGCCAAAAGTCTGGAAGTCCTGAAAGTATATGCATCATAGTTCTTACTGGCACACCTGGGGAAGTAAGAATTCTAGACCCTGTAATAAATCCGAGCCAAAGCCTGTTTACGGGCTTTCAACATAGTTTAAATAACTGCCTCAGAGAAACCATTGGCTCTCAGGAGTGATGCTTCAAGAGCCACGCCGTCAAAGCCAGTCTGGCCAGGTTCGGGTAGACACAAGGGCCCTGAACGAGGACGTCTGGGCGTTGAGGAAGTAGAAGAGGACGCTCTATCGAGAGACCCTGCAGGTCGGAGAACCAATGACATCTGGGCCACGATGGATCGATTAGAACGAAGTAGTATTCCTTTTTCTTGCTTGAACTTCCGTATTACCCTGGGCAGGAGTGACACTGGAGGGAACATGGCAGCTGAAAGTTCCATGGAATTGCCAGTGCATCCACGAACACTGCTAGAGGATCCCTTGATCTGAAGACCGGAACTTTGTGATTGTGTCGAGACGCCATCAGGTCTACATATGGTAGGCCCCACTTGTCCACTAGGAGTTGAAAGACTTCCGGATGAAAACTCCACTCTCTGGCATGCACGTCCTGACGACTGAGGAAGTCCGCTTCCCAGTTGAGGAGCCCCGGAATGAACACTGCCGATATTGCTGGCAGATGGCGTTCCGCCCATTGAAGGATATTTGACACTTCCATCATTGCCATGTGGCTTCGAGTGCCGCCTTGATGATTTATGTATGCCACCATTGTGGCGTTGACTGATTGTACTTGAACAGGCCTGTTCTGTACCAGAGGCAAAGCCAGTGTCAATGCATTGAACACTGCCAGCAATTCCAGAATGTTTATTGGGAGGAGAGATTCCTTCCTGGTCTACTGACCCTGGAGAGAGTGTTGCTCCAACACCGCACCCCAACCTCGCAGACTGGCATCCGTTGTCACGAGGACCCAGTTGGAGATCCAGAAGGGACGGCCCCTGCTCAACTGTTGGTCCTGTAGCCACCAGCTCAGTGACAGACGAACCTCCGGAGTTAAGGAGATCATTTGAGACCTGATCCGGTGAGGCAGGCCGTTCCACTTGGAAAGGATTAACCGCTGTAGAGGGCGGGAATGAAATTGAGCGTACTCTACCATGTCGAACACTGACACCAAGAGGCCTAGTACTTGCATCGCCGAGTGTATTGACACTCTCTGGCGAGAGAGGAAGCATCTTATATGGTCCTGAAATTTCAGGACCTTCTCTGGAGACAAGAACAATCTCAATGCCCCCAGGTGCACTATGCTCTGAAAAGGGACCAGCGAGGACTTCTTCCAGTTGATGAGCCACCCGTGAGCTTGCAGGAATTGGACCGTCAGTTCCAGATGACTGAGGAGAACCTCTGGGGAGTTCACCAGGATCAGCAAGTCGTCCAGATACGGCATGATCCTGATACCCTGACGGTGGAGAAGAGCCGTCATGACTGCCATGACCTTGGTGAAGATCTGAGGAGCCGTAGTCAGTCCGAAAGGCAAAGCCTGGAATTGATAATGTAGTTTGCCAATAGCATACCGCAGATATTGCTGTTTCAACATGGCAATAGGTATGTGCAGGTAAGCATCCTGTATGTCCAGGGATACCATATAGTCCTTGGGCTCCATAGCCAGTACAATAGAGCGCAGAGTTTCCATACGGAATTTGGATACCCTCACAAATTTTTTAAAAAATTTGAGGTTGAGTATAGACCCGGAGGACCCATTTGGATTCGGGAGTAGAAACAGGGTCAAATAGTAGCCCCTGCCTCTTTGAGACAGAGGTACCGGTACAATCACTCCAGTATGCAGGAGAGATTGTACAACCAAGTGTAAAGTCTGTGCATTCAGCGGATCCAAAGGGATAACCGTCGAGCAGAACTGGTGAGGGGGGCGTCTCTTGAAAGATATTGCGTACCCGTGAGAGACGACTTCCCACACCCAGGCGTCTGAAGTGGTCTTTAATCAAGCCTGGGTGAACTGCAGAAGTTGGCCTCCCACCCTGGGGTCCCCCAGGGGGAGGCCCGCCTCGTCATGCCGCAGGCATGTCCTATTTGGAAGCAGGCTGACAGGCGGCCCAAGATTGCTTAGACTTGGTAGTTTTGGAAGTACGAGCTAGTCTCAGAGACGCCTAACCCTTTGCTTTTTCCTAGAGGTCGAAAGGAACGAAAAATGGTACTCTTAGCCTTCGGAGCAGAAGGATTAGTACTTGGGAGAAATGCAGTCTTGGCTGTTGCCAAGTCAGTCACGATCTTGTTCAGATCCTCCCCAAATAGTATGTCCCCGTAAAAAGGGAGCACCTCCAAGGTCTTTTTGGAGTCCAGGTCCACTTTCCAGGGCCATAACCACAGAATCCGGCGAGCCAGCATAGACATAGTAGATGCCTTGGCCGCCAATACACCTGCATCAGAGGCCGCCTCCTGAATATAGTGAGAGGCTGTGGTAATATACGACAGATATTGTCTGGCAGTGTCAGAAAAATTCAGAGGTAGCTCATCCTCAATTGCCTGAACCCATGCTTCAATAGCTTTTGCAGCCCAAGAGGCTGCCATAGTGGGTCTATGTACAGCACCAGTAAGTGTGTAGATAGACTTCAGGCATCCATCCACACGCTTATCCTTCAGTGAAGTGACAGTGGTGACACGCAGAGTAGAAGACACCACTAGCTGGGCGACATGAGAGTCCACCGGCAGTGGAGTTTCCCACTTGTTACTCAGCTCCGCAGGGATAGGATAGTGAGCCAACATCCTTTTAGACAGGGCAAATTTATTTCCAGGACTCCTGACGTATGTCAATTAAGAGGTCAGAATGAGGTAAAACTACTTTAGCAACCTTCTGACGTTTAAACTTATCAGGTTTCTAAAACGAAGCAGGAGGTACAATATCATCATCAATCTGGAGAATCAGCTTGACAGTCTCCACTAATTCAGGAACATCAACTTGAGTTGTAGATTCCTCATCAGAAACAATTGTATCAGTATTTGACGGATCAGTATAATCCCCATCCTCATTGGAAGAATCATCCGAAATACTAGTGGATTGTGTGGATGAAATGGCCGCTTAGATGACCCTTTGGTCCCAGCAAGGCGAGCGACAGGTTTTTGTTTTACTAAGGACTGATTTAATTGCTGTAACTGGGTTGACAGAGTATCCGCCCATGGCGGATTAACTGCAGGGACAATATGTGGCTGCAATGGCACAGGATGTCCCACAGGCGGCGTAAGTTATGTTACAAGCTTAGTCAGCATATTTAAAAATGTGGCCCAAGGTGGATCCTGATTTGCCACAGGTGCTGCGGGCTGACTTGAAGGTGCAGAGCACTCAGTACCTGAACACTCAGCTGAAATCTTTTACTCAGGTAAATCCGTGGCGCTAGCACTGCAAGATGCAGGAGCGTCTGCTGAGTTCCTGCCCTGTGTAGCAGACATTATTGGGAATGTAGCCTTATAGTGTAACAGTACAATATAGCCAGACAAACACAATACCTGACAAAAAAACCCTGTGTTATGTGACCGCAAATGCAGAGCACAAACAGGATTTAAACGGTATGAGGTGACTGAAACACAAAGTGAAAAATACAAAACAGTATATCCTGTGGAACACTATATGGTATATGAGACCCTGACGCACTTAGCCCGCCAGGGTACAGAATATAGTGATAGCAATATATGTGATACACAGAATAGAAACCCCACAGCAGCTATAGGCACACACAGTCACAGGTACAATGCAGAAATTATGACATATAAACAATAAAACTGCACTGGACTAGTAATACTACATGTAGATATGTATGTATACAGATATAACAATGCACAGTAACCACTGGATGTGTATCACAGAATACTTGTACTAAATATTCATAATGAAGTGCACTTGTTCTTAGCTGTCTAAACGACATGTAGAATACTTAAGTGTCCTGTAAATGCACAGCGCTGATGAGACAGGCGGATTTACAGAGGAGACATTGCCACGCAGTCCCAGGATCAGCGCAGCTCTGTGAAATGGCGCCCAAACGCTGACAGGGAGTGAGGGAGAGAGAGAGATGCAGCTCCAGGGCAGCAGGAACACCTGCTGTAGATGGCGCCTGGAGCTGGGGAAGGGGCCACAGGTCAGCGCCTTATCCCCTCTGCTGGGCTTCATCACCGGGTACTACAGAGCCTATAATAAACGGATTTTAGTAAATCTGACCTGTGCTCCCTGCCCTGGTGGATATAGGGTGGTCCCTGCACGGCCACGGTCTCTACGCCAGCGGCACGGTCCGTCTCTTGGGACAGCGACCGGATCGTGATTTCGGCGGGTCCCACCTGGGGGACCCTTTTACCTCCTCCCTGAAGTGCGGCCACGTGATCCAGGAGAGGAGGAGTGGTGATGTGTGCCTGATGACTGGAGCACCTCCGCTGCCAGTACCCAGCAACCAGGGTGTGGGAGTATGCAGCGCCGCTGGGGGAGGTGATGGAGCCGCAGCACAGAATGTCACCATGACATACACAGCATCTAATGCATGTGCTGCTGCCCTTGAAGTCTTCTTTCTTCTTAAAAAGCTCTTTTCAGGGCTGCCTAGCGTAGCCCCACCTGTTAGTGACCTGCACTGCAGGCACCAACGTACAAACTGAGCTCCAGTGCCTGGAGCGGGGCTATAGAGGAGGCGGTGCAGTGCATCCTGGGAACAGTCAAAGCTTTAGCCTGTTGGTGCCTCAGATCAAGATCCAACTCTACACCCCAATTTTATTCCCTGTGGAATTCCAGTGTTCCCAGCTGCAGAAATGTAAGTTAGTCTGAATGTTTATTTGCATACATATTATTCTTTACAGAGTAATGAGGTTGGCGGTATACCACCCTCTGCAGGGGAGCAGCCAGAATTTTTTGGGCCCCATAGCGACGTTTTCAAGGGGTCTACTGTCCCAATGCTTCAAGAGTGACACGTCTCCACTGCAGTTGTTAATTTTATGCCCCGTAGTAGTGACCTAGTTCATTTTCTGAACCATAGTAGTGTCTTAGCTAATGTTATGCCCCATAGTAGTGCCCTATTTTATTTTATGAATCATAATAGTGCCCTAGGTCACATTATGCCACATTGTAGGGCTGCCAGTACTCAATATGGAACACAGGCCCTCATTCTGACCTGATTGCTAGCTGCCGTTATTCGCTGCGTAGCGATCATTTAAAAAAATGGCAAAACTACGCATGCGTATGGGCCGCAATGTGCACGCACAGCGTACGGGTACAAAGAGCATTGTTGTTCTGCATTGCTTCTAGCTACGATTCGACTCGCACAGCTGATCGCAAGGAGATTGACAGGAAATGGGAGTTTATGGGTGTCAACTGACCGTTTTCTTGGAGTGTTTGGAAAAACGCAGGCGTGTCCATGCATTTGTAGGGCGGGTATCTGACGTCATTTCCGGGACCTTCGTCGCAGCAATCATCGCACAGAATAAGTAACTACAGGGCTGGTCTTGTTTTGCACAAAATGTTTTTGTATCGCTCAGCTGCACAGGCGTTCGCACTCTTGCAAAGCGAAAATACACTCCCCCGTGGGCGGCAACTATGCGTTTGCACGGCTGCTAAAAGTAGCTAGCGAGCGATCAACTCGGAATAAGGGCCACAGTACCCTCAATTCACATTATGATATACAGTGTTCCCAGTTCATATTATACCACACTATAGTGCCCCTACTTCATGTTGTGCCACATTACAGTGCCCCAGTTCATATTATGTAACATTATAATGCCCACTAGTTCATTTTATACAACATTGCAATGAGCAGGTCCAGGGGCATAACTAGATATAGGGCTTAATTCAGTAAGGATTGCACATTCTGCTAATTAGCAGAATGTGCAATCCTTTGGGTCGCATACTGGGGGCCGTCCATCGCTGGACAAGGCCGCCCAGCATGCTGACCGCCGCCTCCCCCGTTCAACAAGCAAAAATTGCGAAAGCATCGCAATTTCAGCTTGTTAGCAGAAACTAAGGATGCCTCCTGCCGGTGCAGCTTAGCTGCGACTGCAGGAGTCCCGCCCCCATGTTCTTGATCACGGGGGCTGCGTGTGACATCACGCAGCCGCCGTGATCACGCCCCCAATACGCCCCGTTCACGCTGCACTGTCCCCATTTGTCCGCCTTTGCCCCTGCTACGCTTCCAATGGTGAAACTGTGTATCACATATGTTACTTTGACAGGGAAGGTGGACCCCTCTCAGCTCTAGGCCCCATAGCAGCTGCACTCCCGGCACCTGTGGTAGCTATGCCCTTGTATATAACACATGTAACTGTGGCAGGGAAGGTGGGCCCCTCTCAGCTCTAGGCCCCATAGCAGCTGCACTCCCGGCACCTATGGTAGCTATGCCCTTGTATATAACACATATAACTGTGACAGGAAAGGTGGACCCCTCTCAGCTCTAGGCCCCATAGCAGCTGCACTCCCTGCACCTATGGTAGCCATGCCCTTGTATATAACACATGTAACTGTGACAGGGAAGGTGGACCCCTCTCAGCTCTAGGCCCCATAGCAGCTGCACTCCCTGCACCTATGGTAGCCATGCCCTTGTATATAACACATATAACTGTGACAGGAAAGGTGGACCCCTCTCAGCTCTAGGCCCCATAGCAGCTGCACTCCCTGCACCTATGGTAGCCATGCCCTTGTATATAACACATGTAACTGTGACAGGGAAGGTGGACCCCTCTCAGCTCTAGGCCCCATAGCAGCTGCACTCCCTGCACCTATGGTAGCTATGCCCTTGTATATAACACATATAACTGTGACAGGGAAAGTGGCCCCTCTCAGTTCTGGGCCCCATAGCAGCTGCACTCCCTGCACCTATGGTAGCCATGCCCTTGTATATATATAACACATGTAACTGTGACAGGGAAGGTGGACCCCTCTCAGCTCTAGGCCCCATAGCAGCTGCACTCCCTGCACCTATGGTAGCTATACCCTTGACCCTCTATATATATATATATATATATATATCTACATACCTCAATATTGTAGTGTCAGAATGTGTGCCTGTTACAGCACTTTGATGTGGATGTCTCCTGTGTGTCTGACATACTTATATAAATGAAAGCCCCCAAGAGGCATGGAAAGATGGGGGGGGGGGGGGGGGGGGGATCAACAACACTCTGTTATTTCTATCTTGCTTCCAGCGTGCCACTGGCAAACATACAGCACTCAGGACCTTGTACCAGGCCAGGCCAACGTTGATTCAGTGATGTTAATTCATACCCTGAAGATCCTGTAGCACAAAAATTAATTCAGCCAGAGATATTGCTGACAGCAACTCACAGTCACATAGCCTAATACTAACAATTATTGTGATGACTTTGTTTCTTTGATAAATGGAGATAAGCTTTATAGGATTTGTCATGTCCCCTTAGCACTGCTGAGGACATGAAGCCTTTGGTTGTATTATATGGATTGTTCATAGTCCCTTTGCTTCAGTTGTGCATGTTTCCAATCAAAATATAAGGGAATTAATGAAATTGCTATTATGGGTGTCAGGAAGGTTTTTTTTTCTATGTGGTTTTCAACTGCCTCACAGGGAATCAGAAGAAGAAAATGGTGTTTTGCACTTACAGTAATGGACTTGTGTCATCTTCATTACCACTATGTTATTGGGAAGAGGTATCAAATCTTGCGGAGAGATAAAGTGGTGAGAAATAAATGTACCAACAAATCAGCTTCAAACTCATACTTTCCTACTTTTACCGTATGGTCTCCCAGGAGAAGCCTGGAGAGGAGACACTGCAGGACACCTCGGGGGCAGGGCCGGGCTGTCTCGACACTAACTCCCACCCCCGTTGCAGCAAAATGCAGTGATTCATGGGTCTGCTGGTAGGAGGCGTGGCTATATTATGCAAATGTGCATAATTTAGCCTCATCCTCTCTATACGGAGCCGGGATCGCAGGTATAATCTCCTCATCCAGCTCGCTTCACTAGGAAGCAGGTGGGATGCAGAAGATTTGTCCATTCTTTCTTGGATGCAGGGGACTGGCCGAATAAGCCATTCTTTCTTGGATGCAGGGGACTGGCCGAATAAGCCATTCTTTCTTGGATGCAGGGGACTGGCCGAATAAGCCATTCTTTCTTGGATGCAGGGGACTGGCCGAATAACCATGAGTGGGAGAGTAGGCACGTATGTTCTAACTGCCATTGTACAGTTGTACAGACTATGGTCCAGATTTATCCAGCCTTGGAGAGTGATAAATTTCACGGTGATAAAGTACCAGTCAATCAGCTCCTAACTGCCGTGTTACAGGCTGTGTTTGAAAAATGACAGTTAGGAACTGATTGGCTGGTACTTTATCACCATGCAATTTATCACTCTCCAAGGCTTGATACATCTGGCCTTATATGTTTGAAAACTGAAAGCTAGAAGCTGATTGGTTGGTACTTTATCTCCCTCCGCTTTCTATCTTTCCAATCTTTGATAAATCTCCCACTTTGTAAGATATAATTACCAATGGTACTAGAAATAGTAATAACCCTCAGTTATGGTGTGGAATTGTCTACAATTTTTTTTAGCTTGGCCATAAAAATCCCTTTTCAAGTTTAATCTACAAAAAATAGTTTATTTATCTTCTCCACGTCTACAGCTCTTCCCTATAATGTCTCTCCACTTCTGCAGCCAGGTTCTCTACACTGCCTTTGGCTACATAGCGATGTGACTGATCAGCTGCTAGACTTTCCAATGTGCTTTCTAAGCAACACTGGTGGGTGGTCTGCTGAAGCACAGCCTCCTGTAGTGCCAGAGTTATGACATAAATGTGTGCCATCTGCTTTTGACAACTACGGACATGCCAGATAAAGTTAAGCAGGCAATATAGCTTGTATGAAAATTGCAGAATGTCTGGGGCATGTGATACATTTGTATTCAGTCACTTGTAGGCACTATGGTCACAGCTGGATGAGTATTACAGACAGAGTGGTTTCAGTGATCTCTTCTGCTTTTTGTATATCTTTATTATTATTATTACTACTATTAATATTTGTTTATATACAGTAGCACCAGCATACTCTGTAGCAATTCTCAATAGAAAACAAGACTTGTTATTAGCAAACAAAGAGGTAAGCGGGCCAAGCGGGCACGTTTATAGTCTCATAGTGTTTTCTACATATTGTTTGTGCTCAGCAGAGCACTATTTATAATTTACTTTGCCTATAATTGCCAAACAGCATGCCATTTGTATGCCAGGATTCCCAAACAAGAGAAGTGACAATTTGCATTTACATTATACAGTATTCCAGTTCAGCTTTATAGTTTAGTTTGCTCATAAGCAGCGCTTTCACATGGCATAATACAGTATGTGTGTAAATATATTTACCCAAGGTCATCTTAACGTATTGGCACACTGGGCAGCTGCACAGGGTCCCACAACTCTAGGGGCCTCTGAGCAGGGGCCAGTGGCGGTCACACAACCAGAGCAGGGAGGCAGCATTCTCTACCTGCCTCCCAGCCTGCAGCCAGACAGTCAATGGCTGTCAGCATACTGATGGGTGCAGGGCCGGCAACAGAAACCTTGGAGTCCCCTCAGATTTTATATATGTATATATATATATATATATATATATATATATATATATAAAAGCGCAATAGAATTTGCTGATATGTATATCTCTCCTTCCTCCCACACACCCCACAATCAGTCTCTCCTAAATGACTCCATGCTGCAGTCCCAGCTCCCCCACCCCATCCCAAAGCCTGTATCCCCTCACCAATCCACACCAAGACTCCACTGCACTGCACTCCCCAGTACCCAGACCCGAACACCACATAGCAGACCACAGAAAGAAGAGACAGACGCAAGGCATGGTTATCCTGGTCAGCGGAGCTGCTGCATGTTCCGTAACTACCTGCAAGAGAGCTGGACCCGGGTGAGCGCACACCCGTGCTGTACAGTCACTGTGTGTGAGAGGCTCCTGTCGCTCTGAGGCAGCATCAACACCGCCTATAGTTTACTGCCTTATTTGGACAAGACGGCTCACATCCCTGCCGGGCACTAAGTACCATATCCTTGGGGCCCCTCTGATCCTTGGGGTCCAGTACAGGTGTCCCCTTTGATCCCCCCTGTCACCGGCCTTGGATGGATGGATGGGTGGGTGGAGCTATCTACCAATCAGAGTGCTGCCAGCTAATCATTGTATAAAAGCATGTGGAGAGATGGTGCAGGATCGCAGGAGGGGCTTGTTATGATTTTATTTCAGAATCAGCTATATCGGCCAGGTATACTTGCGTATACTAGGAATTTGTCTTCGGTTTGCTATACAACAGCCAAGTAGGTAACAGATAAGCAGGTGGGGTGGGGGGGGGGGGGGGGGGGGCAAGTAAAGTCATACAGATAGGAATACCGTAGGGGCACGAGTGAGTTACATGAAGGTAGCAAGTTAAACATGCTGTGGCCGGGGTGTAGCTGGTCCTTTACTATCTTGGTTGCCCGCTTTTTAGCTCTGGACAGGTAGAGGTCCTGGACTGAGGGAAGATCGGCCCCTATGATCTTCTCTGCGGTTCTGACCGCCTTTTGGAGCCTGCATCTGTTCCTCGCGCTGTTGAACTTCCTTAGTTGCCTGATGAAGAACAACCTCTGCTGCGCTTTCCCGACAGTGGCATCAGCATTGGACCCCCATTTAAGGTCCAAGGAGATTGTGGTCCCTAGAAACTTGAGAGTCCACTAGCGATACCACACTGTCAGCAATCGTTAGCGGAGGTGCACTAGCTGACTTCTTCCTGAAGTCCACTATCATCTCGACAGTTTTGAGGGGGTTGAACTCAAGTTGTTGTGGCTGCACCACTGGACCAACTAGTCTACTTCCTGTCTATAGGCCGATTCGTCCCCGTCCTTGATGAGGCCGATTACGGTGGTCTCATCAGCGAATTTGATGATCTTTACTGATTGCGCCTCTGAGGTGCAGTCATTTGTGTACAGGGAGAAAAGCAGGGGTGAGAGGACAGAGCCCTGAGGGGCCTCTGTACTAATGGACCGTGCTTGAGAGGTGAATTCCCTCGCATTCACCACCTGTGTCCTATCTGTCAGGAAGTCTACTATCCAGGAACAGGTAGCTTCCGGGACCCCTAGGCGAAGTAATTTGAGGTGGAGGATGCTGGGGACGATTGTATTGAAGGCTGAGCTGAAATCGACAAACAGGACCCTCGCGTAGGTACCGGGAATGTCTAGGTGCTGTAGAATGTAGTGCAGGCCCAGGTTGACTGCATCCTCGACACATCGATTCGATCAATAGGCGAACTGTAGGGGGTGCAGTTGGTGGCCAGTCACAGTTTTCAGGTGATTCAAAACCAGATGCTGGAACGTTTTCATGACCAGAGACATCAGTGCTATTGGCCTGTAGTCGTTCAGCTTCGTGATCGAGGGTTTCTTGGGGACCAGGATGATAGTAGAACTTTTGAGGCAGGAAGGGACTTTCTGTAGCTCCAGCGATTTGTTGAAGATCTTGGTGACTATGAGGGCAAGCTGACCCACACATGCTTTCAAGGCAGATGGTGACACTCCGTCAGGACCCGGAGATTTCCTGGGTTTGGCCCTTTTTAACAATGCCTCCACCTCTTCTTGGGCGACTTGCAGTGCCTGGAGTTGACAGTCGGTGTTCGGGGCATTGTAGAGGTGATTGTTTGAGTCGCAGGGGACTTCTTTTGCAAACCTGCAATAAAAGTGGTTCAGCTCGTCTGCTAGGTCTTGGTGCATGGTGGTGGACTTCAATGTTTTCTTGTAGTTGGTTATGGATTGCATTCCTTTAAAAACAGATACAGGTCATTGGTGGAGAGATCATTTGTCAGCTTGTCCGAGAACCGCTTTTTTGCTAGCCTGATTTCTTAAGTCAGAGAGTTCCTAGTTCGGTGGTATAGTGCTCTGTCACCGCTGCTATTGACCTTCTCTTTGGCCTGACGAAGTTGCCTGAGCTGGACGTTGAACCAGGGCTTGTTGTTGTAAATACGGTAAGTCTTGGTAGGTACACACATATCCTCACAGTAGCTTATGTAGGATGTGACAGTGTCGGTCAGGTTGTTCAGGTCAGTTTCCAAGGCTTTGAAGACCCCCCATTCCGTGCAGTCGAAGCAGACCTGGAGCTTCATCTTAGCCTCGTTGGTCCATTTCTTAACAGTTTTGATGACAGGCTTAACCGCTCTCAGCTTCTGTGTATAGGTAGGGAGTAGGTGGACGAGGCAGTGGTCAGATAGGCAGAGTGCAGCACGCAGGATAGACTGGAATGTAGATTTGTGGGTCGTGTAGCAGTGATCAAGGGTGCGCCCTTCCCTAGAGGGACATGTGACTTGTTGTTTGCACTTAGGTAGCTCCTTGCTCAGGTTAGTTCTGTTGAAGTCGTCCAGCACTATAAGCAGAGAGTCTGGGTGTTTTTGTTCTATGTCGGATATGCATACGGCCAGGTGGTGCAGGGCTTCGTTTGCGCAGGCGAGGGGGGGGGGGGGATGGACACCCCCACAAGGACAATTGAGGCAAATTCCAGAGGGGGAATAGAAGGGGTTACAGGTGATACTTAGCATCTCCAGGTGAGGGCTACATGATTTGCCTAGGATCGTGACATTGGTGCACCATCCTTCGTTGATGTAGAGCAGATGCCACCACCCTTCGTTTTTTCCTGAGAGAACCTTGGAGCGATCGGGCCTGAAGAGACTGAAGCCCGGCAGAGACATCGGGTTGTCTGCAATATGGTCGTCCAGCCACGTCTCCGCAAAGCAGAGGACGGACAACCCTGTAATGCCTGACCCTGATTTGCCCAGAAAGAGGGACAGTTCATAGAACTTGTTTGCCAGTGAGCGCACATTCGAAAGCAGGATCGCGGGAAGTGCAGACCGGTGCCCTAGCCACCGCCACCTCACTATGGCACCTGCGCGACATCCTCTCCCCTGAGCCCAGGTCCTTCTACTAGGGCCGACATGAGGTCCTCCGTCATTCTCATTCTCTTTGCGGGGCCGGCGATCCACCCACCAGTCGTCGCCCGGGCTGCGTAATTTTAATTGGTTTCCGTGAATGGTGGGTTATGGTCCCAGTGCATTGCTTTGCCCAGCGCCTGCATTGCTGATAAGATGGCCCTATATTTTCCATAATGCAAAGCTTAATTTAAAATTAAGATTGGGGCTGCTTGTATGGTGGATCGTGGCAGACAGCAGCTGGACCGGTGGTATTCTTAGATCAGTTCTCACAAAGAGGATAAGTTAATATTTGACATTTAGGTTTCTCTTCATTTGTTACCTTTTCATGCATTTTTCCTTGTACAGCGCATATATTTTCCCCTACTGGCAGATTTTGGATGCCACTTTTTTCACGGAATCCTTCTCCCCAAGCATTATACACTTACTAAATGTGGTAACATTCTGCATATAGGGGGTCATTCTGAGTTGTTCGCTTGTTGCCGATTTTCGCTATACTGCGATTAGTCGCTTACTGCGCATGCGCAAGGTTCGCAGAGCGCATGCGCTTAGTTATTTTACACAAAAGTTAGGTATTTTACTCACGGCATAACAAAGCTTTTTAATCGCTCTGGTGATCGTAGTGTGATTGACAGGAAGTGGGTGTTTCTGGGCGGAAACTGGCCGTTTTATGGGAGTGTGCGGAAAAACGCAGGCGTTCGAGTTCCAAAATGCGGGAGTGTCTGGAGAAACGGGGGAGTGGCTGGGCGAACGCTGGGTGTGTTTGTGACGTCAAACCAGGATCGAAAAGGACTGAGCTGGTCGCAATGGCTGAGTAAGTCTGGAGCAACTCAGAAACTGCGGGGTAATCGTTACGAGAAAATTAGCGAAGCTTTCGTTCGCAATTCTGCTATGCTAAGATACACTCCCAGTAGGCGGCGGCTTAGCGTGTGCAATGCTGCTAAAAGCAGCTAGCGAGCGAACAACTCGGAATCACCCCTATTAGTTAGAGCTGCAGACAGCTCTGAATAGGGAAATTATAATTATGGCCACAGGGTATTTAATATTTATAGCAATGGGGATTTGTTTAAATACTTTTGTTTACTCTTCTGCGAATACAGAACACATTCAAGTATTTTTTATTTACATAGATTAAATTTAAAAATATAAACATTTGTGCACCCTCTATATTTTAGTAATAGTTAAGCCAACTGCTGACATCAATAATGGAAAAATGGTATGGTGTTCTATTTATTTATTTTTGCCTATTCTGACAGCAAATCTGCATTAGCCCCGAAGTTTGCATTATTTATTTCCCACATTCATATTTTCTATGTAAACAGCAAAGCTTTCAAACCATATATACATGTGTCTATTTATCATTTATGGCTAGAGGATGGCAGTAATTTCTATTCAGTGTTGCTGCATAATGCAGTCATACATATTGTAGGGCTGCTGCTATTTAACTTGCCTGGGCTACTTGGGGAGCACCTGCAATAATGATATGATATGGTTATCGCCCAGCAGCTGGAAGCTGTTGGAAGAAGTACACAATCTGGTGCCAACCCAGAAAGCAGAATGATACTGTAGCTTAAGCTTTCAGTCTGCTTTCAGCTCTTCACAGGACGGGCTCTTATCGGAGCTCTTATCAGTTGCAATCAAAGGCAAGACTTAAAAGCCACTGCACGGGAAAAAATGTTCCTGTACTATATACTGTACAGATGAAGAAATAACTAATATCTGGCTACAGAAACAGTTTAATATTTTGACAATTAAATAAAATAAATGCTGAGGGTAATGAGTAAGAAAAGAAGACATTCAGGGTGGCATATGAAAATGCAATAACTGCAGTGATGTCTTATCCCAAATGCGATCAGCAGCATTGATATCATCATGGCATTGCACAGCAGGGGTCGGAGCCTTGGCAATACGATTCACTGGTAATCACACCATCAAGTCCCACATTCGCCTTGCTCTCTTGCAAAGTGGGCAGGGCTGGGGCTTGATGCCAGGTGGCGTCTTGCCCAGGGACCATGAATGCCCCGCTATGGCACTGTATGACTATACCTGGTTATGCAGCCTCGTGTGAAGACAAGATTTTGTGTTGTAGTTGAAAAAAAAAAATTCAGAAGGGCATTTGCTTTTAGTAAGGAGCCATAGAGCATTTGTCTCCAGACAAAATTACTTGTATTTTTTCCGGGAGATGGCAGAAATCATTCAACACATACTGTCACTTAAATGCACCTCCCAGGAGCACTTTATACAGCAAAGCGCATTTGTAGATGCATTTTGACCACATAAAAAAAGAAAACAAATATCAAAAATTTAAAAGCTACACATATAATAATGGCAGTTGCAATGTCCATACACGCACTGAGTACCTAGAGCCCCCGGCCGCCGATCTATTGTTTTTATCTATATTTTTTTTTTCTTTAATTTGATTTTATTTATATTTTATTATACAGAGAAGCTCCGGCAATATCTGTAACAGCGCAGCTGCGGCAGCTGCCTCCTTACAGTGACACTGAGAGGATGGCAGTTGGCTGTATGTAGAGGGAGCCGCAGCACGCAGCTCCTCTCAGGCAGTTCCAACTTCTCACATGGGTGTTTAGCGTCTATTTACTAACCCTTGGATGAAAATAAAGTGGATGGAGATAACGTACCAGTCAATCGGCTCCTAACTGCCATGCCACAGGCTGTGTTTGGAGCTGATTGGCTGGTACTTTATCTCCAGCCACTTTATCTCCATCGAAGGCTTAGTAAATAGACCCCTAAGAGTCGGTGAATTGCAGGCATGGTAGCTGTCTCCACTCCCACTGACTCTCTGCCTGGTGTTTGTCACATATCGGGGAGGTCCGGGGGGGATCCCAGTAGTCTATAATAAATGATACTGGCCAGGTGAGGCACTCACTGTGTGGGTAACTGCAGCTGTTTGTTTGAAAATCATGAGCGCGAAGGGGGCATAATGGTGGCTGCAGCTCTGCTTTCTGTACATAGGGGGGTGCGGGGGGGGGGAATGATGGTGGCTGTGCTCTCTGTTTATAGGGGGAAGTGCAGGAGGGGCTGTTATTTCTGTTTATGGTGGGTGCAGGGGTGCATGATGGTGTCTGTGCTTTCTGTTTATGATGGGAGGGTGCAGAGAGGGGGGGCAGGGTAGCTGTGCTTTCTGATTATGGGTCGATAAAACAGGAGGCATGGACTCATCATGGTTGGACGGTTAGGGTTCGTGGACGTGCAATCGTGGCCTCGCTATTCAATGCCCAGATTACCGGTACTGAATAGCAGGGGGGAAAGGGCGGGAAAATGATGATGCGATTCAGCACAAATTGCGTCAACTCCCTCCCCGGACCACCCAGTTTGAAGAACGACTTAAGGGGCTGCGGGTGGCTGTGAAGGGGATGAGGTGGCACCAGGAGACTTGCCTGTCCGTCTAGGAGGCCGGGAGTGCCACCCGATTTTTGGGAGCCTCCCGGCCGGAAGAGTAGTCAAGTATGCTTCCACTGGTGATAACCGCTGTTGGTGGTAGCCTTTGGTAAGCATGAAAAAAACATTCTATGCAGCTCCCAATTCACAACACCACAACAAACAGCACTGTAGCCTTATGCTCTACTAAGCTAATGTTAAAATGACATAGCCGAACAATTTAAGTAGTCCTAGCCAGTATATGAGTAATAGTGCTGAGATGTGTGCTGCTATGCAGAGACACACAGTACTACAGTCAGGACACAATAACATACTGTATACATATACTGTAGGCATGGGCGTAGCCAGACCTTAGTAGGCCCCAAAGTAACATTTTGTAGGGGCCTCTGTCCCAGTGCTTCTAAAGAGACACCTCTCCGCAGCAGTTGTTCATTTTCTGAACCATTGTAGGGCCTTAGTTAATGTTATTTCCCATAGTAATGTCCTAGTTCACATTATAGCACTGGCACATTGTAGGACTGCCAGTACACATTATGCAACACAGTACCACCAATTCACATTATGACAGTGTCCCCATATCATATTGTGCCATACTGTAGTGCTTCCACTTAATATTGTGCCACATTATAGTGCCCCAATTAATATAATGTAGCATTGTAATGCCCACCAGTCATTATATACCACATTACAATAAGCAGGTCCAGAAGCATACTAAATAAATTCCAAACCCCAAGGCAAATGTTTGTAAAGGCCCCTATCTACCACCCAATTGTAAAAAATGCATATAACACATGTAACTGTGACAGGGAAGGTGGTCCCCTCTCAGCTCTAGGCCCCATAGCAGCTGCACTCCCGGCACCTGTGGTAGTTTAGACCTTGTATATAACACATGTAACTGTGACAGGGAAGGTGGGCCCCTCTCAGCTCTGGGCCCCATAGCAGCTGCACTACCTGCACCTGTGGTAGTTACGACCTTGTATATAACACATGTAACTGTGACAGGGAAGGTGGGCCCCTCTCAGCTCTGGGCCCCATAGCAGCTGCACTACCTGCACCTGTGGTAGTTACGACCTTGTATATAACACATGTAACTGTGACAGGGAAGGTGGTCCCCTCTCAGCTCTGGGCCCCATAGCAGCTGCACTACCTGCACCTGTGGTAGTTACGACCTTGTATATAACACATGTAACTGTGACAGGGAAGGTGGGCCCCTCTCAGCTCTGGGCCCCATAGCAGCTGCACTACCTGCACCTGTGGTAGTTACGACCTTGTATATAACACATGTAACTGTGACAGGGAAGGTGGTCCCCTCTCAGCTCTTGGCCCCATAGCAGCTGCACTCCCTGCACCTACGATAGCTATGCCCTTCACTGTAGCATACCTACCAACATTTAATGTTCTAGACCCGGGACTCCTACGTGTGCCGAAACGGTGGTGTGGCTTCGGCAAAAAGGAGTGTGGCTTTACAGGAATGCTGCGACCGTGAGTCACACCCCCATTTCTGTCACTATGGGGGCATGCCCAGTGTTTCGGGAGCTGCTGGCATGCCCCCAATTCCTCTCTCCTGGTGTGTACTGTATATATGCTGTGCGCATGCACACAAAATCTATTCACCGCTGCTCTGCCAGTGGCAGGGGGTCTCTCAACTGCCCCACCCCCACCGCGGGACACAGTGGCCCACGGGTAGGACACCACTACAGTCCCCCTCAAAAATTGGACTGTCCGCAAAAATCGGGACAGTTGGGATGTATGCTGTAGGGTCTGATTTTGTGGTGGCAGCAAAGCAAAATAGAGCAAGTAACTGCATCTGGACAAACCATAGTGCAATACAAGGGGTGTAAAATAAGATTTTACTTACCGATAAATCTATTTCTCGTAGTCCGTAGTGGATGCTGGGGACTCCGTCAGGACCATGGGGATTAGCGGCTCCGCAGGAGACAGGGCACAAAACTAAAGCTTTAGGATCAGGTGGTGTGTACTGGCTCCTCCCCCTATGACCCTCCTCCAAGCCTCAGTTAGGATACTGTGCCCGGACGAGCGTACACAATAAGGAAGGATATTGAATCCCGGGTAAGACTCATACCAGCCACACCAATCACACCGTATAACTTGTGATCTAAACCCAGTTAACAGTATGACAAACGTAGGAGACTCTGAACAGACGGCTCACAACAATAACAACCCGATTTTTTTGTAACAATAACTATGTACAAGTATTGCAGACAATCCGCACTTGGGATGGGCGCCCAGCATCCACTACGGACTACGAGAAATAGATTTATCGGTAAGTAAAATCTTATTTTCTCTGACGTCCTAAGTGGATGCTGGGGACTCCGTCAGGACCATGGGGATTATACCAAAGCTCCCAAACGGGCGGGAGAGTGCGGATGACTCTGCAGCACCGAGTGAGAGAACTCCAGGTCCTCCTCAACCAGGGTGTGCCCCTGACCAAGTAGCAGCTCGGCAAAGTTGTAAAGCCGAGACCCCTCGGGCAGTCGCCCAAGATGAGCCCACCTTCCTTGTGGAATGGGCATTTATATATTTTGGCTGTGGCAGTCCTGCCACAGAATGTGCAAGCTGAATTGTACTACACATTCAACTAGCAATCGTCTGCTTAGAAGTAAGAGCACCCAGTTTTTTGGGTGCATACAGGATAACAGCAAGTCAGTTTTCCTGACTCCAGCCGTCCTGGAAATCTATATTTTCAGGGCCCTGACAACATCTAGCAACTTGGAGTCCTCCAAGTCTCTAGTAGCCGCAGGTACCACAATAAGCTGGTTCAGATGAAACGCTGACACCACCTTAGGGAGAAACTGGGGACGAGTCCGCAGCTCTGCCCTGTCCGAATGGACAATCAGATATGGGCTTTTGTGAGACAAAGCCGCCAATTCTGACACTCGCCTGGCCGAGGCCAGGGCCAACATCATGGTCACTTTCCATGTGAGATATTTCAAATCCACAGATTTGAGCGGTTTAAACCAACGTGATTTGAGGAATCCCAGGACTACGTTGAGATCCCACAGTGCCACTGGAGGCACAAAAGGGGGTTGTATATGCAGTACTCCCTTGTCAAATTTCTGGACTTCAGGAACTGAAGCCAATTCTTTCTGGAAGAAAATCGACAGGGCCGAAATTTGAACCTTAATGGACCCCAATTTGAGGCCCATAGACACTCCTGTTTGCAGGAAATGCAGGAATCGACCGAGTTGAAATTTCTTCGTGGGGCCTTCCTGGCCTCACACCACGCAACATATTTTCGCCACATGTGGTGATAATGTTGTGCGGTCACCTCCTTCCTGGCTTTGACCAGGGTAGGAATGACCTCTTCCGGAATGCCTTTTTTTTCTTAGGATCCGGCGTTCAACCGCCATGCCGTCAAACGCACCCGCGGTAAGTCTTGGAACAGACATGGTACTTGCTGAAGCAAGTCCCTTCTTATCGGCAGAGGCCCTGAGTCCTCTGTGAGCATCTCATGAAGTTCCGGGTACCAAGTCCTTCTTGGCCCATCCGGAGCCACGAGTATAGTTCTTACTCCTCTACGTCTTATAATTCTCAGTACCTTTGGTATGAGAAGCAGAGGAGGGAACACATACACCGACTGGTACACCCATGGTGTTACCAGAACGTCCACAGCTATTTCCTGAGGGTCTCTTGACCTGGCGCAATACCTGTCCAGTTTTTTGTTCAGGCGGGACGCCATCATGTCCACCTTTGGTCTTTCCCAACGGTGCACAATCATGTGGAAACAACTTCTCGATGAAGTCCCCACTCTCCCGGGTGGAGGTCGTGCTGAGGAAGTCTGCTTCCCAGTTGTCCACTCCCGGAATGAAAACTGCTGACAGTGCTATCACATGATTTTTCGCCCAGCGAAGAATCCTTGCAGTTTCTGCCATTGTCCTCCTGCTTCTTGTGCCGCCCTGTCTGTTTACGTGGGCGACTGCCGTGATGTTGTCCCACTGGATCAATACCGGCTGACCTTGAAGCAGAGGTCTTGCTAAGCTTAGAGCATTGTAAATTGCTCTTAGCTCCAGTATATTTATGCGGAGAGAAGTCCCCAGACTTGATCACACTCCCTGGAAATTTTTTCCCTGTGTGACTGCTCCCCAGCCTTTCAAGCTGGAATCCGTGGTCACCAGGACCCAGTCCTGAATGCATAACTGTGGCACTTTAGTAGATGAGCACTCTGCAGCCACCACAGAAGAGACACCCTTGTCCTTGGAGACAGGGTTATCCGCTGATGCATCTGAAGATGCGATCCGGACCATTTGTCCAGCAGATCCCACTGAAAAGTTCTTGCGTGAAATCTGCCGAATGGAATCGCTTCGTAAGAAGCCACCATTTTTCCCAGGACCCTTGTGCAATGATGCACTGACACTTTTCCTGGTTTTTGGAGGTTCCTGACTAGCTCGGATAACTCCCTGGCTTTCTCCTCCGGGAGAAACACCTTTTTCTGGACTGTGTCCAGAATCATCCCTAGGGACAGCAGACGTGTCGTCGGAGACAGCTGCGATTTTGGAATATTTAGAATCCACCAGTGCTGTCGTAGAACTACTTGAGATAGTGCTACTCAGACCTCCAACTGTTCTCTGGACCTTGCCCTTATCAGGAGATCGTCCAAGTAAGGGATAATTAAGACGCCTTTTCTTTGAAGAAGAATCATCATTTCGGCCATTACCTTGGTAAAGACCCGGGGTGCCGTGGACAATCCAAACGGCAGCGTCTGAAACTGATAGTGACAGTTTTGTACCACGAACTTGAGGTACCCTTTGTGAGAAGGGCAAATTTGGACATGGAGGTAAGCATCCTTGATGTCCAGGGACACCATATAGTCCCCTTCTTCCTGGTTCGCTATCACTGCTCTGAGTGACTCCATTTAGAATAGGTCTCACCGAGCCGTCTGGCTTCAGTACCACAATATAGTGTGGAATAATACCCCTTTACTTGTTGTAGGAGGGGTACTTTGATTATCACCTGCTGGGAATACAGCTTGTGAATTGTTTCCAATACTGCCTCCCTGTCGGAGGTAGACGTTGGTAAAGCAAACTTCAGGAACCTGCGAGGGGGAGACGTCTCGAATTTCCAATCTGTACCCCTGGGATACTACTTGTAGGATCCAGGGGTCCACTTGCGAGTGAGCCCACTGCGTGCTGAAACTCTTGAGACGACCCCCCACCGCACCTGTTTGTACGGCCCCAGCGTCATGCTGGGGACTTGGCAGAAGCGGTGGAAGGCTTCTGTTCCTGGGAATGGGCTGCCTGCTGCAGTCTTCTTCCCTTACCTCTATCCCTGGGCAGATATTATGGGGACGAAAGGACTGAGGCTGAAAAGACTATGTCTTTTTCTGCTGAGATGTGACTTGGGGTAAAAAAGGTGGATTTTCTAGCTGTTGCCAGGGCCACCAGGTCCGATGGACCGACCCCAAATAACTCCTCCCCTTTATACGGCAATACTTCCATGTGCCGTTTGGAATCTGCATCACCTGACCACTGTCGTGTCCATAAACATCGTCTGGCAGATATGGACATCGCACTTACTCTTGATGCCAGAGTTTCGCATATATAGAAATGCATCTTTTAAATGCTCTATGGTCAATAAAATACTGTCCCTGTCAAGGGTATCAATATTTCCAGTCAGGGAATCCGACCAAGCCACCCCAGCGCTGCCCATCCAGGCTGAGGGGATCGCTGGTCGCAGTATAACACCAGTATGTGTGTATATACTTTTTAGGATATTTTCCAACCTCCTATCAGTTGGCTCCTTGAGGGCGTCCGTATCTGGAGACGGTAACGCCACTTGTTTTTATAAGCGTGTGAGCGCCTTATCCACCCTAAGGTGTGTTTCCCAACGCGCCATAACTTCTGGCGGGAAAGGGTATACCGCCAATAATTTTCTATCGGGGGAAACCCACGCATCATCACACACTTCATTTAATTTATCTGATTCAGGAAAAACCACATGTAGTTTTTTCACACTCCACATAATACCCTTTTTTGTGGTACTTGTAGTATCAGAAATATGTAACATCTCCTTCATTGCCCTTAACAAGTAACGTGTGGCCCTAAAGGAAAATACGTTTGTTTCTTCACCGTCGACACTGGAGTCAGTGTCCGTGTCTGTGTCTGTGTCGACCGACTGAGGTAAAAGGACGTTTTAACGCCCCTGACGGTGTTTTAGACGCCTGGACAGGTACTAATTGGTTTGCCGGCCGTCTCATGTCGTCAACCGACCTTGCAGCGTGTTGACATTATCACGTAATTCCTTAAATAAGCCATCCATTCCGGTGTCGACTCCCTAGAGAGTGACATCACCATTACCGGCAATTGCTCCGCCTCCTCACCAACATCGTCCTCATACATGTCGACACACAAGTACCGACACACAGCACACACACAGGGAATGCTCTGATAGAGGACAGGACCCCACTAGCCCTTTGGGGAGACAGAGGGAGAGTTTGCCAGCACACACCAAAAACGCTATATTATACAGGGACAACCTTTATATAAGTGTTTTTCCCTTATAGCATTTTAATATATATATACATATCGCCAAATAAGTGCCCCCCTCTCTGTTTTAACCCTGTTTCTGTAGTGCAGTGCAGGGGAGAGCCTGGGAGCCTTCCCACCAGCCTTTCTGTGAGGGAAAATGGCGCTGTGTGCTGAGGAGAATAGGCCCCGCCCCCTTTTCGGCGGGCTTCTTCTCCCGTTTTTCTGAGACCTGGCAGGGGTTAAATACATCCATATAGCCTCCAGGGGCTATATGTGATGTATTTTTAGCCAGAATAAGGTATTATACATTGCTGCCCAGGGCGCCCCCAGCAACGCCCTGCACCCTCCGTGACCGTTGGTGTGAAGTGTGTGACAACAATGGCGCACAGCTGCAGTGCTGTGCGCTACCTTCATGAAGACTGAAAAGCCTTCTGCCGCCGGTTTCTGGACCTTCAATCTTCAGCATCTGCAAGGGGGGTCGGCGGCGCGGCTCCGGGACGAACCCCAGGGTGAGACCTGTGTTCCGACTCCCTCTGGAGCTAATGGTGTCCAGTAGCCTAAGAAGCCAATCCATCCTGCACGCAGGTGAGTTGAACTTCTCTCCCCTAAGTCCCTCGATGCAGTGAGCCTGTTGCCAGCAGGACTCACTGAAAATAAGAAACCTAAAAACTTTTTCTAAGCAGCTCTTTAAGAGAGCCACCTAGATTGCACCCTGCTCGGACGGGCACAAAAACCTAACTGAGGCTTGGAGGAGGGTCATAGGGGGAGGAGCCAGTACACACCACCTGATCCTAAAGCTTTAGTTTTGTGCCCTGTCTCCTGCGGAGCCGCTAATCCCCATGGTCCTGACGGAGTCCCCAGCATCCACTTAGGACGTCAGAGAAATAATATTATTTTTGCATGCAGGGTAAATACTGGTTGCTTTTGCATGTACAGTAGCCCCCAGCTTTATTTTTACACTGCAACTTAGATCACAGGTTGGACACGCCCCTCTCACATCTAACTGTCTTGTACATGATACATCTGCCCTACAGTGCAAAGTAATGACCCTCATACAGAGTCATAACTCCCAGAGGCAGTAGAAGCATTGGCCTCCAGGCTCCAGCTGTCAGGGGTGCACCACGGAGGGATAGACAATGGGGCCGCTGAGCAAGTACGGAGCTCTCTCCACACATTTCATAGTGCAGGAGAGTGGGGCATATCAAAGTTTGTATATAGTGAGCTACAGCTCTGCTGCTGTGTTTTATATGATGAAAGAAAGGAGAGCAGAAGTTGTTTTAAAGAATTGCACTAATTAATAAAATAAAACCTTTAGTATAATTATTTATTATAATTTGCAGCCAAGACCCAAAAATAAAGACTCCTTATCGCCGCAATTAGCGTCGATAAGGATTCTTTAATCTCCCATATGAACCATTGGTGAGTTGCCGACATGGCTACAATAGGAGCCTATCCCGGCAAACACTGAGAAGTAAAGCATTGCGATATTACCTCCTCCTTTGCCACTGTCAGCTGTGCTACTGTGAATGTGCCGACAGATGTCAGCACATGTGCAAGCAAAAGCCACTGGGGAGGGGGAATACCACCATCTGTTTCACCTCCAGGCACTTGGTATGAACGTCTGCCCCTGCCCTCATACAGTACCGATGTATTGGGGCAATACCCCAATCCCCTGATGTCGGTTTGGGGGATCGGGAATATTAAACATGCCTAAAAATCATGATTCACCAATTAACATGGTTAAGGGCCTAATTCAGACCTGATCGCAGCAGCAAAATTGTTATCTAATGGGCAAAACCATGTGCAGTGCAGGTGGGGCAAATATAACATGTGGAGAGAGCCCCATACACTAGAACAATAATGCCCAATTTCATTAAATTACGACCTTTTGGGCCGATAAATCGGATGAAAAGTGGCAGAACGAATGTGTTTTATATCCGATCCGATGTGCGGTCCTGTGCGCATTGGATCAGAGCCCCTAGGTTGTTAGTGCTGCACTCATGATATCTCAGATCCCACAGGCATGGCTGGGATTGCATACAATACATCGTATGCAAAAGGACCGCATACGGCAGCTTCCTGGGCGGGTTCAAGGGAAATCTTATGTGACATGAGGGTCCGCAATGTCGCTGTAGTCAGGGGCGGATTTAGGGGTCTGGCTGCCCATAGGCACAACATTATTGGCCGCCCCTCCCCTCCCCCCACCAAAAAAAAAAAGGTTACAGGGAGATAGTGGGTGACTGTGGGGGCAGGGGTGATGAAGACAGAATCATCTGTGGGGGAGAGAGAGAGATAGACATGGGGGAGAAAAGACATGTTGGGGAAAGTGAGAGATGTGGGGGGACAGCGAGAGACATGTGGGAGAGACTGAGAGCGAGAGGTGGTGGAGCAAGTCAGGCAGAGAGACGTATGATCGATGGGGGGGGGGGGGGGGGCAGCCACAGCATTGCCATCAGAGGACGAGGAGCGTGTCCCGCAGCGCAGTCTGCTTTCGCTATTCTATAGTTTATGGAGGAGCTACCAGTGAGGCAGGTAGGGGCTGTGCGGCTGCAGCCATACAGGTTGCATAGTACTGCTGCCGCTGCACAGACCAATTAGCAGGCATCTCCAGCCCTGCCGCTCACTCAGCTGAGATCAGTGCCCTCAGCGTGCGGGCCACAGCTGCTAATATGGAGGGGGGGGGGTCAGCGGTGCACAGGCTGCTGCACAAAGGATGGCCAGCGATCAGCACACGTGTCCAGCCAGCGCATAGGGCATGGTTAGGGCGCAGAGATGTGTGCCTTGTGAGTGTGACCGGAGCGGGAGATCGTTAATCACCTACAGCAGGGGTGGCCAACCAGTCAGTGACAAAGAGCCAAAAAACCTTGTTAGGTACATCAAAGAGCCGACATCGAGCCGATGGCGAGCATGCAAAAATTAAATGTGGCATTGTGCCTGTTAGACCACACCCCTGGTATAAAATACATTAAAAAAAGCCAGAACGACATAAAATAAATTGAAAAAGCCACTTTCACAAAAAATAATTGAAAAAGCCAGATTCACATAATAATCTTCAGCTCCCCCATGTGTCACTCTTGCCAACACCCTCTTGTCACTCCAGCCAGCTCTTCCATGTGTCACTCCTGATAGCACCCTCCTATGTCACTCCATCCAGCTCCCCCGTGTCACTCCAGCCAGCTCTACCATGTGTCACTACTGCCAATACCCTGCTGTGTCACTCCAACCAGGTCTCCCATGTGTCACTCCTGCCAGGACCCTCATGTGTCTCTCCAGCCAGCTCTGTCATGTGTCGCTCTAGCCCACCCTCATGTATCACTACAGCCCCCCCATCAACTCGTGCCATTGCAGCAGTCTCTAATGTGTCCTCTGTTTGCTTGTGGGTGTCTCACCTCTAGTATCTGACTCCTTCAGTTTTCAGTCCCTGTAGTGCTGCTGCGTGTCTGGCTGGAGTGCAGCAGTTTCTGTATCTGTTGTGGTCACATGATTTAGAGTGTTGGGAGCCACATTTGAATAAAGAAAGAGCCACATGCGGCTCAAGAGTCACAGGTTGGCCACCGCTGACCTAGAGCGTGTGCGGCTCAGCAGCAGCATCCACAGTATCCGGCTTTGATCTCTGCCCCACCTGCACTGCACATGGTTTTGCACATTAGAGAACAATTTTGCTGCTGCGATCAGGTCTGAACTAGGCCCTAATTTCCCTGATTCCCTGACGGTACGCTGATCATCGAAGGCCGGTTGGCTAATCAGCGTTGGAGAATCGGCGCTGAGATATACTGTATAGGGGCTATTACTTGGTCTTTTTTGCTTTACACCCACCTCAGAGTCAGGCCCACAGTGAGGGAAACATTGCAGCAAAGATTGACAATTTCCGAATTTCAGTGATTAGGTTGTGCTAAAAGAAAAATTGGAATTCATAATAAAATGTAAAAATCAACAATTTATAAAAGAATCGCCAGTTGAACACATTTATACTAAAAATAACATGTATAACCTTAGAATAAAAGCTGAATCTGTAATAAAAGATTTGTGACTCACCCTATGCAAACTAAGGACCTTAGGGGGTCATTCAGATCTGACCGTAGATGTGCTGGCTGTGCCCGACGCACGGGTGCATAAGCCGAGCTGGCAGGCGGCTAACCACCGCGTCCCGGGTCGCAGCGGCTGCATAACGTCACACGCAGCCGCAGCGGCCTGCCCCCACAACGATTCGGACACGTATGCGTTGTCCAGACTGCCCCCGTCAACGGCATTCTAACGCCATTGGCACGCCCCCTCCAGCCCCGGGACTGCCTCTGCCTGTCAAATCAGGCAGAGGCGTTTGAAGCCCTGAGATGCTTTTAGCATCTCACTGGGCCTCCCGGGGTGCGCACGCGAAAGGGAATCAGACTGCGATCGCTGCCGTTGCAGCGATCTAGTCTGAATGACCCCCTTATTCAGGCTGGATTGCAAAATTT